>NC_136419.1:77437500-77812500 GCF_052625555.1 Lactuca saligna
CTGTGACAAATCTCTCCCAAATCTCTCCAAGTATGTGAAATCTCTCTCAAATATCTCTCTATATGAGAAATTTCTCCAAGAATGTCAAATCTCTCCAAGTATGTGAAATCTCTCTCAAATATCTCTCTGTATGAGAAATCTCTCCAAGAATATCAAATCTCTCCCAAATCTCTCCAAGTATGTGAAATCTCTCTCAAATATCTCTCTGTATGAGAAATCTCTCCAAGAATGTCAAATCTCTCCTAAATCTCTCCAAGTATGTGAAACCTCTCTCAAATATCTCTTTGTATGAGAAATCTCTCCAAGAATGTCAAATCTCTCCCAAATCTCTCCAAGTATGTGAAATCTCTCTCAAATATCTCTTTGTATGAGAAATCTCTCCAAGAATGTCAAATCTCTCCCAAATCTCTCCAAGTATGTGAAATCTCTTTCAAATATCTCTCTGTATGAGAAATCTCTCCAAGAATGTCAAATCTCTCCAAGTATGTGAAACCTCTCTCAAATATCTCTTTATATGAGAAATCTTTCCAAGAATGTCAAATCTCTCCCAAATCTCTCCAAGTATGTGAAATCTCTCCCAAATCTCTCTCAAAAGTTTCCCGTAACTTTTCAGAATCATTCGGGTCATTCCGACCCTTAACCGAGTCAAAAACGGCTTAAAACGGGGTAAAAACGAGAAAAATGGACTTTAGGAACCGAAACCCTTCTCAAGGAGCCGAAGCTCCTTAAGGCCGAGACTAGGAACCGAAAGTAGCAAGGACCGAACCGAGCCTCTATTGGCTGAACCCGGAGAACCGAATCCATGTAGCTGAGACCGAATCTCGATCTCTGTCGCCCTCTCTCCTCTCTGTCGCCTCTCGGTTCCTTCTTCCCTCTCTGTTCCTCCCACCTCTCTGCTTCTGTTCGCCTCCCGCCTCTCTGCCTTCTCTCGGTCTCTGCTCTCTCTTCTCTTCTCTCGGTCTCTATCTCCTTCTCTCCTCTCTGTCTCTTCGCGCCTCTCTGTTCTCTCTTCTCCCCTCTCGGTTCCTGCCTTCTCTCTTCTCACCTCTCGGTTTCTGCCCTCTCTTCTCTTTTGTTTCAGCATCAGAAGGCCGAACCTCGACCAGATTTCGGAAATTTGTCACTTTTAGCCCCTTTTGATATTTTTTTAACATTTTGAGCCCGTTTTTCGTGATTTTAAAGCGGGATTTTCTCCAGAAATTATATTTTAACATAATAAACCCTAAATATTAATAATTTAAACATATTTTGAGGAAAATCATTTTTCTAAATAATAAAGATCTAATGGGGGATTTATTTAAGGTGGAGTGTTGACTTTGCCTTAACTTATGTCAGAAGCAACCACCCCACACCCACTCTATGACCAGCCATACCTCCCCACCTTACCTAGGTCACTTCAATGTCCCTTACACTCAAATTACACTCATTCCCACATTTTTAGAGCTGGAACAAACATCATCTCTCCTCATTTTCTCTCATTTGCTCTCATTTCACTAAGTATCAAACACCACATTTCTCTCAAACTTTTTCTACATAAATTTCGAGATTCAAGGCTGATTTTCAAGTGTTCTTCCACTCTTAGTAAGTAAAATTCATCCTCCTTATGATTAGTTCACTTCATTCTACTCAAATCATCGATTGCTTACACAAACTCCATAACTATAATGTTAGATTCTCGAAAATCTTCAAGGCATCTCCAAGTGTTCTTGAATTAAACACTTCCATTCTTCAACAATCATCTACTGAAATCACTTAAGGTGAGTTCATACCCCTACATTTTCATGTTTTCTCAAGTTTTTAAGGGGGGAATACAAGTTAAAACACCAAGAACATAACTAAAATTTTCTAACAGCCTTCATCAGAAAAGTTCAACTCCATTCACGGATTGTTTTGGGCATCTTAAGCATTTTTGTTTTCAAAAATGTACAAGGTGCAAATAGTTCAAGTTTTTAGCTTTAAAATGACTACTTGCACATCTCCATACGATTTTTCTACAATTTATGGTGATTTTTACAAAACTGACTATCATTTCAAACAACAATCCGGACCAGTCTGTGATTTTGGACTTATTCACCCAAGTTGGAGGTCGTTAAAAATCGTGATAAAAAATATGAGTAAACTAAACACATTTTGTGAACTCTCAGAATTTACGGATCTAGTTTTCGACTTCGTATGATTTTTCTATGATTTTTCCAAATCAGGGCAGAATGGCTAAAGTTAGCCAACAGCATGTAAATATCATAACACTTTGTATTATGTTGAGCAAAGTGTATAATCATAAGTTCTAATTATTGAATGTGTTTCCTTTTTAGTTTTTCATCATGAACTGAAACTAAGTAATTCATAATAAATATTAATCATTCATTTTAGAACACGTATATTAAATTATAAAGGTATAGTTTGATAAATTCATAACACTAATACATTTTCATAAAAGAGTTCATACATATTACATACATTTTAGATAAACTATAATAGGTATAGTTTATGATACATCACTCAACACACTCGTACAAAAAGGGTACATTCATACAAGAAAGATTTATATTCACACACATTTCACGTAAACTTGTTAACCTATATTGTGAGACTCTCTCTCTCTCCCCGTACGTCCGAGTGCGGGATATAATTCCTGGTAGTTATAATCCGAATCTCCTTGAGGGAGAACATGATAATTGTATATAGATCTATATTGGGTTTGACACCCCACACCTTGCTGCTAGCTATAGTGGGACCTGCAGGTCTACAGGTGACAAATGTCATTTCATTTTTGCGACGCCTGAGAAACGTTGTGGCAGGTTCACATAGTCACAGTATGATTATAGCGACTCACCTAGGGAGATAACAATTCATAAAGTTTACGGGATTTCATAAAACCTAAGTAGGTTTTAGGTTGATTTAAAAGTTTACTTTCCATATCATTTCAAACTCACGACATTTCTACTAAGTAAGGATGATTTCTTATACATTTTGGTTTTTGGTTATAAGGCTACATTATACGGATTTTAAGGAAAATATCGGATTTTTCTGAAACAAACGCGACATTTACATGTGAAAGACTTCTACCTAGTTTTATAATAAAAGCTTATGAACTCACCAACCTTTGTGTTGACACTTTTCAAACAACTTGTATTCTCAGGAAATCACTAAACAGGTAATCAAGTGCTTTTGAGGATGGGACGTTAAGGCGTCAAACTTTTCATATTTTGTCAACATATTATAATTGATTTTGAAACATGTAATTCATATAAGTGATGTAACTTTTTCAATTATATATATGTTGGTTGTGTTTGCTTAAATTACTATTGAAATTGTGGTTATGATACTATACATGAAGTCCTCCACCCCCGGACGTTTCCGCCATCCTTGGTTTGGGGGTGTGACAGTGTTTGACAAAAAGATGTAATGTAAGAGGAATATAATAGTAAAATTTGAAGTTTAAGAACATTATAATGAATATATCAAACAAAGTGACGTATTATGGTGGGTTTGGATATATCTTATTTACCCTTAAGGGTATAGTCACTTTTCCATATATATATATATATATATATATATATATATATATATATATATATATATATATATATATATATATATATATATATATATATATATGAGACCAATATTGTGTGTATGCTACAGGACATGCATAATACACTAGATTTAGAATTTCAAGAATCTAATGAGCCATTACAAACATATGCAACTTATGTTGATGCTGACGAGCAATTACAAAGAGATGCATCTTATTTTGATGTTGATGTTAACCTTGGACATGATGGAGATGAAAGTAACGATGAAGGTATCATGGGAAAGATTTTTGATACGCCTCATGATGCGTATACGTTTTATAATCAATATTCTTTTTTACATGGATTTGATATACGTATTCAATAGGCCTATAAAAATAAGACAACAAATGAGGCTTACCGTAAGATGTATGTTTGCAACAAAGAAGGGTTCAAAAGATTGAAGGCTAGTAGCTCATGTGGATATGCAAAGAAACGTCGTAGAAATTTAAGGATCGGATGTAAAGCAATGCTTCATATTTCAAAAGGGAAAGATGGAAAATGGTTTGTGGACATGTTTAATGATACACACATTCATGAGTTGAGTATTACACCAACAAAAGTAATGAAACATCATTCTCATGGAAAGTCCCATCGTTCGTTGGCATGTAAATCTCTTATGGTAGAGCTTGGCCAGTCAGGGGTTAAAGCCTTCACAAATCAAAAAGGTTGTTAATGCAATGAAAGCTCCATTTGACATCGATGTTACTTCAAAGCAATGTGTGGATGTCTTATCTGAGCAACGAAGACAATACAAGGGTAAGGGGTTTTATGGTCTCATCAAACATTTCCAATATAAAGCATTGATTGATGTTAACCAATATTTTGTTGTGGATTTTTTTGCAGATGGGTCTCCTCAAAATATTTTTTGGGCTGATGGAAGATCAAGGGATGCCTATACCAAATTTGGAGATGTTGTTGTGTTTGATGTTACCTACATGACAAACAAATTTAAGATGCCATTTTCTCCTTTTGTTGGGGTGAACTATCGTGGTCAATCCATACTTTTTGGTGGTGCATTGCTAGAGAATGAAAAGGAAGAAACTTTTCAATGGTTATTTGAGCATTTTTTTAAAGTGCATGTTCAACAAATATCCATCTGCAATTATAACCGATCAAGATAAATCTATCGGTAATGCGGTAAAAAAAGTGTTTCCAAACACTCGGCGTCGCTACTGTGCATGGCATATTAAAAAGCATGAGCTTGAACATCTTCGACCACTAGTAGCGTGTTATAATGATTTTCAGGAGTCTTATAGACAATGGGTAAAGAGTGATACAATTGAAGAAATTGAATCAGGGTGGGAAGTTATGCTTGGTAAGTATAACCTTGAAAATAATTGTTGGGTCATCAATATGTATGACCAACGAAAACATTGGGTCAAAGCCTACTTGAAAGATGTTTTTTTTGCTGGCATGACTACAAGTGGACGAAGCGAGAGCATCCATTCCTTTTTTGATGGGTTTGTTAATTCCAAGACTATGTTGAATGAGTTTGTAGTTCAATATGATAAAGTGGTTGAATCTCGTAGAGCCGTTGAAGAAGATGAAGACTTCAAGACTATGAACTCGAAGCCAATTCTATCTTCTGTTCATCCAATAGAAGCAAAAGCAGGTGAATGTTATACTCGAAAGATTTTTGAGATTTTTAAAAAAGAATGGATAGAAGCTACACAAAATTTAACTCATGAGACAGTAAGAAAATGCACAGAAGAAATTAAATACCGGGTTGGGCATGTAAACGTTGATAAGGCACATTGGAGATTTGTCAGCTATCATTTCATAAATCAAGTGGATGTCATATGTTCATGTGCTAAATTTGAAACATATGGCATATTATGCAAACATAGTCTTTATGTGATGAAGAAAAGGAATGTTCAAACCCTTCCAGATCATCATATTTTACCTAGGTGGACGCTTGATGCTAGGTTTAGGGTGGGTGCTCGTAGTGTTGGACTAGAAGACATGAATACCGAAACTGAAGTTAGTTCCTTAACCTTATGGTATGTCCGTTCAAATTGTACTAAAGCAATCGAACATGCAAAAAACTCTCCTTCGAAGATAAAAAAAAGGTTCAATAATTTAGTTGTTAAGTTTTTAGAAGAGGAAATGATCCAGATAAATCCAAATGGACCTCAAAATGCATCTCAAGATTGTGTATGGGAACTTTTCAAGTAGACATGATCCCTCAGATATCTTTTCGGGATCCTATTGTTCTTACTAATACGAAGGGGCGTCCTAAAAATGCAAGCAGGATTAAGTCTTCTTTAGAGGTGACAAAGAAAAAGAGAACTTGTTCTCACTGCAAGGGATTGGATCATTATGTCACCGGTTGTCCAAGTAAAAAAGTAATTTCTTTTTTTTTTTATTGTTTTAACTGTTCATGATTTTCTTAGTATAATGCTTATATTTATTTATAGTAATGCTTATATTTGTTTGTATCAGGCTGAGGAGGCTTTACAAGACAAATAATGATATTTTGAATTTATTTTGGAGGTGGCAAAGAAAAAGAGAAGCTAACTATGTAATTTTTTTTTTTTTTTTGATAATTCGATTTATTTCAACTTTTCAAGCTTTGAGTCGCAACTTACCACTATAAACTGATGAAATTCGTTATTTGAGATTTTCCATTGCTAATAAACTAATGATATTAGTTACAATAAGATTTTTCTGTGTACAAAAAACCAAAATCTGCATAGTTTCCAAAATGTGTACAAATATCCTGATGCTCTTGCTCACAACAGAACTAGAGTTCCTTACACATCATGCCACAATATTCCTGGAGTAAAAAGAAAAAAATATAGACTAAATTTGTCAAATATGCGTATGCAAAATAATATCAAATATTTCCTTATAATGTCAAACGAGTGTCTACAGATTAATAAAACAACTTGGGACTTAAGCTCTCAAATTATATCCATTCTCATGTCACAAAGAAATAATAACTTGACTATTTTTTTTTTTTATATCCATTCTCATGTCACAAAGAAATAATAACTTGACTATTTTTTTTTTCTGTACATCTGATATGTATTTGATATACATTAAATTAAGCTAAAAAATAAAAAAACAATAATTTTGGAATACTATGATTATCAACCACAAACCCTTACAATCATGCTAAACCCAAAACCCCAAATCATTAAAAGCCAAATTAAGGAAAACCCAAGAATAATATGACGAGGAAACAAACGAAAGTCCACTTTAATTGAGCAATAATAGCTTACATTGACCATATTAAGAACATCCACCGACAAATAACCGAAATACATACTGAGCAGTGTATTCAAGCTAGGCAGCTAGGGTACAATGGAGAAATGAAATTTAGGGTAAAAAGTAAGAGAATTTCAATTATGATCGTCTTCTATCTTCAACGTTTCTCTTCGTATTTGATTCTTCGGTAAGAAGAAATCCCAAGCACGGTTGTTAATAGCGATCGCTACACTCGCTATAGCGAATAGCGTAGCGTAGCTGTGATGGGTCGCTACGATGCCTGTAGCGAGGCAATAGCGTGTGTAGCGATGTCCGGCAAATTTTTTGTTTTTTTTTTTTTTGTTTAAATCGGTAAGAAACGTAGCAATTAGGCTCGGAATAGGTTTAGGCGGGAAATCGTACAGTCAATTTCGTGTCTTCCCCTCTAATCGATTAAGATTGTACGATCGGCTCCAAAATCACCAAAGTCGATTTTGGCGGGTTATTTCTCACGTCTACGATAGTAACGACAATAGCACACCTCACCAAAATCGATTTGTGGTATTGAAACATAGTTTTAGACTTTAGGGTCTAAAAATAACGATTCTTTTGTGGTATTAGAACTTAATTTTAGACTTTAGAGTCTAAAACTAACCAATCTTTTATGGTAAACATCTTTTGGAACTTAATGTTAGCTTAATAGAACTGGTACTTGTTAGTTCTACGTTATTTTTTATTGCTGCATAGTTGCAAGTAAATATAGCGTTTAATTTTATAAGAAATCACAAAACATGAAATAGTTGTCGCTATTTCATCGCTATCGCTACGTAGCGTATAGGTGGGTTGTCGCTATTTCCTCGCTATCGCTATCGATAACCTTGATCCCAAGAAAACACATCTTCTTGATTTATTTGTTTACCTGGGTAATTGGTGCTTGGGGCCAAATGGTAGAAGGAAAAGAAAGAAATTGACGGACAATTTGGGGAGCAGAGTTCTAGTAGAGAAGAACAACATATGTGAATTTAAGGTGAAATAAAGAGGAGGAAGGCGGTTTGGTCTTATTTAGAGCAAAACGACGCGGTTTTGGAGGTTCTATACCTATATCTAGGTACACAACAGCCATATATTCCCAAAGCCATATATATATATATATATATATATATATATATATATATATATATATATATATATATATATATATATATATATATTTGAGAGCTTACAAAAACATATAGAGATAGTAACATAGTCGGAGCTTTCTTAGGGCTAGAAGGGATTGTCGCCCCTGATTTTTTTGTTTTTGTTAAAAGTAGTCAAAACTCATTAATTATGTACATATTAGATCTAAAAATATAAATACTTCAATTAGGCTTAAAGATATAAATATGCCAACTCACTGCTCACGTGGCAGAATTATATAACCTTTCATTTAATTTGAAGGTTTTTTTTTGCCACATGTCACACTTTCATTTATTTTGCCACATGTTATTTTGTAGTTATTTTGAATTATTTTTTATTCCATATGTAATTTTGTGGTTTTCCTATTTTATTTAAATTTCACTAGGACTGAAACCCGTATGTTATACGGGTTTGATAAAGCAAAAAAATTAAATATAAAAGTTTAAGCAAAAATTTTATTTAAATTTGAAATTTTAGATTTGAAAATTAAAATTTAAAATTTGAATTTAAAAGGAAACATATTAAATATTATATAAATACTATTATTGTAATTTATTGGTTATTTTCAATTAAAGCAATTATTAATTGAGGTGTAAATATGATTGTTAGTTAAGAAAATATTTAAAAAAATGAGAAAATGACAAATGGAAAAAATATTTAATCAAAATTACCAAAAAATGATATGTATCCAAATTAATGAGAGAGTGACATGTGGCAAAAATATTTTCATTTATTAAGGAGTATATGGTATTTAAATTTAATAATAAATGCATATAAATTTCATTAATGGACATTCTTTATAACTTCAAATGTTTAAAATAAAATCTCATTAATTTGCTTTGATTATTTTATCCAAATGATTTGTTTTAATTTAAAAGAGAAAAAAAAAACACTTTAATTTTAGTAATTCAATATTTTTCTTATTTTTCTTATAAATTCAAATTTCTCAAACGTTTATACACATTTAATTATTTTAAATACACTCATGTAATACATGGGCTCACACTTATTTATATTTCAAAACACTGTATATATAAACACAAGACAATATAAAAACAAATATGGTACAATTATTATTGTAGTTATAAACTTATAACAATACAAAAATGTTGAAAATTTACACATCACCTCAACCAAAGCACTGGTCACCGGGAACGGGAACCGGACCAGGGAGCGAACCCTGCTGATAAAACTGAACTCCAAACACCACCAAAATCGCCACCAATGACAAGTACGACAACCCTTCAACACCACCCAACAACCCAAAAGGACCATTAGGTAGACCCGACCCGGTTTTCGATTTGGTATACAAAGACCACCCCACAATCCCCACTACCACCAGGTAGCTAACGCCTTCCAATGCGCCAAGGGATCCGCCGGGACCAGGTGGCAGGCCGCAGCCGGTGGTCTTCAGGGTGTAAAGGGACCACCCGATTACTGGGTTCGCGATTAACCCACCGGCTATTGCCAGTTTCTCTGTAATCCCGTTGGTGGAAACTTCTTCGCCGGTTTGCTTAGCCATGGATCGGAGATTGAGACGGCGGCGAGAGGTGGATGACGATCGGTTGTACAGGAAGCATTGCGAAATGTAAGGTTTTGGAGGGATTGAGATGGAAGTCGGAGATGGGAGCAACATTTTTGAGAGCTCCATTCTTGGCGGAAGAGATAATAGGGATAATGTGATGAACGGTGTGTGATTTCATTTAGAAAATATGTTTTTTTGTGCTTTATATATTTAATTTAATAAAAGAATTCAATTATTATTAGCTCAAATTTTGTTTCTTACGGATTCAATTAAGAGTGATAATTTATTGGTAAGTAGAAATGTAGAATTTTATTTTGGGGAAAATGACCTTTCAGGGTAATTAACTTTTTTTGTATTTAATATACTATCGAACTCCTGAGTCATTTTTCCTTTACTCAACAGTTGGTTACAGCAAATCCCACGTCAACTCATACTGATGTTAATGATTTTATGATATTCATTATTTTTTCTCTTCAAAACATAACCCACGAAAGAGCACTATTTATATATGTACAACTTTGTAATGCACTTGAATATTTATTAGGAGAATCTTGACTAAGCAGGCGCATTTCATGACTGTATTTACATTTCTAATCGAATGATTTATCGTATCATGGATTCTAGACAAGTCTACAAATGAGTGGAATCACAAGTGTTGTGATTTTTGAGTTTACTTAGCTTTAAGATCGAATTCATGGGATGAGATACAACATCCATATGTACAATATCATGCTGCTTTTGCAGACACATCACCATAATATACCTTGAGGTAAACGTTTTTGCTGATAAATATACCTCTCATACACAATCATATCTTTTTGAAGTAAGGTGTTGACAGTTAACCACAATAAGCATAGCATAGGCCATGTTTTAACGACGTTACCCCTCTGAAACGCTCTTCATATACGTTATAGTCAAAGAAGGTTGCAGTCTTTGATAATTTTGCAACTTTAATTTCATTTAACTTTTCAAGGAAAATGACTCAGGAGAGTAACCAACTGTTGAGTTTGTTCTCATTTGGTCTTTTTCCTTTTTTTCGTACTCAATATATCATCGAACTTGTTGTTTATGTTCACCATAACCGTTTGACCGGCTATCACAGATCAAAAGTCGGTCAAAAGGGTTATGGTGAACACAAACAACAAGTTCAATGGTATATTGAATACAAAAAAAGGAAATGGACCAAATGAGTACAAACGCAAAAGTTAATTACCCTCAAGAATCATTTTCTCTTTATTTTGTTTAGTATGTGACACCAAGTATATTTTTGTGTTTTTTTAGGTTGGCACGAACCAAATATATTTTACAAGCTAGTCTTTTTAAAAAAAAAATCATTTATATTAGTGTTTCAGTAAATTTATTGAGTTTTTTTTAAGTCTCTAAAATTTACATTTATTAATTATAAAAAGAGAAAATGACTAATTAGGTTAATTATTCCAACCATTTTCCAAAAAAAAAAAAAAAAAACGAAAAAATAACCCATAGCCATAGAGCACCTGCTAAATTTTAAGATTTTTGCAAGGGAAGCACATGTGGAAATCTTGTTTTATTTGTATAATGTTTATAATGTTTAGTGTTCATAATTCTTTATATAAACTTCATTTTAGATGAACTTTTTTATTGTGTTCTTTGTAACAAGTGTTATCAATGGACACATCAAATTCCGAATTTGGACCCTACAAAGTCAGATTTTTTTTTAAATTAAAATTAGCTTATTCGGTGAAGAATTGAAAAGTTATTCAACTTTTAACCTTTATAACTTTCACATATGAAACTCATTTGACATATCATACTCGGTATATGAATATTGAGAAGTCGTACTTTGTAAGCTCCAAAGTAAGAAAGTTGGAATTTTTGAATTTTTTCCAAATATCACCTTTTTACTTTTTCCAGATGGATATCAAGATATCGTATTTTTTCTGTGTATTGTTATTAAAATAAGGATATAACAAGTAGTTTTAATATAAAAGTGAAAATTAAGCTTTATTCCATCATAATTATTAGGTGTGAGATCACCAAAAAAAATCTATGCATAAACAATTAGCATTATTGCTATTCAACATTTAAACGTAGTTTTATATCCTTAAATAACGATAAACATTATATAAAAATGTATTTACCTCTATTGAATCGATTATTGTATTAATTTGCTGAAATGACTTTTTTTGAGCTGGTAACTTTTTTTAACTTTTTTTTATTGGTAACAAGGCTATACATAGACATATTTCACTCCCAATTGAGATGTCAGTAAGTCATACTTTTTGAGCTAGGCTATTCGGTGAAAAAAAATGAAGAATTTTATTTTCGTAACTTTCACATACGAAGTTCATTTGATATAAAAAAATAAAAGTGTCTTTTTGTCACAATAGGTATACATGGACATATGACACTTGTTATTTGGATATCGGAAAGTCATACCAGTTGAAAGAAAGATGATCAAAAAAACAAAATTTAATCAAACTTACTATAGGAAAAGAATATGATATTTTGGTGAAAGTGACTGATTAAAATACAATTTAGGTAAATGCTCTCGCTTTGTGACCCTCTACCCTAGGGTTGTAAACGAACCGAACACAGATGAACGGGGGCTTATTCATATCCGTTCGTTTAAGTTAACTGAACAAATGAACGAACACGAAAGGATAAACGAACAACTTTTTTGTTCATATTCGTTCGTTTAACAAATTACATTGTTATCGTGCGCATTATCGAGAACCCAAATTACGATGAGTTCGTTTGTGTTGGTTTAACAATTTGATTGCAAACTTTAAGATAACTTAGTGCACAAAATTTAGATATAAACGGTTTTTATTCATCAAAATTTTCCATTTCATATTTTTTTTTATCAAGAAAAATACATGTAGATTATTCTTATAATCTCTACAATTGAAACATATCGAGATGCCAATTCTTACGGATAGACACACGAACGGAAAGTTGCACCAACATGTAAAAACATAATTTGTGTTAACCAAATCCAAAAACCATACTTCGTTGTCAAATATGCATTACTCGTAATTTAAATAATTGCAAAAAAAAAAAAGACTATACACATAAATAAAAATATTATAGAAAATGACTTACAAGGATCAGTAACAGCTACAGTGGCGAAACTCGGATCACATTCACCATTAACCCTAAAATTAAGGTTAATAGCATATGATGCATGATTTTGCACAGTATTCGGTTCATAACACGACCCTCCCCATGTAATGGGACGACAATCAATATACAAACATTTATTGTTCATAAACTTGATTAGTCATTCTTCAGATGCATGGGTTTGAGCCACACACCATTCTTTCCCCTGTACAATCACTAAAAAACAATGAAAACAACAGTTAGATTATAAACGATAATTTTTATAAAAATTAAAATCTTGAATGTACAAATAATTAATTCATAATATACTAGATATGTAACATGTAGATGATGGGTTTTAGGAAAAACAAATAAACTAGAAAACAATTCCTAAGTTCACATGCAACCTACTTTGGATCTATGTTTTATCTATTGAACATACAACTTTGAATTGCAAAACAAGAAACCTAGAGGAGAGAGGCTATAATCGAAATCTACAAACTAGGGTTTAGTAATTATATACCTTTCAATTGCTATAGTAAACAATTGATGATTCCCTTGATCTTGATCTTGATCTTCTTGGAAGCTTAGCACCACAAGTGTAATGCCTCTAATGGAATCACACCCAAACTAGCAAGAAGGAAATTAGAGGAGAGATGGAAGAGGGAGTATGCAAAATTTCGGCCCTTAGGGTTTCTTCCAAAGAAAAGAGTGACCAAAACATGAACCAGGAGGCTCCTTATATAGCTGAGGGATCTAGGGTTTAGGGGAAACCCTAGTTATCCTTTGCTTAGGGCCTAAGCAAACCCAAGGGCCTTATCCAAGCCCCTATGGACGAAATTATTAGGGTTTCCCCTAAAGATTTTCATCCACCCTTATCCAAGGGGGTTCTAGAGTCTTCCACTCAACTATTAGATAATTGCAAACTAGTCCCTACACCTTATAATTAATTCTTTTAACCCCGAAATTAATTCTAATTAATTTCTGGCTAACAACTAATTAAACCAAATGATTTCTTATTAATATATTAATCTTTTAACATATTAATAAATTCATTTATATTAATTTATTAATCTTATTAAATTAATATCTCTCCTTTCATAATTTCCTTGTCCGGTTGCTAGGTTTGAGGGCAACCCAAAAGGACTGTGCTGCTATCAATTCAAGTACATACCAATTATAGTTATGGGCTTAGACACCTAATCCAACAGTCTCCTACTTGGATAAGTCTGTAACTATAATTGCTAGTATGCCTTCTAAATTTGACCAGCAAATTGTAGCTTCCAAAAAGCTGCTGCCGAACTCTGACCCAGTCAGTTACGTGTCCTAAGATAAGTGATCATATAATCCTTCGTTCTGCTAGATATCCCTAGACAAAAGACATGGAATGCAATCAACCTTTTTGTCCAGAATCTATGTTTCCCGATTCCTGATTAGTGATGATGTAGGACATCTAATTGAACACATCAATTTAGTCCTGGCTGGGCCCAGCACATAAGTCAACACCAAATTATCGAGGGGCCCACAGATATCGCTTTTTCCCATTAAGGAAAAAGGAACGAATAAACATTGACTCATATGCTTGTATCTTTTACTCATCAAACCATACATGATAATACGTTTTATAACACCAAGTTACTAATGCATTTTCGTATTACCAATGCATAACCGACTTGCAAATTACAACTCATATATCTCTGTTTCAAGATTATAAGATATTATCGTCTCAGTATTACTCGTGATGAATTCCATGAAGTAATACTCTGAGCGAGGGTTTATCCAATACTCAAATCTCAATTTCTGAGTACTCATGAACGTTGCAGCAAAAATCTATTGCCATGTCTATCCTTAGACAATCTACAATCCAGTTCATGACAGTCTTGATTCACTACTTACTTCCAAAAGCACGAGCAACTGTGGAGTTTGAATAATCTTTTTATTCGGGAAGTAAAACATGCAAAAATGAAACACAATAATAAACAATTGACAAAAGGTAGAACCCAAACTTATAAATAATAATTTATTATTTAATCACCAAAAGTCAATTACATTTACTTTGTTACAAGTTTCAGAACAAAACTAATCTAACTACTAAAACTAATATCATCTTTCAGTCCTATGCTCCGAGCATGTTGAATATGCTTAGCCCTACTCAGACCCTTTGTGAGGGGATCTGCTGGGTTATCTTCAGATGACACCCTCTTCACTATAAGATGGCCTTCTTCTACTCTATGTCTGATGAAATGGTACTTTCTGTCGATATGTCTGGTTTTACCATGATCTCTCGGTTCCTTTGTCAAGGCAACCGCTCCTTCATTATCGCAGAACAGTTCCATAGGCTCCTGGATGGTTGGAACAACTCTGAGATCCCCGATGAAGTTCCTCAACCAAGCTGCTTCTTTCGACGCTTCACTTGCTGCTATGTATTCTGATTCACAAGTAGAATCAGCCACCGTATCTTGCTTGGAACTCTTCCAAGTAACTGCTCCTCCATTTAATAAGAATACCCAGCCTGACTGAGAACGAAAGTTATCTCTATCCGTCTGAAAGCTAGCATCACTGTAACCATCTACTCTCAAAGTATCATTACCGCCAAGTACAAGGACCCAGTCCTTCGTTCTTCGCAAATACTTGAGTATATTCTTCACGGCTATCCAATGAGCTCTACCTGGGTTTCCCTGATAACGACTGACCATGCTCAAAGCAAATGCCACATCAGGACGAGTACATGTCATAGCGTACATGATCGATCCGACAGCAGAAGCATAAGGTACACGACTCATGTCATCTATTTCCTCATCTGTACTCGGGCATTGAGTCTTACTCAATTTGGTATTGCTCTGGATAGGTAGCTCTCCCTTCTTGGAATTTTCCATACTAAACCTCTTTAGTACCTTATCCAAGTATGTGCTCTGACTAAGTCTAATTAGTCTCTTCTTTCTATCTCTCAATATTCTAATCCCAAGAATATAGGCGGCTTCTCCTAGGTCTTTCATGGCAAAATACTTTCCAAGCCAAGACTTAACTTCATTCAAGGTTGGAACGTCGTTACCAATGAGTAATATGTCATCGACATATAACACCAGAAAAGTTACTATACTCCCACTAGCCTTGATATACACACAAAACTCATCTTCACTTCTAGAGAAACCACACTCTGTGACTTTCTCATGGAAGCAAAGATTCCAGCTGCGAGATGCTTGTTTTAATCCATAAATGGATTTCTCAAGCTTGCATACTGATGTGCACAAAAGTACCCATTAATTTTAATATTTATAACCTAACAAACTTAGACTAACTATGCACTTATAGGCAGTGTACCTAGTCAGATTACAGTATAGCTTAGGTAAGTCGGGTGTCGATCACAGGGAACGGTGGATTAATTTAATATATTTGATTATAGGTCACACGAAAAGAATAAAAGAAATAATTTAATAAATCTCAAACTAATAATTAATTAACCATCCTCGATAAACTAACAGGAAAACAAATCTCTTTAGGTACTTTGGTTTAGACAAATTCCACCTTAAAAACATAGACAATTGCATACACAAATTCATTTATTCGTGTTCACCGATTCCTAAAATGATTAGATTCGTGTTCACTATAACTAATCCTTTAGCAAACAAGTCAATTCAAACAGTGATCAATTGGTTAAACTAACATGCTTCCTAGTGTTCAGTTCGTATCGAGCAAGACTTGTAAATATAGTTAATTTAAACATTTAATTAACCTCTTGTTGATGGTCATCAAACAAGGCTCACACATTAACTTACTTATTCCCATGTTAATCCTAGTTTCACATTCGTTATTTCTAGTCTTATAATCTCGATGGTCATCAAAAATCATAAGAGATAAGCAAATCAAGCAGATGTTCATACAACTTAATTCACTTAACAATTAACAGAAAATAATCATCATTAACACATGAGGATCTTTAAACAAGCTTGGCAAGATAAATTAAACACAAATAAATTATTTAATATAACAATTGGTCTAATAATCAAAGCTTCATTCAATCGTAAACACAAAGTAAAAGGTTTTTACACCCAAATCAGAAACTAAATACAAAAAGTACCATAATAGAGTGCTAAACATGGTCACGTTATCAATCCATATGATTACTGACATGTATCCGCTCTCCAATCCTTCAGATCTCTGCTCCCGTTAGCTTAACGGCCTTCCGCCCGCCTTCTAGACCCTCAAAACGGCTTAACAGAGGTTAATTGTTCGACTAAATTAGGTTAGAAGTCGAATCCCCCCCTCCTGGTTAGCTGAAAATCGACATTTATAGTCTTTGTAGCCGACCTAAGTACGCTGGGCGTACTTAGACTTACGCGGTGCGTACTCAAGATAACTACGCGATTGAAGTTATCTGATGCAAGTCTTTACGCGGGGCGTACCCTTAAGGTACGCGGGGCGTAATCCTCTGATTCACTAATTTAATTCCTTTAAGCTTTGAAGTCCGGTTTCCGCTTCAGTCTTTTCTTTTGTGCTTTATCGACAACGAATAGCTGCAAAACATAATTCAAAGCATGATGAGTACTTTTTAGTTCTAAAATAGAATAAATAAGGCCAAAATATTAAGATAAAGTGCATAAAAATATATATATAAAAATACACATATCAAAATACCCCACACTTAGCCTTTGCTTGCCCCCAAGCAAATTTACTTTTATTTTACCAATATTGCACTAAACAATCCATTTAAAACTCAGCCATTATGCTAAGACCTCAACGCATGCATTTGTTTCTAAAATTTTCCTAAAGTACCCCCCCATACTTTAAATACTCACAATCTTCATAAACATTTGCCCACTTTTTCCGAACAATGCTCATTTTATGCAACCCTCCGAATCCATCCGCAGAAAACCTCCTAACCTCAAGGTATTTTTAGTTGAGCAACCTAAGCATACATAATCTAGAATTACAATTTACGATACCACTATGGAGCTTTTTAGGAATTCTTCATTTTCTTAACAATTTGATCTTTGATTTCTTTGAATTCACCACCTTATTTGATTTGATTTCTTGGTATCTTCAACTTTTTGAATTTCTTGGAATTTTGATCTTTTGATCTTCATTTTATTTGCTCCAAAATTCTTCAAACTTTTTCGTAATTCTCTCTTCTTTTATTTTTTATTTTTTACATGTACCTCTCTTTTTTCACTCAAAACCTACATGCTTAAGCAGAGACGCTCAACCTCAACCTTTATTGGTTAATGATAATAATTTTCCTGGATACATTTCAGGTTTAGGCTGCTAAACATATTGCATCCTTCAAACCGAGCGGGGTTATGTTTTTGTTCCATGATTTCACTAAAATAAGGGAAGCCACAAATGCACTATAACGTATATTGGCTCAACTAAACATTTGAGTTCTCATCGGATCATCTCATACAATATTAGCAAAATTTTAAATTATCACTAGATTTTTCTAAATTAAACTATTATTTCAAGTTTTCTTTTAAATTTTTAAATTTCCCTAAATCTAGCAATTTACAACTATTATTTCATTTTTATAATTTACTTTTACCGACCCCCTACCCCATACTTATTTCATACAATGCCCTCATTGTATGCTTAAAACAAATTAAGAACATAAAAAGGGAGAAAAAGGAACAGACTCCCCTGGGTAGTTGTGGCGAGATCGAATGGGGCTGCTACAGGTTGCTTCAAATATCGTCGAAAGACTGAAAATTGGAACTGCTGCTTCTGAGTTTGCCGAAAAATAAAATCAAGACCGCCATTTTCGAAAATGTGGTGCAAAATATTGCAATTAGATGCAATATATAATAAGCATGACGTGGGAAAGTGTCAACCACGTCGTGGCAGTTGGAACGATATTTCTTCCTTGCGTCGAAATACAACTTCTAATAAAGATGCACCCTACACTTATGACAAAATGTGGGTCTTGACTATAATCTTCGAACTCTCACATGGCTCTCTCTAGCAACAGTCGGACCTAGCTGCTGAACTTACTGCCAGCTTCCTAAGGGCGAATATTCTGCAGAAATCTAAACAACCATAGAGCATCAACATGGAAAACAAAAGTAAAACAAACTAAATCAAAGTTTAATTACAGACCAAATACTACTAAACTAAAAATAACTCAAAACAAATAAACAAAATCAAAAGGATCACTCGTCATCTCCATCATCATGTGGGTGTGTCCCAGAAGTACCGGCCCCATCAAATCGTGACTGGAATGGTGGTGGAAAGGGAACCGAATACTAAAACCCCTAGTGAGCAAAGAATGCATTCAATGCATTCCCTTGCCACCGTTGTTGCACATCCACATGTGCAACATACTCGCTAACACGGTCAATGCCCTGAGCCAGGTAGCGCATATCAATCTCCCGCTCAAGTCCCTGCTGCGCTCCCCGAGGAGCAAGTCTACGCCGTTGGACCCGTCTCGGCGGCACCCTCCTTATCTGCCACATCATCTGCTTGAACCCTCAAAACACCATCTCCACCCCGCTCTAATACGCGCATCGACTCCAATAGCTGAAGACTCATCAGCCTCATGTCGTGAAACACCATCGATCTCGTGATCTCACGCGTCAGCAACTGATATGACCGAGCTAACCGCGTGATAAACTGCTCTCCGCATATCGGGCTATCTCCCCGAAGTCCCCTGGCCCTCCGTCCCAAATATGCAGCTAACGCGACGGGAAGGTTCAGGTGCCTCCCTGGAGTAACTAGTTCCCATAGGAAATACAGGTCCGTCAAAGGCACTCTCCCACTATTCTTGTGATGCGTGAGAGACATAGAAATCAACCGGTGCAACATTCGGTATGTAGTAGACCGAATCATCCCCCCTCGAGCGGTAGATGGTGTATAAATTCCTCCCGTAATCTCGGCCCAAAAAGTGTTCTCATTATAGTCTTCTGGCCGGTCCGTGAGACAGTCAGCAAGAAATGTCGGGAAGTGGACACTCCTCGTCTCATCGGCTGTGTAAATACCCACCCGAGTAGCAAGCTCTATCACGCTGCATTCCCGGCTCACTCCTCCCAGTCTGAAAGCAAAGGCTGTCCTGTCATCGAGTGCCTTCCTAGGATCATAGGAAACTGTAGCATAGAACTCCAGCAAAAACTCCTGATATAATGGCTCCTGGATCCTGAACAAACGCGCCCATCCCTGACACACAAACAATTCCACACCACTCGCGTCCGAGTGTGTGTATTGCAAAAATTCCTGGATCAATGCAGCAAGTCCAGTCCTGGTAGCCAACTCCCAGTCAAATGAGGGTGCAATATCAATCTCCTTTGTGAGAAGCAAGCTCAAGTTGGTGATATAACACGCCCGGGTAGCATCGCTCAGTGTTTGCGGAAATTGTAAAAAGCGATGATCGGTCACATCCTCGGGTGGGTTGGTCCTTTGCGTCCTTCGAGCCATAATCTGCACAAATAAACAAAAACACAAAACCAAACAAAATATGGCAGCATTAATAGATTTTTTTTAACCAAAAAAATTGGAGCTTGATAGGGGCAGTACGCTGGGCGTACATCCAGCGTACGCTGGGCGTACGTCCAGGCTTCACAGGTCTGTGTCGGTCAATTTATTTGTGCAAAAAATCATAACCCACATCAAATGAACACATCAGGGGCAACACACAAGTTCAAAACGAGTGGTCCAAAGGCAGTAAAAAAATACGGGACCACCCTTACAGTATGACTCAATCCCTGTAAATTCTTCGCCTATTAGAAAACATTTATAAGGGAAACATGCATAATGGTCAAAAATTGAAGTTAATCAAGAACTCGAGGTCACAGGGGTACGGTTTGTGTACGACCCCAAGCTCAAATCGATGGACGTGGGACGGAATTTAGACCGACTTAGGTCCTAGGGTTTAGTCTATGGCTCGAAATCGGTCCATTTAAGCCATAATCAAACACGAATGTGTGAAATCGACCCCTAATTCGAAAAATACACGAACCCTAGATTTCGAACAAAGGCATACTGCAGCTTATTTTATCGATTTAAACACAAATCAAAGCCATTGAGTAACCGAAAAACTTACCCGTGTGTCGAATTTTTCAAGAAAAGAAGCACAATCGAAAATGTTTAGGAGAGCTTGGTCGTCACAGTGCGAGTTTGAGAGAAGAATTGGGAAAAGAATAAAGAAGAAGTCAAAGGGTCAAAAGATATACCTGGTCGCCGTGTTACGCGGGGCGTAACTCAAGGGTACGCGGGGCGTACCTCAACCCCCTGAAATGTTCATTCGCGAACCGGGGCACATTACCGCATGGCGTAATTAAACTTACGCTGGGCGTAATTTGTATTTTCAAATTTTTCCTACCCTTTGATTTAACTTCCTTTTCTTTCTAATTATTTAATTAAGGGACTTAAAACATAATTATTTATTTATTTATTTATTTATTTATTTATTTTCTTTAGCTAATGATGATTTCACGATGAGTGATAAAAAAAATTGAGATGTCATAATCACTTATCTTTGTCAAGATCAAACAACAATGGTTGATCAAAAACCTTTGCATGCAAGAATTGGTTTGCGAAAACACCCACTTTCGGGACCCGTTAGAATATTTCCTTTGTTTTCCTTGCACCTTTAACTAGAAGCGGAACAAGAAGTGACCTAACTAGTCAAGAACAGCAAGATCTCGGTCTTCCACTTAACCACCACAATACGCCTTGCTATACTACGCCTCATGGATTGAGTTGGACAAATCAACAAAGTAGTAGGCTAAGCAGGTCAAGAATTCCCTAATCGCTTTCATTCTCGAAACCCATGCAAAAAGTAAAGTCGAGCAATGTGTACAATCCCAAATTCCTGCAAAATAAAAACAAGAACCTTCCCGACAAGTGAAATGATATCATCAAAAATCAAACTAAAAATAAAAACTAACTAAAAAAAAATAACGAATAATCAAATAAACTAAATTAATGACAAACCGTTTCCCCGGCAACGGCACCAAAAACCTGATGTGCACAAAAGTACCCATTAATTTTAATATTTATAACCTAACAAACTTAGACTAACTATGCACTTATAGGCAGTGTACCTAGTCAGATTACAGTATAGCTTAGGTAAGTCGAGTGTCGATCACAGGGAACGGTGGATTAATTTAATAAATTTGATTATAGGTCACACGAAAAGAATAAAAGAAATAATTTAATAAATCTCAAACTAATAATTAATTAACCATCCTCGATAAACTAACAGGAAAACAAATCTCTTCAGGTACTTTGGTTTAGACAAATTCCACCTTAAAAACATAGACAATTGCATACACAAATTCATTTATTCATGTTCACCGATTCCTAAAATGATTAGATTCGTGTTCACTATAACTAATCCTTTAGCAAACAAGTCAATTCAAACAGTGATCAATTGGTTAAACTCACATGCCTCCTAGTGTTCAGTTCGTATCGAGCAAGACATGTAAATATAGTTAATTTAAACATTTAATTAACCTCTTGTTGATGGTCATCAAACAAGGCTCACACATTAACTTACTTATTCCCATGTTAATCCTAGTTTCACATTCGTTATTTCTAGTCTTATAATCTCGATGGTCATCAAAAATCATAAGAGATAAGCAAATCAAGCAGATGTTCATACAACTTAATTCACTTAACAATTAACAGAAAATAATCATCATTAACACATGAGGATCTTTAAACAAGCTTGGCAAGATAAATTAAACACAAATAAATTATTTAATATAACAATTGGTCTAATAATCAAAGCTTCATTCAATCGTAAACACAAAGTAAAAGGTTTTTACACCCAAATCAGAAACTAAATACAAAAAGTACCATAATAGAGTGCTAAACATGGTCACGTTATCAATCCATATGATTACTGACATGTATCCGCTCTCCAATCCTTCAGATCTCTGCTCCCGTTAGCTTAACGGCCTTCCAGCCGCCTTCTAGACCCTCAAAACGGCTTAACAGAGGTTAATTGTTCAATTAAATTAGGTTAGAAGTCGAATCCCCCCCTCCTGGTTAGCTGAAAATCGACATTTATAGTCTTTGTAGCCGACCTAAGTACGTTGGGCGTACTTAGACTTACGCGGTGCGTACTCAAGATAACTATGCGATTGAAGTTATCTGATGCAAGTCTTTACGCGGGGCGTACCCTTAAGGTACGCGGGGCATAATCCTCTGATTCACTAATTTAATTCCTTTAAGCTTTGAAGTCCGGTTTCCGCTTCAGTCTTTTCTTTTGTGCTTTATCGACAACGAATAACTGCAAAACATAATGTAAAGCATTATGAGTACTTTTTAGTTCTAAAATAGAATAAATAAGGCCAAAATATTAAGATAAAGTGCATAAAAATATATACAAAAATAAACATATCAATACCCTATTAGGAAACTTTGCATCAACAAAACCCTCTGGCTGACTCATGTAAACATCCTCAGCCAACTTCCCGTTAAGGAAGGCAGTCTTGACATCCATCTGCCAGATTTCATAGTCATGAAAGGCAGCTATGGAAAGCAATATCCTAATAGATTTAATCTTAGCCACCGGCGAATAAGTCTCATCATAGTCAACCCCTGGGGTTTGAGTGAAACCTTTTGCAACTAGTCGAGCCTTGAACGTATGCACATTCCCATCCATGTCTGTCTTCTTCTTGAAGATTCATTTGCACCCAACTGTCTTCCGACCTGGTGCACTATCAACCAAATTCCAAACTTGGTTGTCATACATGGACTTAATCTCGCTGTCCATTGCTTATTTCGACTTGGAAGCCTCTGGACCTGCCATTGCTTCCTTATAAGTGACTGGTTCATCTAAATTTACCAGTGTTCTGTCACTTATGAATGTGTCACCATTTGAAGTAATATGAAAACCATACAACTCAGGTGGCACACTCACCCTAGTGGATCTTCGAAGCGGTAATGATTTATCAACCGGTTCAACAGGGACTGTTTCCTCTGGTTGAGTGCTAGTGTCATCTAAGGTTCCTTCATTGGCTGACTCTTGAATCTCTTCAAGGTCAATGGTACTCCCACTGTCCTCTTTGAATATGAGCTCTCTTTCCAGAAAGACTCCTCTTCGAGCTACAAACACTACGTTTTCACTAGGTCTGTAGAACAAATATCCAAAAGACTGCTTTGGGTAACCAATGAAAACACATTTCTCACTTCTAGCTGCTAGCTTGTCGTGAGTCTCTCGTCTTACGAAAGCTTCACAACCCCAGACTTTAATATGTGCTAACGAGGGAACTTTCCCTGTCCACATTTCGTGAGGTGTTTTGGCAACCTTCTTTGTAGGGACAAGATTGAGGATGTGGGCGGATGTCTCTAAGGCATACCCCCAGAAGTGAATAGGAAGTGAGGCATGACTCATCATAGAACGAACCATGTATAACAAGGTTCGATTACGCCTCTCAGCTACACCATTTAACTGTGGTGTCCTAGGAGGAGTCAATTGTGAGACTATCCCACATTCTTTCAAATAGTCGTTGAACTCGGTACTAAGATACTCCTCGCCTCTATCGGATCTAAGTATCTTGATCTTTCTGCCCAATTGATTTTCGACTTCATTCTTAAACTCTTTGAACTTTTCAAAGGTTTCTGACTTATGTTTGATCAAGTAGATGTAACCATATCTGCTATAATCGTCAGTGAAAGTCACATAGAATCGATTAGCATCCCTTATGGTTGATCTGAAGGGCCCACACACATCTGTGTGTATGAGATCCAACAGACCTTCACCTCTTTCACAAGTCCCTGTGAATGGTGATTTTGTCATCTTTCCCAAAAGACAAGATTCACACATATCATCTGATTTTAGGTCAAATGATTCCAACACTCCATCCTTTTAGAGTTGGGCTATGCGTTTCTTGTTAATGTGTCCAAGACGACAATGCCACAAGCATGCCTTGTCTACACTATTAGACAAGTCAATACTAAGTACACTATTTCCTAAGTTATCAACACAAGTCACTGTTTCATACACACCATCACAAGGTAAAGCTTCAAAAACACCATTCTTATAAACATAAATTAAACCATTCAAATCATTAAAAGAATATTTAAAGCCTTGTCTGAACAATGCATGAAATGAAATAATGTTTCTCGTCATCTCAGACGAATAGCAACAATTTATTAAGTCTAATCTAACATCATTACTAAGAAATAATTGATAAACTCCGATCTTGGTCACTGGTGAAGACTTTCTGTTCCCCATGATCAAGTTTATCCTTCCATGCTCTATCTCCTCACTTTCCTTTAGCCCCTGCAAATCAGAACAGATATGAAAACCACATCCTGTATCAAGGACCCATGAACGAGAAGATAATGAGTTATTAGCAGAAAGAGTGTAAATACCTGCCGAGGATGGCTTCACTTTGCCATCCTTGATATCTTGTAGATGTTGTGGGCAAGATCTCTTCCAAGGCCCCTTTTGATTGCAGTAAAAGCAAATGGCCTCTTTTGGATCAGAAACATGGGGAGTGGAACCATTGGGCTTAGCCTTCGGGCCATTACTAGATGACACAGCTTGAGCCTTGCTCTTCCAGTTTTGCTTGGGAGGACCTTTCCTCTTCTTCCCCTTACCCTGTCCAATGGCCAAGACAGGGGCACTTGCAGGTGTGGAGGGTATACTTTTACCCTTCATCCCTGCCTCAGCTGTCTGCAACAAGTTGTGCAATTGGGCCAAAGTCTGCTCAGTGTTGTTCAAATGGTAAGTTAAGATAAACTGACCATAACAATCAGGCAACGAGTTCAAGACCATGTCAATAGCCAATTCCTCATCGAATTGAATGTTGAGCTTGACCAAACGCTATATGTAGCGTTGCATTCTTTGCACATGAGATACAACCGATTCCCCCTCTTTCATCTTGCAAGCCATGAGTGACTTGACTACCTCAAACTTTTCTTGACGAGCTCGCTTATGGTACTTTTCCATAAGGTCCTTGTTCATCTCAAAAGGCCAGTAGTCCTCATAGTACCTCTGCAATTCTGGGGACATGGTTGCAACCATGATGCATGCCACATTGGTAGCATCATCATAGTGTTTCTTGTAGGCAGCATACTCTTCGGGAGTGGCTTTTGACTCATCAAGTTCTTTGAGCTCCTTTTCAAGGACATACTCTTTGTCCTCAAATCTAAGCGCCATCTTGATGTTACGCATCCAATCGTTATAGTTGGAGCCATCCATAACGACTTTGGAGCAGATGTTCAGTAGAGAGAAGTTGTGGCTGGAGGATGATGAAGCAGAAGTGTTTCCAGGAGTAGACATCTGAAAAGAAAGATAGTTTTAGTTAGATTCGAAGACACCTCAATATAATAACCCAAAGATATCATATCAAGGTTAGGACCCAACTATGACGATTTACAACTTAGAAATGGGATGCCGAGATCCAAGTTCAAATCTCATAAAGGTAGGTGAATGACGATTCACCAATTCCACCATTAGACAAAATAAACGAAGTGAAATTCCTAATTCTTTTGAGATACATTAAAACTATTTAATGGCATGTTTTAATCTTGGATTATGCTCTACTATTTGTGACTGGGATACCGAGGATCACAAACTAGATGTGAATAACCATGCAAATGTGCTTGCTAACCTTATTGTCTTTATCATTAACTATTGATGTGCCGGTAAACCACACACGCTCCATCAAAATGATAATTATAAGATACCCATTACTACTCTTTATTAGTGCCTTTTAGTGTGCCGGTTAACCACACACGCTCCACTAACGACCAATAAAGCATAATGTGCAATTTCATGGATTAGCATACTTTTCACATTTTTCCTAAAGTAACCATAGTTGGGATTTTGAAAAATAGTGTTCTAGTACTTTCTTTAATAGCATTATACTTTTAATGAGGAGTAGTTGTCCTATCAAATCCGTTCTGCTAACGACCCTCCACTAATCAAGGAAGCGGTGGGTGAGAGTGGACACCCATTCAACTACCATTTTATAGGCAATTTCCTTATACCCCCCTTATAGACTAGCTTCGTGAATGAGGCATACTAACGATTTGACTGACCATATTCTTATACATATATAATGTTTAACTTTTAATTATAATATATATATATATATATATATATATATATATATATATATATATATATATATAAGGTGTGTTTTAAAACATTTTAAAACTCCAATAGTTTATATAGATTTTCGAAATTTAAACTATTAAATTTTAAATTTAAATAAAACAATCAATTAGATTTAATATTTATCTATTAATTAACTTTTAATTAATTTATTAAATATTGTAAGGATTATCTAATCAAATTAATCAATTAATTTAATCATAATCCTTATCCCTCTTAATTTCGAAAATTAGGGATAAAGGATAATTATCCAATTAATCTAATCAAGTAATAATTATCCAAAACTAGAAACCCTAAAATCTCTAGCATATTTCGAAATTCACAAGGGAGGAGGCTAGGGTTTTCAAAACCCTAACCCTAATTTCGATTAGGGTTCTTTGGAGGCTAGGGTTTTCAAAAACCCTTTGATCCATAACCCAAAAAAAATCGAAAAATGGCCTTTAGGGTTTAATAGCTATAAACCCTAATTTGCAATTCAACAATTATGACAATTCAATTTAAAACAAATAATGGCTCTGATACCACTGATGGGTTTTAGGAAAAACAAATAAACTAGAAAACAATTCCTAAGTTCACATGCAACCTACTTTGGATCTATGTTTTATCTATTGAACATACAACTTTGAATTGCAAAACAAGAACCCTAGAGGAGAGAGGCTATAATCGAAATCTACAAACTAGGGTTTAGTAATTACATACCTTTCAATTGCTATAGTAAACAATTGATGATTCCCTTGATCTTGATCTTGATCTTCTTGGAAGCTTAGCACCACAAGTGTAATGCCTCTAATGGAATCACACCCAAACTAGCAAGAAGGAAATTAGAGGAGAGAGGGAAGAGGGAGTATGCAAAATTTCAGCCCTTAGGGTTTCTTCCAAAGAAAAGAGTGACCAAAACATGAACCAGGAGGCTCCTTATCTGAGGGATCTAGGGTTTAGGGGAAACCCTAGTTATCCTTTACTTAGGGCCTAAGCAAACCCAAGGGCCTTATCCAAGCCCCTATGGACGAAATTATTAGGGTTTCCCCTAAAGATTTCGTCCACCCTTATCCAAGGGGGTTCTAGAGCCTTCCACTCAACTATTAGATAATTGCAAACTAGTCCCTGCACCTTATAATTAATTCTTTTAACCCCGAAATTAATTCTAATTAATTTCTGGCTAACAACTAATTAAACCATATGATTTCTTATTAATATATTAATCTTTTAACATATTAATAAATTCATTTATATTAATTTATTAATCTTATAATAAATTAATATCTCTCCTTTCATAATTTCCTTGTCCGGTTGCTAGGTTTGAGGGCAACCCAAAAGGACTGTGCTGCTATCAATTCAAGTACATACCAATTATAGTTATGGGCTTAGACACCTAATCCAACAGTAGATATCTTACTTCTACATAAATAGAACAAACAATGAGGAAACTTAAAAAACACAATGAAAAATATCTTGGTTCCATGTAAAGTTTTGAACTTGAAAAACTCTAATGGAATGTGTTTTTTTTTTGTGTGAATGTTTTGACTTATTCATTCACTTTCATCTTTTTATAAGACTTTTAAAGTGAAACTTATTTAGAATTAAGCTATCCTAAGTTTTGTAATCGATAAAATGAACCTTTAAAACTTAAGATTTTATAGCAATAGATTTTCAATATTCTTCATTTAAATTCATCTTTAATTGGTAGTGTCAAACCATCAGTGACGCAAATGTTATTGATTTATTTATGAGTAATGGGTCTATATAAGTTCTTTATACATTTAGTATGTCAAAAACTTAAATTATATATAACATTAAGTTAAAATACAAATAAGTAACAACTTAACGGGTCTAAAGTTTTCTACATTAAAATGCATATTATCATATAAATCAATGTATTAAAAGTCTATTTTATCGTTATTTTTATAATATAACTTTCTTAATCATATATATATATATATATATATATATATATATATATATATATATATATTGGATTTGAGACTTCATAATCATGTAATTGTTTCTAGTAACAAGTTACAATGAAACATTTTGTAATATTGAAGGCTTGGTCTCTGTGACTTTGGAAACTCAATATCATTGAAGGACGATGCATGTAAAGATGAAATTTTACTACATCTTATATAATGATAAGAAGTTTGAATCATGAATTGAGCAGCATTGGACTAATTTTCGGTTGACATGTTCACAAACGAATGACCATCGAGAGGAATAGTATACATGTTCATAACATGACATAATTCATGTTATTTAGTTCAACTGGTTAGTTGATTACTCGAAACATTATACAATGAATAAATTCATAATTTTTATGATGGTTAAATAATAAGGATTTATTTATATTCAATGTGTATGATACCATAGTTAATTAATTTATTATTGCGTTTCACTTTGAATGTTTCACTTCCTGAATTATTTTACTATTAAAACTTCCACAGTCGTTCATATGCTTGGAAGTAAGTAGTGACTCAAGACTATCATGAATCGATTGTAGATTGTCATAGAGATTGGACATTACATGATATTGCTACAATATTCATAAGTACTTAGAAAATGGAGATTTTGAGTATTGGATAAACTCAAGCTTACAGATTACTTCAAGAATTTTATCACGAGTAATTGTAAGACGATAATATCATATATTCTTCAAGCGGAGATACATAAGTTTTAATTTGCAAGTCGGTCGTGCATTGGTGTCACGTAAACGTATCAATAATAAGATGTTATAAAATGTAGTATCATGTATGATTTGATAAGTAAATGTTACAGTTATGTAGTTAAAGTTTATTCGTTCATTTTGCCTTATCAGGAAAAAGCTATATATTTGGGATTAAATCTATTATATAATCAATTCAGATTTGGTTTTTCCTGCAAATTACCCAAACAATAAATAGGACCTGTTGAGAGCCAAATTTCATGCATACTCTTTCAAAGAAGCATATGAACGAAAATTATACCTCTCTCCTCTCTTGTTTTCTAATTTTAGGGTTTAGGTGTGAGTCATTTGAGGCATCATTTTTTGGTGCTAAGCTTTCCAAGAACAACAACTACAAGGGATTGAAGTGATTTTTTTACTACCACAAATCCAATGTATGTAACCCTAATTTCTTGATTTTGATTATATTAGGGTTCGTCTAGTTTTGTTGTTCATAGTATGTTGTCTTCAACGGGTTAAAACATGGATCCTTATAGGTTGTATGGGCCCTCTTAATTGTTTTTTTATTTTTCGTATTATGCACGTAGTTATAACCTATAAAACCCATCTGAAACAACAACTCAGACATGAACCGTTTAATTATATGTGTTCACAAACAGGGGCATAGCTAAGTTGAAGGTTGGTAGGTCCTAGGACCAACCTATTTTTCTTAATATTAATATTTAGTGTAAGATATATATATATATATATATATATATATATATATGAAAAAATTGGAGATTTACCTTATTATTTTTGTAGGACCTACCTTGTAATCTTTGGCAAAAAAGAATATATATATATATATATATATATATATATATATATATATATATATATATATATATATATATATATATATATTCTAATCCACGTAAAATAGTCCACACTTTCAATTCATTTAAAATTTATTCATTAGCCAATAGCCCAATTCATTTATTATTATTTTAAAAAAAAAAAAAAAAAAAAAAAAAAAAAAACTCACGAAACGTGATCAGCGATCGACATGTCCTAACGTTTGACGCCTCATCACCTTCTCATTGGCCTGATTGATCAATCGATCCTATTGTCCACCGTTCGGCCAGGCCAACGGCCACCGTCTCCCCTCCACAAGGCGTCACCGCCTCGTGCCCATATTTTATATATTTCAATTTTTGAATAATAATTTAATGTCATATATTGAGAAAAAAAAGTGTTTTAGAAAATATCAATAACGATATAATTATGAATATATTTCAAGGTATAAAACCTAGTAGAGTTTAAATGTAAAACTTCATTATAAATACTGAAGTTATGTTTAACTATTTAAAGACATACAACCCGATCTGATACCATTAGTATTTTTTTTACCTTTTTATTTTTTTTAGTTTCATTACATAAGGAACCACGTGTTTTTTCGTTCTAGATTCGCCACTGTTCACAGATATGCAGGTTAATGTGATGAGCGGTGTGTGATTTCATTTAGAAAATATGTTTTTTGCGCTATATATATTTAATTTAATAAAAGAATTCAATTATTATTAACTTAATTTTTGTTTCTTACAAATTTAATCAACAGTGATAATTTATTATTGTCGAAATTTATTTTGTTTACTTTGTCACACTAGATTTTTTTTGTTTTTTTAAGTTGTCACAAACCAAAAATATTTTATAAGCAAGTCTTTTAAAAAAACAATTCATATTAACATATGCATTTATTAATTTATTAATTATAAAAAGAGAAACTGACTAATTAAATTAATTTCTCCAACCATTATTTCAAAAAAAAATCCAAATGTGACCCATAGCCACCATAGGTAAAAATCTTGTTTTATTTGTCTAATGTTTAGTCTTCATAATCTCATCTCATCTCATATACTAATCAAAAACTGGTCTTTTGCCACATATCATCATATTAGACATTTTAATTAATGTTTTACCAATTGTCAATTTATTAGTTCTCCATTTTAAATTTATTAAATATCCTCATTAATGTGATGCTATTTGTCAATGTATTTATTCTTTATTTTAAATTTGAATTTTATATTATTATTTTCCTTAATTCACAAATAAAAAATGTCTAATATATATTAAAAATTAATTTTACATATTTATTTGAATCAACAATTATAGTTTCACATAACTAATAAAAATATATGTTAAATTAATAATTTATTTAAAATAATTGATTAATAACTTTAAGTTTTTACTATAAAAGTTAAATTAATTTTATAACCGTGGTTCTCATCTCCCTATAATAATAAAAAAGTAGTCTTTTGCCACACATCACCATATTAGACATTTTAATTAATATTTTGCCACTTGTTAATTTATTAGTTCTCCATTTTAAATTTATTAAATATCCTCGTTAATGTGATGCTACTTGTCAATATATTATTTTCTATTTTAAATTTGAATTTTATATTATTATTTTCCTTAATTCACAAATAAAAAATGTCTAATATATATTTAAAATTAATTTTACATATTTATTTGAATCAACAATTATAATTTCACATGACTAATAAAAATATATCTTAAATTAATAATTTATTTAAAATAATTGATTAATAACTTTAAGTTTTTACTATAAAAGTTTAATTAATTTTATAACCGTGGTTCCCACGGGTTATAAACTAGTTCTTTATATAAACTTCATTTTAAATGAACCTTTTTTATTGTGTTCTGTGTAACAACCGCTATCAATGGACACATCAAATTCCAAATTTGGAATTTATAGAGTCATATTTTTAAATTCAAATTAGGTTATTCGGTGAAAAAATAAAAAGTGATTCAACTTTTAACCTTTATAATTTTCGCAAATTAAACTCATTTGATGTATCATACTCGGTATATGAATATCGTGAGGTCGTACTTTGTAAGCTCCAAAGTAGGATAGTTGGTATTTTTGAATTTTTTCCAAATATCACCTTTTTACATATGGATATCAAGATATCGTACTTATTCTATGTATTATTATTAGAATAAGGGTGTAACAAGTAGCCTTAACATAAAAGTGAAAATTAAGTTTTATTCCTTCATAATTATTAGGCGTGGGATCACCAAAAAAGCCCCTATGCATAAACAATTAGCATTATTGTGATTCAACGTTTAAACTTAGTTGTATATACTTAAATAACGATAAATATTATATAAAAATGTATTTACCTCTACTGAATTGATTATTGTGATAATTAGTTGAAATTACTTTTTTTGAGCTGATAATTTTTTTAATTTTATTATTGGTAACAAGGTTATACATAGACATATTACACTTCCAATTGAGATGTCAGTAAGTCATACTTTTATAGCTAGGCTACTCGGAGAAAAAAAATAAAGAATTTTTTTTTCATAACTTTCACATACGAACTTCATTTGATATAAAAATAAAAGTGTCTTTTTTGTCACAATATGTATACATAGACATATGACACTTGTTATTTTGGATATCGGAAAGTCATACTAGTTAAAAGAAAGATGATCAAAAACGAAATTTAATCAAACTTACTATAGGAAAATAAAATGACATTTTGGTGAAAGTGTCTGATTCAATTACAAATTGGGTAAATACTCTCGCTTTTTGACCCTCTATCTAAGGTTGTAAACGAACCAAACATGAACGAGGGGATGTTCATGTTCGTTCGTTTATGTTAACTGAACAAATGAACGAACACGAAATGATAAACGAACGAGTTCTTTGTTCATATTCGTTCGTTTAAAAAATTGCATTGTTATCGTGCGCATTATCGAGAACCCAAATTACGATGCGTTCGTTTGCGTTGGTTTAACAATTTGATTGCAACTTTAAGATAACTAAATGCACAAAATTTAGATATAAATGGTTTTTTATTCATCAAAACGTTCCATTTCACATTTTTTTTATCAAGAAAAATACATGTAGATTATTCTTATAAGCTCTACAATTGAAACATATCGAGATGCCAATTCTCATGGATAGACACACGAACGGAAAGCTGCGCCAACACATAAAAACATAATATGTGTTAACCAAATCCAAAAACCATACTTCATTGTCAAATGTGCATTACTCGTAATTTAAATCATTGCAAAAAATAGAATATACATATAAATAAAAATATAATAGAAAATGACTTACAAGGATCAGTAACTGCTATAGTGGCGAAACTCGGATCACATTCACCATTAACCCTAAAATTAAGGTCAATAGCATATGATGCATGATTTTGCACAGTATTCGGTTCATAACACGACCCTCCCCATGTAATGGGACGACAATCAATATACAAACATTTATCGTTCATAAACTGGATTAGTCGTTCTTCAGACACATGGGTTTGTGCCACACACCATTCTTTCCCCTGTACAATCACCCAAAAACAATGAAAACAGCAGGTACATTATAAATAATAGTTTTAAAAAAATTACAATCGTGAATGTACAAATAAATAATTCATAATATACTAGATTTGTGACTTGTAGGTATCTTACTTCTACATAAATAGAACAAACAATGAGGAAACTAAAAAAACACAATGAAAGAGATCTTGATTCCATGTAAAGTTTTGAACTTCAATAACTCAAATAATGGAATGTGTTATTTTTGTGTGAATATTTTGACTTCTTCATTCACTTTCATTTTTTTATAAGACTTTTAAAGTGAAACTTATTTAGCATTTAACTATTATAAGTTTTGTAACCGATTAAATGAACATTACTTTTTAATTGTAAATGAATAAATGTATTTAACTTCAAAACTTAATATTCTATACCAATAGTTTTTCAGGAGTCTTCATTTAAATTCATCATGAATTGGTTGTGTTAAACCCATGATGCAAATGTTATTGGTTTATTTATGAGTAATGGGTCTATATAAGTTTTTTATACATTTAGTATGTCAAAAACTTAAACTATATATAACATTAATTTAAAATACAAATAATTAACAAATTAATGGGTCTAAAAACTTCTACATTAAAATGCATATTATCATATAAATCAATGTATTCAAAGTCTCTTTTATTGTTATTTTTATAAAAGTATAACTTTCTTATTCATATACATATATATATATATATATATATATATATATATATATATATATATATATATATATATTTATTGGATTTGAGAATTCATAAGCATGGAACTGTTTCTAGTAACAAGTTACAATGAAACATTCTGTAATATCGAAGGCTTGGTCTCTGTGACTTGAGAAACTCAATATAATGGAAAGACGATGCATGTAAAGATGAAATTTCACTACATCTTATATAATGATAAGAATTTGGAATCGTGAACTTAGCCTCATTGGACTAATTTATGGTCGATATGTAGACCTGACAATTCCAGACACGAATACACGAATCCGTGAGAGACACGACACAACACGAATACATCTTAAAAACTGCGATAAAGCTTATTTCTCATCGTGTAATCGTATCGTGTCAAATTTGTTGCTGATACGTTTTCATGACACGAATACACAATTTGTCAGGTCTATCGATATGTTCACAAAGGAAGGACCATCTACAGGAATAGAATATGCATGTTCATAACATAGCATGACTGATGTTATTTACTTCAATTGTTTAGTTGATTACTCGAAGCATTATACAATGAATAAGTTCATAATTTTTATGGTGGTTAAATAATTAGGATTTATTTATATACAATTGGTATGATATTGTAGTTAATTAATTTATTAATGTGTTTCACTTTGAATGTTTCACTTCCTGAATATTTTATTATTTAAAGTTCACACAGTCGCTCATACTTTTGGAAGTAAGTAGTGACTCATGATTGTCATGAATAGATTGTAGATTGACTATAGAGATTGGACATTACATGAGATTGCTACAATATTCGCGAGTATTTAGAAAATGAAGATTTTGTGTATTGGATAAACTCAATCATACAGATTACTTCAAGAATTTTATCACGAGTAATTGTAAGACGATAATATCTTACATTTCTTAAAGTGGAGATACATAAGCTGTAATTTCCAAGTCGGACGTGCATTGGTGTAGCGTAAACGTATCAATAACATGATATTATAAAACGTAGTATCATGTATGATTTGATAAGTAAAGGTTACAGTTATGTAGTCAAAGTTTATTCGTTCATTTTACCTTATCAGGAAAACCTATATCTTTAGGATTAAATCTATTATTTAATCGATTCACATTTGGCTTTATCTGCAAATTACCTAAACTATAAATAGGACCCTTGAGAGCCAAGTTTTGTGCATACTCTTTCCAAGAAGCATATAAATGAAAATTGTACCTCTCTCTTCTCTTGTTTTCTAGTTTTAGGTTTTAGGTGTGAGTCATTAGAGACATCATGTTTTTGGTGCTAAGCTTCCCAAGAACAACTACAAGGGATTGAAGTGATTTGTTTACTACACTAAATTCAATGTATGTAACCCTAATTATGTGATTTAGAATGTATTAGGGTTAATCTAGTTTTGTTGCCCATAGTACGTTGTCTTCAACATGTTATGACATAAGTCCTTATTGGTTGTATGGGCCCTCTTAATAGTTTTTTTGATTTTTCATGTTATACACGTAGTTATAACCTATAAAGCCCATCCAAAACAATAACCCGGACACGACCCGTCTAACCCGTTTAATTATATGGGTTCTCATATATGCGGGTTAATGTGATGAACGGTGTGTGATTTCATTTAGAAAATAGGTTTTTTGTGCTATATATAAATAATTTTAAAAAAATAATTCAATTATTATTAACTCAATTTTTATTTCTTAAAAATTCAATCAACAGTGATAACTTATTATTAAATCGAAATTTATTTTGTTTAGTTGTCTCGTCAAGTTTTTTTTTTTTTTTTTTTGTGTGTGTTTTTAAGTTGTAACAAACCAAAAATATTTTATAAACTGGTCTTTTAAAAATTCAATTCATATTAGTGTTTTTATTGAGTTTTTTAATTCTCCAACATATACATTTATTAATTATAAAAAGATAAACTGTCTACTTAGATTAATTTCTCCAACCATTTTTCCAAAATATATCCAAAAATGACCCATAGCCATAGAGCACATACTAAAATCGAAGATTTATGCAAGGGACCATACGTGAAAATCTTGTTTTTTTGTCTAATGTTTAGTCTTCATAATTTTTTCATACAAACTTCATTTTAGCTAACTTTTTTTTATTGTGTTCTTTGTAACAAGTGCTATCAATTGACACATCAAATTCCAAATTTGGACTTTATAAAGTTATATTTTTTTAAATTCAAATTAGGTTATTCGGTGAAAAAAAGAAAAGTGATTCAAGTTTTCACCTTTATAACTTTCGCATATGAAACTCATTTGACATATCATACTCGGTATATGAATATCGAGAAGTTGTACTTTGTAAGCTCCAAACTAGGATAGTTTGTATTTTTGAATTTTTTCCAAATATCACATTTTTACATATAGATATCAAGATATCGTACTTTTTCTATGTATTGTTATTAAAATAAGGGTGTAACAAGTAGTCTTAACATAAAAGTGAAAATTAAGCTTTATTCCATCATAATTTTTAGGTGTGAGATCACCTAAAAAAACCATACGCCTAAACAATTATCATTATTGTCATTCAACGTTTAAACGTAGTTGTATATCCTTAAATAACGATAAATATTATATAAAAATGTATTTACCTCTATTGAATCGATTATTGTATTAATTAGCTGAAATGACTTTTTTTGAGCTGGTTATTTTTTTTATTGGTAACAAAGTTATACATAGACATATTTCACTCCCAATTGAGATGTCGGTAAGTCATACTTTTTGAGCTAGGCTATTTGGTGAAAAAAAATTGAAGAATTTTTTTATAACATTCACATACGAACTTCATTTGATATAAAATTATAACATTCACATCCATACTTCATTTGATATAAAAATAAAATTGTCTTTTTGTCACAATAGGTATACATGGACATATGACACTTGTTATTTGGATATTGGAAAATCATACTAGTTGAAAGAAAGATTATCTAAAACGAAATTTAATCAAACTTACTATAGAAAAAGAAAATGACATTTTGGTGAAAGTGTCTGATTCAAATACAAATTAGGTAAACGCTCTCGCTTTGTGATCCTCTACCTAGGGTTGTAAACGAACCAAACGAACACGAACGGGGGTTTGTTCATGTGCGTTCGTTTAAGTTAACTAAACAAATGAACGAACACGAAATGATAAACGAACAAGTTTTTTTGTTCATATTCGTTCGTTTAACAAATTACATTGTTATCGTATGCATTATCGAGAACCCAAATTACGATGAGTTCGTTTGCGTTGGTTTAACAATTTGATTGCAACTTTAAGATAACTTAGTGCACAAAATTAAGATATAAATGCTTTTTTATTCATCAAAATTTTCCACTTCACATTTTTTTTATCAAGAAAAATACATGTAGATTATTCTTATAATCTCTACAATTGAAAAATATTGAGATGCCAATTCTCATGGATAGACACACGAACGGAAAGCTGCGCCAACACATAAAAACATAATATGTGTTAACCAAATCCAAAAACCATACTTCATTGTCAAATGTGCATTACTCGTAATTTAAATCATTGCCAAAAAAAATATGCACAAAAATAAAAATATTATAGAAAATGACTTACAAGGATCAGTAACAGCTATAGTGGCAAAAATCAGATCACATTCACCATTAACCCTAAAATTAAGGTCAATAGCATATGATGCATGATTTTGCACAGTATTTGGTTCGTAACACGACCCTCCCCATGTAATAGGACGACAATCAATATACAAACATTTATCGTTCATAAATTGGATTAGTCATTCTTCAGACGCATGGGTTTGAGCCACACACCATTCTTTCCCCTGTACAATCACCCAAAAACAATGAAAACAGAAGGTACATTATAAATAATAGTTTTAAAAAAAAAAAATCTTGAATGTACAAATAATCAATTCATAATATACTAGATTTGTGACTTGTTGATATCTTACTTCTACATAAATAGAACAAACAATGAGGAAACTTAGAAAACACAATGAAAGAGATCTTGGTTCCATGTAAAGTTTTGAACTTCAAAAACTCAAATAATGGAATGTGTTATCTTTGTGTGAATGTTTTGACTTCTTCATTCACTTTCATCCTTTTATAAGACTTTTAAAGTGAAACTTATTTAGCATTTAACTATTGTAAGTTTTGTAACCGATAAAACGAACATTACTTTTTTAATTGTAAATGAATAAATGTTTTTAACTTCGAAACTTAAGATTTTATAGCAATAGCTTTTCAATAGTCTTCATTTAAATTCATCTTCAACTGGTTGTGTCAAACCCATGACGCAAATGTTATTGGTTTATTTATGAGTAATAGGTCTATATAAGTTTTTGATACATTTTGTATATCAAAAACTTAAATTATATATAACATTAACTTAAAATACAAATAAGTAACAATTTAACGGGTCTAAAATTTTCTACATTAAAATGTATATCATACATACTTATAAAGCTAGCATTTTTTCTTGAATCTAATGCATTTGAAACCCCCATTCTTTTTTCCTTTCATCACATTCATTTGAAACTCCAATGACTTTTCAATTTATTTATTAAATAATTATAATTTGATAGTTAGGTTAAATAAATATCAAATCTAAAGTGTATTCATATATAAACTAAGTTTAAATATTAAAATAATATCTTTAATTCTACTTATAAAATTATGTTTTTTAACTTTTAACATATTATATACTTAATTTATTAGTTTTAATATATTATTGAATGCAAACCATTATCATTTTAAAGGTATAATTTTTGAACAATTTTTATAAAATACTTAAATTATTAATTAAAATATAACATTATAGGCTCAACTTAAATATAAATTTTATTTAACTTAAACAACCCAAAGATTGTTTTATAAATAGTTAAAAGTGATAAATTGTAGTGTTTTTCTAATAATGATTGTAAGTTGGTTAATAAGGTTAAATAAATATCAAACCTAATGTGTAATCATAAATAGACTATATTTCAATTTTAAAATAATATCTTTACTTCTATTTATAAAGTTATGTCTTTAAATTTTAACATATTATACTTAATTTATTAGATTTAAAATGTTGTTGCATTTAACCATTATCGGTTTAAAGCTACAATTTTTGAACAGTTTGGACAAAATACTTAAATTGTTAATTTAAATATAACATTACAGTGTCAACTTAAACATAAATTTCAGTTCCACTAAAAAACCAAATAATATTTTGTAAATAGTTAAAAGTGATAAATTATAGTGATAAATGCAAAAAACTAAACTGTAATATCAGTTTAACTAAAATATTTCATAAATATATTTATATAATCGTTAAAAATTTTCAAATAAGTAGCTTAAAATAACTTATAATAACAATAGTTAAAAATAATTCTTTATAAATGATTATATTGTTACCTTTAAAATCAAAAAATATTATTTGATGTTTTAAATAATTATAATGATAGAAATTAAAACATTAAGCAAATATATTTCAAAAAATTAGTTAAAAATAACAACTATAAATTATATTAAACCATATATAATATTTAATTTTATTGATGTATAACTCGCAAGTAGAATTCATTCAAACGATTGAGATTATGACGTTATAATAGATTTATATATTATCATATAATTCAAAATAGTCAACATACTATATCAAATAAATATACGAATTATTATATCACATTTAACAACAACGTTAGTGTTATATGTTAAAAAATACATATTTGTAAAGACTTCAACTATATTGGTGTTTCGGCGCATTACAATGTCAACTCAAATATAAATTTCAGTTTTATTTAAAAAAACTAAAAAATATTTTGTAAATAGTTAAAAGTGATAAAAGCAAAAACTAAATTGTAATTTCAATTTAACTAAAATATTTCTTAAATATATTTTTATAATCGTTAAAAGTTTCCAAATAAATAGCTTAAAATAACTTACAATAACAATAGTTAAAAACAACTCTATATAAATGATTATATTGTTAGTTTTAAAATAATAAAAAAAACAATGTTTGATGTATTAAATAATTATAATGGTAGAAATTAAAACATTAAGCAAATAAATTTAAAAAAATTAATTAACAATAAAAACAACTATGAATAACATCAAATCATATATTATATTTAATTTTATTCATGTATAACTCGTGGGTAGAAGTCATTCAAACGATTGAGATTATGAAGTTATAATAAATGTATATATTATCATATAATTTAAAATTAATCAATATATTATATCAATTTAGTATATACAAATTATTGTATCAAATTTAACAACAACGTTATTGTTATATTCAAAAAATAATATATTTGTAAAGACTTCAACTATATAGGTGTTTCTGTGCAACGTGCGGGCATTCGCCTAATTATCATATAAATCAATGTATTAAAAGTCTTTTTTATCGTTATTCTTATAAAAATATAACTTTCTTAATCATATTTGATATATATATATATATATATATATATATATATATATATATATATATATATATATATATATATATATATATTGGATTTGAGACTTCATAACCATGGAATTGTTTCTGGTAACAAGTTACAATGAAACATTCTTTAATATCGAAGGCTCGGTCTCTGTGACTTTGGAAAGTCAATATCATGGAAGGACGATGCATGTAAAGATGAAATTTCACTACATCTTATATAATGATAAGAATTTGGAATCGTGAATTGAGCATCATTGGACTAATTTTCGGTCGATATGTTCACAAAGGAAGGATCATCGAGAGGAATTGTATGCATGTTCATAACATGGCATGATTGATGTTATTTAGTTCAAGTGGTTAGTTGATTACTCGAAACATTATACAATGAATAAATTCATAATTTTTATGGTGGTTAAATAATAAGGATTTATTTATATTCAATGGGTATGATACTATAGTTAATTAATTTATTATTGTGTTTCACTTTGAATGTTTCACTTCCTGAATAAGTTTATATAGGGAAATTTAGGGTTTGTGGTGGAGATCTGGATATCAACTTGGATCGTGATATCATTTTCCAAACTGATATTTCTACCATATGCCTAGGTTACAAGAAATTTAGCCTAAGATAATCCAATTGGACACTTACTATTCTAGGCGTAGAAATCGTAAGCCAATATGCTAGAAGATTCTTTAAAGTATGATGAAAAACGGGAGCTTAAGATCGTAACCCTCTTCTGAAGAGGAAGAACTGTTTATATATTAAACGAGATTAGGGTTTCATTAGGGTTGGGCCGTCGTTAGTTTCTTTGGAAGCAAGTCATGATTATCCATATTTAATGAGGATTTAGGGTTACCAAAACTAACGAGTTTCGTTATTTTTACCATAATCACCCTCAAGAAATTGAATTTTCCACTATGTTCCCATATGTTAAATTTGGTGAGGTTTTGGGGTGCTGTCCCTTTGGATACCCCGGACTCAGGGGCGTTACCCCCGGACCCCCGACTAGTCGTCGAGTCAGCTTCTAATTCGATCTTAAACATGTGTGCACTTCGTACATATATTAGAGTACAATTTATAAAGCCCTTAGCTCACATGTTAGTTCCAGTTACTTAAAATGACATGGTGACACTAAAATCACCAACATTTTATTATTCAAAGTTCCACAATCTTTTATACTGTTGGAAGTAAGTAGTGACTCAAGACTGTCATGAATCGATTGTAGATTCTCCATAGAGATTGGACATTACATGATATAGCTACAATATTCATAAGTACTTAGAAAATAGAGATTTTGAGTATTGGATAAACCCAAGCTTACAGATTACTTCAAGAATTTTATCACGAGTGATTGTAAGACGATAACATCTTATATTTCTTCAAACGGAGATACATAAATTGTAATTTCCAATTCGAACGTGCATTGGTGTAGCGTAAATGTATCAATAACATGATGTTATAAAACATAGTATCATGTATGATTTCATAAGTAAAGGTTACAGTTATGTAGTTAAAGTTTATTCGTTCATTTTGCCTTATCAGGAAAAGCTATATCTTTGGGATTAAATCTATTATTTAGTCAATTTAAATTTGGCTTTTCATGCAAATTATCTAAACTATAAATAGGACCCATTGAGAGCCAAATTTCGTGCATAGTCTTTCCAAGAAGCATATGAACGAAAATCATACCTCTCTTCTCTATCCTCTCTTGTTTTCTAGTTTTAGGGTTTAGGTGTGAGCCATTAGAGGCATCATTTTTTTGGTGCTAAGCTTTCCAATAACAACTACAAGGGATTGAAGTGATTTTTTACTACAACAAATCCAAGGTATGTAACCCTAATTATGTGATTTAGAATATATTAGGGTTAATCTTGTTTTGTTGTTCATAGTACATTGTCTTCAATGTGTTATGACATAGATCCTGATAGGTTGTATGGGCCCTCTTAATTGTTTTGTATTATCCGTATTATACACATAGTTATAACCTATAAAACTCATTCAAAACAACAACTCGGGCACCACCCGTCTAACCCGTTTAATTATATGGGTTCGTAGATATGCGGGTTAATGTGATGAACGATGTGTGATTTCATTTAGAAAATAGGGTTTTTGTGCTATATATATTTAATTTAATAAAAGACTTCAATTATTATTAACTCAATTTTTGTTTCTTACAAATTCAATTAGTAGTGATAATTTATTATCAAGTCAAAAGTTATTTTGTTTAGTTTGTCACACCAAGTTTTTTTTTGTGTTTTTTTAAGTTGTTACAAACCAAAAGTATTTTATAAGCTTATCTTTTAAAAAAACAATTCATATTATTGTTTTTATTAAGTTTTTTTAATTCTCCAAAATGTACATTTATTAATTATAATAAGAAAAACTGACTAGTTAAATTAATTTTTCCAACCATTTTTCCAAAAAAAAAATCCATAAATGACCCATAGCCATAGAGAACCTCCTAAATTCTAAGATTTTTGCAAAGGACCATAGGTGAAAATCTTGTTTTTTTATCTAATGTTTAGTCTTCAGAATTCACTTCAGTTTAGATGAAAAAAAAATTATTGTGTTCTTTGTAAAGTCATATTTTTTTAATTCAATGGACACATCAAATTCAGAATTTTGACTTTATAAAATCATATTTTTTTAATTCAAATTAGGTTATATGGTGAAAAAATGAAAAGTGATTCAACTTAATTTTAAACTTTTTAACTTTCACATATGAAACTCATTTGACATATCACACTCGGTATATAAATATTGAGAAGTCGTAATTTATAAACTCAAAAGTAGGATAGTTGGTATTTTTGAATTTTTCCCAGATATCAATTTTTTACATATGGATATCAAGATATCATATTTTTCCTAAGTATTGTTATTAGAATAAGGGTATAACAAGTAGATTTAAAATAAAAGTGAAACTTAAGTTTTATTCCATCATAATTATTAGGCGTGGGATCACCAAAAAAGCCCCTGCGCATAAACAATTAGCATTATTGTCATTCAACGTTTAAACGTAGTTGTATATCCTTAAATAACTATAAATATTATATAAAAATGTATTTACCTCTATTGAATCGATTATTTGTATTAATTAGCATAAATGATTTTTTTTGAGCTAATAACTTTTTTTAATTTTATTATTGGTAACAAGGTTATACATAGACATATTACACTCCCAATTAAGATGTCGGTAAATCGTACTTTTTGGCTAGTCTATTCGTTGCAAAAAAATGAAGAAATTTTTTTCATAACTTTCACATACGAAATTCATTTAATATAAAAATAAAATTGTCTTTTTGTCACAATAGGTATACACGGACACATGACACTTGTTATTTGAATATCGGAAAGTTATGCTTGTAGAAAGAAAGATGATCAAAAACGAAATTTAATCAAACTTACTATTGGAAAAGAAAATGGCATTTTGGTGAAAGTGTCTAATTCAAATACAAATTAGGTAAACGCTCTCGCTTTGTGACCCTCTACCTAGGTTGTAAACGAACCGAACGAACATGAATTGAGGTTTGTTCGTGTTCGTTCGTTTAAGTTAACTAAACAAATGAACGAATACGAAAGGATAAATGAACGAGTTTTTTTGTTCATATTTGTTCGTTTAACAAATTACATTGTTATCGTGCGCATTATTGAGAACCTAAATTAGGATGAGTTGTTTTGCGTTGGTTTAACAATTTGATTGCAACTTTAAGATAACTTAATGCACAAAATTTAGATATAATGGTTTTTTATTCATCAAAATTTTCCATTTCACATTTTTTATCAAGAAAAATACATATATAGTATTATCATAATCTCTACAATTGAAACATATCGAGATGCCAATTCTCATGGATAGACACACGAACGGAAAGCTGCACCAACATGTAAAAACATAATATGTGTTAACCAAATCCAAAAACCATACTTCATTGTCAAATGTGCATTACTCGTAATTTAAATCATTGCCAAAAAAAATATGCACAAAAATAAAAATATTATAGAAAATGACTTACAAGGATCAGTAACAGCTATAGTGGCGAAACTCGGATCACATTCACCATTAACCCTAAAATTAAGGTCAATAGCATATGATGCATGATTTTGCACAGTATTTGGTTCATAACACGACCCTCCCCATGTAATGGGACGACAATCAATATACAAACATTTATCGTTCATAAATTGGATTAGTCGTTCTTCAGACGCATGGGTTTGAGCCACACACCATTCTTTCCCCTGTACAATCACCCAAAAACAATGAAAACAGCAGTTAGATTATAAACAATAATTTTTATAAAAATTAAAATCTTGAATGTACAAGTAATTAATTCATGATATACTATATATGTAGTATGTAGGTATCTTATCTTACTTCTATATAAATAGAACAAACAATGAGGAAACTAAAAAAACACAATGAAAGAGATCTTGATTCCATATAAAGTTTTGAACTTCAAAAACTCAAATAATGGAATGTGTTTTTTTTTTTTTTTTTTGAATGTTTTGACTTATTCATTCACTTTCATCTTTTTATAAGACTTTTAAATTGAAACTTATTTAGCATTTAACTAGTAAGTTTTGTAACCAATTAAATGAACATTACTTTTTTAATGTTGTATGTATTTAACTTCAAAACTTAAGATTTTATAGCAATAGCTTTTCAATAGTATTTAAATTCATCTTAAATTGGTTGTGCCAAACCCGTGATGCAAATGTTATTTATTTATTTATGAGTAATAGGTCTTTATAAGTTCTTTATACATTTAGTTAGTTAAAAAATTAAATTATATATATCATTAACTTAAAATACAAATAAGTAACAATTAAACGGGTTTAAAATTTTCTACATTAAAATGTATATTATCATATAAATCAATGTATTAAAAGTCTTTTTAATCGTTATGTTTATAAAAATATAATTTTCTTAATCATATTTGATATATATATATATATATATATATATATATATATATATATATATATATATATATATATATATATTGGATTTGAGACTTCCTAACCGTGGAATTGTTTCTAGTAACAAGTTACAACAAAACATTCTGTAATATCGAAGGCTCGGTCTCTATAACTTTGGAAACTCAATATCATAGAAGGACGATGCATATAAAGATGAAATTTCATTACATCTTATATGATGATAAGAATTTGGAATCGTGAATTAAGCATCATTGGACTAATTTTCGGTCGATATGTTCACACAGGAAGGACCATCAAGAGGAATAGTATGTATGTTCATAACATGGCATGAATGGTTTTATTTAGTTCAAGTAGTTAGTTGATTACTCAAAACATTATACAATGAATAAATTCATAATGTTTATGGTGATTAAATTAGAAGGATTTATTTATATTCAATGGGTATGATACCATAGTTAATTAATTTATTATTGTGTTTCACTTTGAGTATTTCACTTCCAAAATAATTTTATTATTTAAAATTTCACGGTCGCTCATACTTTTGGATGTAAGTAGTGATTCAAGATTGTCATGAATTGATTGTAGATTGTCCATAGATATTGGACATTACATGAGATTGCTACAATATTCATGTGTACTTAGAAAATGGAGATTTTGAGTATCGGATAAACACACGCTCACAGATTACTTCATGAATTGTTTCACAAGTATTGGATAAACCCGGCTGACGAAGAAGGTCGTTGTATTTCGTTGGGGGCCTGAGCAGCAGGCAGCGTTTGTGAATTTGAGGAAGAGATTGTGTGAGGCGTAGATCTTAGCACTGTCGTAGGGCGTTTAGGAATTTATGGTGTACTGTGATGCGTCTATTTCGGGATTGGGTACAGTGTTGATGCAGAGGGGGCACGTCATTGCCTACGCCTCGAGGCAGCTAAAGCCCCACGAAGCGAATTACCCGACACACGACCTAGAGTTGGGGCGGTTGTCTTCGCCCTCATTATTTAGTGGCATTACCTCTATGGGGTTTGTTGTACTATTTACACAGACCACAAGAGCTTGAGGTACCTCATGGATCAACCGAATCTGAACATGAGGCAGTTAAATGTGGTGAAGGATTACAACTATAAGATCCTTTACCACACGGGGAAGGCCAATGTTGTGGTCGATGCACTTAGCCGCAAGGCAGCCTTGATCAGAGACATCTGCTTGAGGATGACAGTGGTGACTTCGCTTTTGGAGCGGATCTGAGAGGCACGGGTCGAGGGTATGAAGGAGGAGCGTCGGAAGTGTGATCGGATCACAGGCCAGGTGCCCTCATTTGATTATGACAGCCGTGGGTTGCTAACCCTGCATTAGAGGGTCTGGGTTCCTTACTGGGTCGGGATGCGCCAGGTTCTAATGGATGAGGCCCACAAGTCGAGGTTCTCTATCCTTCACGGGGAGACGAAGATGTATCAGGATCTTCGCCCTAATTATTGGTGGCCCTGGATGAAGCGGGATATAGGTTGGTACGTGGAGCAGTGCTTGACCTGCATAAAGGTCAAGAGACCTCACGGCCTAGAGTCGGCAGAAGAGTTACGCCGACAGATGCCGATCGGACCTGGAGTTCTAGGTCGGGGATATGGTCATTTTGAAGGTGTCACCTTGGAAAGGTGTCATCCACTTCAGAAAACAGGGCAAGTTGGGCCCCAGGTATATTTCACCTTTCGTGGTTATAGCCCGGGTGGACAAGGTGGCGTATAGGCTGGATCTGCCAGCCGAGCTTATTCAGATCCACAGCACCTTTCATGTCTCCCAGTTACGAAAGTTCCTGGTAGATGACTCTGCAGTGGTGTTTCTAGAGGATATTCATGTGGATGACAGCCTGAACTACATCTAGCAACCAGTAGCCATCCTCGACAGGAAGACAAATGATCTAAGGAACAAGAGAGTGGAGCTGGTGATGGTGCAGTGCAGCATCGTAAGGGCTCAGAATGGACATGGGAGCCGGAGGACTTGATGAGGGAGCACTACCTAGAGCTATTTCCAGACGCATCAGACTTCGAGGACGAAGTCTAAAATAAGTGGGGGAGATTTGTAATGCCCAGTTCCCGAAATGTATTTTAAATCAAATTTATTCACTTTTTTATGGAAACTCGACGAGTTGGAAGCCGCAAAATCGTCGATTAGGAATGGAATATGGACCCAGAATGTAAAGTCTACTCGACGAGTTGAGATCCTCAACGCGACGAGTAGGACTGGCATAGTGAAACCCTAATTTTTAGGGTTTTGCACCCTATTTAAACACCATAACCTTGAAAGGTTGGCCTCATTTACAGCCTCCAAGTCCCAAAACCCTAGCCACGAAACCCTAGTGCCTTGTGTGAGCTTGTGAGAAATTTTTGAGAGAAAACTTTTATATTTGAAGCTTGTGGAAGAAGAAGAAGCTTGAGGGCTTAAGGGGAAGAGAGTAGATCCAAAAACTTCACTCCATTTGCAGCATTTTCGGGTAAGCAAGTCTCAAACTAGCTTAATGATTTCTTAGATCTCTTTACTTCACGTTTATGGGGTTTTTGGTCCAAGAATGTTAGATGTTGGGAAATGGACATCCCAAGTGGGTATACTTCCACATCTAGGACCTTGGAGGGATGTCATGGCATAAAGGTTCAAACTTTATGACCATTAGAGCCCCATGCAAGATCTAAGATGTCATTTTGGCCTTTTAAGCCCCAAAAGGCCATGCATGGAGATAAAGGCAGAAACTTTACGTGTTCAAATGGTGTCTAGGGTATTGATCTCAGTTTTTATGCCTTAGTTTGAAGTATATATGAATTTTGGATCAAGATCTAGATCTTAAAGAATTAGGATTTGAGCTAAACTCATTAAGGGAGGCTATTAACAGGTAAAGTTTGAAAATTTACCCTTAAAAATGGCATTTTCAGTATGTAGATGAAGTATGAAGCATAGATCTGAAGGATAGGAGCTTAATCTATTAAGATGGCTTAAAAAACTAAAGAACTCATCGAGTCCATAGAGGAACTCGATGAGTTGGGTCGAAATGTCCCGATTCGGTAAAGGGATAAACTCGATGATTTCAAGAATGACTCGACGAGTAGAATGGGAAAGTCTCGATTCTGTGGATAGGAGGAACTCGACGAATTGTGAAAGAACTCGACGAGTTAGATCGTGGTTTCAAAGTTTTATGATTTATGGAACTTGATGAGTAGATGGGTCAACTTGGCGAGTTTAGTCAACTCGAAATGTTAACTTTGACCAGAGGTTGACTTTGACTAGGATGTTGACCTTGATTTTGACTTTGATCAAAGTCAACCCTTAAGGGGTTATGAGCATGAAAGGGGTTACTAAAGGAAATCTTTATGTGTAGGAGTTTGAGTGGGGCAGATTTCAGAGCTGAGGACAGTTTAGCTACTTCATAGCATTTGAGGTGAGTTACCTTCCATTAGGAGTGGGTAGAAGGCACCAATGTCGGCCCACTTGTATTTGATTATAGTTTAGATGATTGTCTTTGTGATAATTTTTTGGTATGCCACTATTTGTTATGCTTTATGTGTTAGTATGTTATTTTGCGATAGTGGTAAGAAGGATAGGATAGACCCTATTACTGGTTGAAAGAGACCGAAGGGGAGGCCAACACCCAGATATGCTATGTAGTATGTTATTTATATGTATATGCTAGGGTATTATGTGGTAGTGGTAGGGATGAAATAGTCCCCGGTTACCAGTTGAAAGAGACCGAAGAGGTAGTCCAGCACCCATATATGCTAGACAGTTACCGGTTGAAAGAGACTGAAGGGGTAGGCTAGCACCCAGATATGCTAGGCAGTTACCAGTTGAAAGATAGTATACTGAATGGGAGGCCAGCACCCAGATATGCTAGGCAGTATGTTATTGTATGTTATGTGGTATGATGGAGGAACTCACTAAGATTTATGCTTACGATTTTCAGTTTTGGTTTCATGTACTTCCTCTTCGAAGGGAAAGAGTCGGAATGACTGCAACGTATCACACATGATTTTACGCACTATGGGATTCTTGGGATTTTGTACTCTGACATTATTTTACTTTGACATGTTTTGAGTTATATGACTTATGGGTTTTTATGATATGATATGACTTTGAAGATGTTTCCAGTAATATGTTTTCTAAATTAAAAATGAAATTTTTTGTCTTAAATTTTTGGATGTTAAAAGTTGGTATCAGAGCCTTGGTTTGAGGGATTCGGACACACCTTCAAGGGTGTCTGAACTCAAATCTAGGGTTTGGAAGGTTTTTCCAATAAAAATTATTTTTCAAAATTTAAAATTATTGGTTTTAAGAAAAAACAAGGTGTGTGATGCATGCAATCGGCCGAGCTCAGGTAAGTTTTCCCCAAGATAATACATGTTATGTTATGATATGATTATGAGAATTGCATGCTAGATTAGGGCTAAGGATGCCTTGTTTTCCTGCTATATGTATATGAGAACTGCATGCTAGATTAGGGCTAAGGATCTAGGAAGGATGCCTTATATGCTTGTCTATGTGCTTATTGGATTGTATGCTAGTACTGATTAGTTAGTGATATGATAGCATGAATTGGATATGCTTAGTTTTGGTTACTCAATGCTTGAATGTTGCTTGTTTTGTGCTTTTAGCATTGTTGTCATTCAATGCTTAAACGTAGTTGTATATCCTTAAAATACAATAAATATTTTACAAAAATGTATTTACCTCTACTGAATCAATTTTTTGTATTAGTTTTGAGCTGAAGTGTTTTTTTAGGTGATAATTTTTTTTAATTTTATTATTTGTAACAAGGTTATGCATAGACATGTTACACTCTCAATTGAGATATCTAGAAGTCATACTTTTTTAGGTAGGTTATTTGGTGAAAAAATGAAGATTTTTTTTCACATAACTTTTTCATATGAACTCCATTTTGATTAAAAAAAATTATCTTTTTGTCACAATAGGTATCGATAGACATATGACACTCGCTATTTGGATATCGGAAAGTCGTACTAATTGAAAGAAAGATGGTTGTAAACGTAATTTAATCAAACTTATTATAGGAAAAGTATATGGAATTTTGATGCAAGTGTCTAATTCAAATACAAATTGGGTAAACGCTTTGGCTTTGTGACCCTATACGGCTCTACCCAAATGTCCCTTCATACTCGATGCACATTTCTTACTTTATTTTCTATTATGTTTTCATGATTTTTCTTTGGATGGAGTAAATTTGATGCAGTATCTTCTAGTATGACACGTTTCGTTAAATCGATCATATTGTTTGATGATTGGACTCTTCCCTTGCAATGGAATATTGTCAGTGACGACGTTGGGTCTTTCAAGTTAAAGTTTGTCCATTATAATCATTAAAGACCATCAAGGTTCTCCCAATCAAAATGGGTGACCTGAAAAATATCCAAAAATAGATTTTAGCAGATGTTGACCTGTGAAAATTGTGGTTATGTGGGTGATTTTGCTAATATTTGGCTATTTTTTGGAAATGCTTCTCTTATAAAATCAAAATTGTTTTACAAATATCAGAACACGCCACCGGTTTGGAGTTAAAAAAAATTTGTCTTGAAGTCAAAAAATGAACAATCCATGGTCAACTTAATTACATGTGTGGTAGGAAGAGACAGAGTGGAAGTTCCAAAGTTGTGCGTCATCGTAATCAATAAGAGCCTCTAAAGAAAGTTTTAAGAACTTGTATAACACAACTGAAGTTTACGTTCGACAATTCTACAAGTCCAATCGTTCATGGATTTTAGAGAGGAAGAGATGGATTGTGTGCAAGTCGTTTGGAAATAACTATAGTCAACATAAACCATGAATTTTTTAAAGTTAGAACCAAAATATGAATTTTACTAAGTCATAAGGACTAATTCTGTAAATTTATTTACAAACGAAAAGGAAAATAAAAAGTAACACTACAAGAGAGGTACAATAAAATTGAAATAAACAAAGGGATCTATAGAGAAAGCGAAATGGAATCAACTACTACGTGTACAACCTGAGCACCACAAAAGTAAAATCCAAGCCAAGTGGCGCTCGCTACATTGATTTTGAGCCAGCCAGCCAGCCAGCCAGCCGCAGCATTTGCGAATTTTATCCGAAAGCCACTCTCCATCTCATCTCAAAGACTCGAGAGAAAGAGTCCATTTGCAAGTTGACGCATGCATCTATACCCGCCCCATTCTCCCAATTTGGAACCTTTTTTTTTTTAATGTATGTTCCAACTTTCTTTCAAGTACCACATGACATGATCACATGTCATGGATCTCAAACTCAAACTCAAACTCAAACCCAAACCCTCTTTTCCCTTCTCTCTTATTTTTTTAATTATATTTTTTTTTGTTCGTTTCGTTCGAGTGCCTCTTTCTATACGAAATTCCCTCCATTTTCAAAACTTTCTTTAGGCCACAACTCAACTGTCATTCAAAATAAGATTGTTTGTTGACGTTTCCCTCTTATCATCATCAACTACCTTTTGAATTCTCATTTCAACAACGGATACTACACTATTACTTTACTATATATATAGCTTTTAAATCAAACGTCTTTTCCCATCATCATCATCATCATCATCATCATCATCATCACCCAATCCAAATTCCAAACCACTTTACTTTACATGCTTCTTCTTCAAAATCCTTTCTACTCTCTTTTTCATTAAAAAAACAAAGGGTTTTTCTACTTGTTGTAATAGTAGTAAATTTTCAAAACACATTAGTTTACACTTTTTTCAAGAAAAAAACCCCTCATTACCACTCTTCTCCCTCTTCCCACACCATTCATTCATCTTTATCTTTCTTCACCTAATACTGCTCTGCTAGTTTTGCTTTGATGATTTTGGATGAACAAGACCATCATCATCACCACCACCATCATCATCATCCCCATCTCTTTTTCTTTTACTTGATGAAGATGGAGGCTGCACCCCAACCTCATTGTCATCATCCTCATCCTCATCAGCATCCTCATCATCATCTTCATCATCATCATCTTCTTCTTCAACTTCTGGATCATCTTCTTCATCTCCTCCAATTACTCCATCTTCTGCCACCTGTGCAACTGGCTGTACAAGGTACCCTGTACCTACATCCTCATCTTCTTCCTCTTCCTCTTCCTGTGTTTTCACCATTTAAACAAAAATCACATCAGAAACATACACAAAAACCCCATATATCATTTTGCCAAATAAAAAAAATTTATTGTTTTCCAATATATGTGAGATTGAATGAAGCCTAATTTCAGATTTAAACATACAATGTATCATAAAAACTGAAGCTTGTTATGATCAAGCTCCTAAAATTCATTACTAATATCAGAAAATCAAAATCAAGAAATAACAGATTTTGGCATGATAATCCAATTAGAGGAGAAAGAGGGATCTAAGCCTTCTAATAATAGCCAAATATCAGTGACAATAAAAACCCATTTCAACCTTATCATCATCAGACAGATTCATCAACAAAAATGAAAAAGAAAGTTCACGTATTTTATATTGTTATTTTACCTCCTATCCATACAATGGAAAACCCCAAATAAAAAACACCCAAAGGAAAGAAAGTTTTAGAAACCTTTTAATGCTATACTCAACCCACCTACTTAAAATTGTAAAGATGAACCAAAATGACATTTAAGACATTGAATTGAAGTTTAAAAATTGGTTATAAGTAACAAATTGGCATATAGCACGCATAGAAAAAGAATCTCCTAGCCAATTAAATAACAATCACAAAAAACTATGGGCTTGTGGTATGAATACTAATAAATATTATCAACAAATCATATATTAGATGAGATGAATGAAATGCCAACAATCATAAAAGCAGACCTGAAAAGCGATAATTATTCATGGTAAATAAATATTAGAGTAAGGAAAAGAGATACTACCTCATCCTCAGCCTCTTCATCGTCTTCAAAAACACCAATTTCCTCTTCTCCAGTTTCTCCATCATCATCTTCGTCTACATCTTCCTCTCCTTGTTCATGCCCATCAATCTCACCTTCTGTGCTAGTTAACCACCCTGTACTCCCTGGCTCAGTTACATCTTCATTGTCAACCTCCTCATCGTCATCCTCTTCATCGTCATCTTCAACCCCATCTTCTTCATCATCGCTATCTTCAATCTCATGAACTTCAACCACATCGTCCTCTTCCTCGCCTTCACCATCGCCCTCACCCTCACCCTCTTCATCGATCTCATCTGAATCATTATCATCGTCACCATCATCATCGTCATCTTCAACATCAACAGATTCGGCATGAAAACCATTTGCCTGACCAGCCAATGAATTTGACGCGTTCCCATTGGACCCTCTCACAATCTCAGCCTCTTCCTCGTCTGCATCGCTTTCATCGTCTTCATCCACATCAACTACACCATCTTGCCCGATGTTATGACCATTAGCCAACCTATTCGGACCCTTTTCCTCACCATCGATCTCGCCGCTTCCAGGATCGTCCTCCTCCTCCTCTTCGTCGTCATCTTCATCCTCGTCGTCGTCATCCTCGTCGTCTGATTCAGGCCGCTCGTTCTCATCAACGTCCATCTTATCTAAATACTTCAACGATTTAATCAACCCGAACACTCTAGATCGGTAATCTTTAACCCTTGTAACCGGACACTCATACAGATCAAGAGAAACAAGCCGTAGCTCAGCCAACGGCCTCAAATCGTCTATCTCTTGAATCCGATTATTCGACAAATCGAGGTCCCGTAACGAATCCAAACCAGCGTGAACCAAAAATTCCAAACCGCCGGCGATCCGGTTGTCTGATAAAATCAACTTCTGGAGGTTTTGTAAGCGCGGGAACTGTTCAAGTGATGAAACACCGATGTTTGCAATTGATAGGTGTTGTAGATGAGGAAACTTCTGAAATAAAGACGGATGTGGTAGACGACCGTGCACGCACTTCACCGCTCCGTCGAGGGTTAACGTCCGGACCGATGCCACATCTGTTTGGCCGTCTAACGCTGTCTCCACCGCCCTCTCCCAGATCTCGTCCATCAGCGGCTCAAATTTAAGTTTTTTACCAACACGAATGAAAACCTAACAGAATCGAAATCATAAATTACAACCCTAACTGGTTAGATGACAAGTGTCTAACCCTAATTTCTGCAGAAATCAACACCAAAACTGCTTAAACCCTAATTTTTCCGGTGTATATTCTCCCTAAAAACTTTCAGATTGTACCTCTGAAAATCTGATAATGGAGCCCCGAGTGATCACACAATCATATTGCTTGGGTTAAACAAACCTAACCCTAGAGTTTAGATATTTTGTCTGGTTGTGGATTGGAATGGAATTGTCATCGTCGGATCGTGAAGGCATGGATCGCTGACGTGTGAAATATCAACGGTGGAGATGCGCGTTTGGTGTGTTTGTTGGCTCTCACGAAAACTGGAGGCCTTAGGAATATGCCTCGGATATTCTAAATATTTACAATTCTGCCACTTCGGTCATTGTTTCAGCATACGACTAGTCGACTATACTAGTAACTCCTAAATTACTATAAATACTGAATTGTTTTTGTCCAAATCTAATTAGATTTGTATGTTTTATCGATACAAAATATGTATAGCTTTGATAATATATGCTGGTAATCGACATAAAATAAAATTTAATCAAGCATGGTATGATAGAATATCTAAACTCTTGTAGCAACAACATCAACAATCGGTTTCACTTCCTCCAATATGATATCATGTAATCGGAAAAAACAAGTTCATTCATGTATAGCATTACATTATCATCTTACTTCCTTGTATGACATCATCTCATTTTTTACCATTAATTGTCTTTAACTCTACTCTTGTTACACTGGTCTCTTTTATAACATGTCAATATCACTTCAATCAGCATTCCTGATTTTTTTCTTTTTCTTTTCATTTTTCTTTTTTTGCGTCACTCTCAACGAATTGCTTATAGCCGCATTTGGTATCATATCCAATAAAGTTTTCCACACATCCATAGATTCCAAATACTTGAAGCTCTCAATCAGGAATAACGTTTCATCCCTTATACTTACATATACTTCATCGTTTGCCTCAATACTTAAATTTCACAAATGATAACTTGTTTTGACAGTGTTGGTTTGTATCCTTTTATCTTATAACGTCAGCTTATGGTTGTCTAATCAAGCATTCAACTCGATTACCAACACAAATTCATTAGTAAAAAAATATACGTCAAGGTACTTCTTCGGTATCTCTTTGGGAATATTGTCCAATATCAAGGTTGTTGGTATGTTTTTTCTCTTCAAACATGCTACTACAATTATAGGCTCGTGTTATTGGTTTAATGTCGATTTTGTTCTACTTTTTTATGAATCCAGAAAACAAAATTGCAATAATCAAAAAGTTATTTCACCCCATTTTATATTTCATCATTTTGACTTTCATGATATCGTATTAATGTTGTTATTATTTGACCTAATGTTTATTTTTATCTTCAAGCATCATAATTGGACAACACATGTAATTTTTTATCTTAAGCATCATGTACAACATAAAGTAAGGGGAATATAAGCCCATAGATTTACAAATCCATAAGAAATAGGTTATAAGTCCCATGTGATGTATATAAATGGTAAAGTGAATTACAAAGTAAGCTACAAAGTCATCAACATCACATTATAAAAGTTTAACATTGAAATGTTTCTATATACCACATGATGGAAAGCTATAAGGTGTTATAATGTTTTGGTATTTTTGTTGATGCACAAAACAATTTAATGACAAATATGGTTCGGATATAGTGTCAATAAGCAGATGTAACTTTTCAATGATTCATGTTATTTCAGTTTACTCCAATATTAGTGAATACCATGAACAAGGAAACTAGGGTCGACGAAGACTTACAATGAAATGAATGATGTTTTGTGCACACATGATCCTTGTTAGGTTCTCTATGCATCTAAACACGTGATCGTGGCGCAACGGAAACATATCAAAATCCTATGTGTTCATGCAACCTAAGGATCTAAGTTTCATACTATTATTGCTACTAGTGAATCTCGAGCTTCAGGATAGACTAGTTAATCGTATGTAAGGTAATATATGTTCGTCCGAAATACAGCCAAACCTGAGAAAATAGAGTAAACATTAGACGTTAACCGGGTGCTTAAACCGAGAGAACGCTTCAATGCTTAAGTTAGATGCAAGATATGGGTAATCGTAAGTGAGATGTGGTTATCGAAAGCATACCTATTCGTGGGGTGAGTTAGTCTGCATTTATACTTCCTTTGCATAGGGAAATGGAGACGAGGATGAGCCGAAAAGGTCCCCGTCTCATTGTCATTAATGTGCCCAGTGTCGAAGGTACAAAAAAAGTACTTATGGAATGTCGGTAGTCTTGTCATTCTCGTTATATAAGTTGTATTGAATCGTTGGTCCATGACAAACTATTTATGCGTTGTTCCCTAGGTTTCCTTGACTTGACACTCGTGAATGCTAGTTCAAAACGTTTCTCGCAAGTCAACTTATTGAACCTCGTATTCCTGGGTCCGGTCTTCCACAAAACACTCGTTCCGACTGTAAATAAATGGTCCGAATTCGGCTCGACCGGACCACTTCTATTCAGAGGTGACATACCTCGTTAAGCCCCGTAAGTCCGAACTATTTTTAATAATTCGAATCTACTTCACTTTTATTGACATTGGTTTCTATTAGATAGACTTGACTGTGAAATCAAGTATCAGATTCGACTGTTTCGCATCCCTACGGCTCATCATTACCTATCTTATTATTGTTACTTTGAAATTACAAACCGCCCCTTATTTATCGGGTACCATTGGATTGTTTTTCTTCAACTACCTCTTTGATTTTAACTTCCATCTTATTTTGAGCCTTACTTTCTTTAGGATTCTTCCTTCTCTGATTTATTCCTTCATCCTTTTATCATCGCAAAAGATAATCATCTCGTCCATACAACTATCCCCACTTCAACTCAAGGGTTACTATATGAAATCATAAAGTCTTTCCACATCGATCCCCAATTCAAACCTATATGTCCACACAACTATCACCATATCTCTTAAAGGTTGTGTTAGTGTTTACATTGTGTTCTCCAGGTATAGGCTTTGCCTACCCGTCTTTGAATTCCTAAACTCAATCCTTGGGTATTATAAACTCCACATTTCCCACATTGCCCCCAAATATGGTTTCGTCTTTATCTATGTTTCACCATTTTTACATGGCCATGGCGAGGGGAGATTGGGTTATTTTTTATTTGCTCTCCAAATCTATTAAGATTTGCGACAAGTTGCCCACCTCTATCAAGAAGTGGAAGATCGAGTTCTTATTTGTAGATGCATCTGCTTTTGGGGTACCTATGTAATTTGAAAGCCTCTTAAATTGTGGTCATGACTCGAACCTCGAACGTACTTTAGACGAGAAATCCAATTACGCAACAAGGAGGGGGATGGATAAAGCCTGGACTCACATCCTCGAAGGCCTTCAGATATGTGCATATTTAGTTTGTATTAAGTATATATTTTTATTCATTTATTAGCTAAATTATTGCATTTTATGGAGAAAAGGTACTTAAAAGTGTTTGAATTGTATTTTCAATCCAAAAATGAAGCTCGAAAGCAAAAGGAAGCAGGAAAAGCGGTTAGGAGCTCGGGAATTGGATAAAGAAGAAAAACACCTAAAATAGCACCTACTCGGCGAGTCCAAGTGAAGATAATGACTCGGGAACCCAGATGCTTATTGCATACGGAGATTGTGAGACGGACTCGATGAGTCGCCACCTAACTCGACGAGTCGATACGCAAATATATAGATAACTTCTCAGATCGAGGAAAAAAACTTCTGGGACAATTCTGGAGTAATTAGCTGCGATTCAGAGGCCAGAGAAACCCTAGAAGACGAAGATAGAAGCTACAATTCAATCCCGAAGGAGATTTGAGGCAAATTTCATCATTATACTTAATCTTTTGTTTTCCACTATGGTTAGACAATTAGAATTTGTTTTTATGCTGTTATTTACTTCAATCATGAGCTAAAACTCTTAACTTCTGTTCGGGGATACAAAATTGAGACTATGGTTTGATTATTGGTAGGATTAATTCAATGTTGGTGATTTATTTGTTATTTTAGCTTGCTAAAGAACCTTGTGTGTGAATGATAATTAATTTTCTGTTAATAAGAAGGTAATTAAATAACATGAACATTGTTTGATTATCAACCTCATATACCTTGTGACTACTTTGTTATATGTCTAGGACTAATGAACATGAAACTAGAATTAATAAGAAAATTAAGTAAATTCATGTGCAAGCTTGTGTGATGACTATCAACAAGAAGTTAATTAAAACCAAATTAATTAACTACTGTGAGTCTAAAGTAATCCGATTAATTAATCTATTGAACTAAATTGAATTAGACAAATGATCACTGTTTAAGTTAGTTTATTTACTAAGGATTAGTGTAGTGAACGCGAACCTAGTCACTTGAATCGGTAACCAACAAAAGAATTAATCCATTGCACTATTACCTTGAAATCAACCATAGGATCAATTGAGTTGAACTAAACAGAAGTTCCTTCGTATTATTGAATCTAGTTAATTCTTTGTTTTTCTAGTTTTTAGATTAAGTAATAGTTAGTAAGTTTCTAGTCTTGTAAAACTAGAGAAAACCCTCTACTTATTAATTAATTTAGATAGAATTAGTTTTTATTTTTAATTTGGCATTCCCTGTGTTCGATACCCTACTTGCTTGAACTATTCCACAATTGATAGGTACACTGCCTTTGTGTGTTTATTTTACAACTAAAAGTAGGATTAAAACTAAGTGAGTTTACGCACATCAAGTTTTTGGCGCCGTTGCCGGGAAACGGTTCTAAAATTAGCATTAAATTATAATTCAATCGATCCTTTGTGTGAGATTTATCTTACACAAAGTTAATTACTGTTTAATTTAGTAGGTAGTATATTAAAAAAAAAAAAAAAAAAAAAAAAAAAAAAAAAAAAAAAAAAAAAAAAAAAAAAAAACCTGATTTACCTTGGACTCGCCGAGTGCATTCGCGCAGACTCGGCGAGTACAACGCTGAATCAGCTTTAATTTTATTTTATTTTTTTGTTCTTTTTACGCGTTTTCTGTTTTGTTTGCAGTTGTTTCATGACTCAAGGATCTGATACACCTATGATCCCCCCCTCTTGAAGATCCGGAAACCGTACTAAGAAGGAGCAAAGGCAAAACCGTTGGAGAATCCGTTTCTTCAAAGAACTCACCACTCAAAAACCTCAAGTCTGTTTTCAGCAAAAAAAGGAGCAACAAATCAGGAGCATCCAGTGCCTCGTTGACAATCGAAGATCCAATTCAAAAAGACACCGAGTACGAGACCGAGGAAGAGGATGAAACCACATACGAGCACGGATCCGAGTTTGAAGACGATTTAGCTACCGCTATGGCTAATATCGATGAAATCCCCATGGGGGAATGGAAGAAGAGGATGCGTGATGACATCGACTCGGGACTTGTACAACCCGCAATTCCCGCAACCGTTACTTTCGAGCTAAAAGACCATATTCTCGCTCAACTCAAGGAGATCCCTTTTTATGGGAAAGACCACGAAGAAGCCTACAAGCACTTGGATGAAGTAAATGATGTGGTTGACTACTTCAATGTACCAAATGTGCCTTGCGAGACCCAGCTACTTCGCATGCTCCCAGTCACGTTTAAAGGTGTTGCGAAGGATTGACTCAAGTCACTTCCTCCCGGATCGGTCACCACATGGGCCAAGATGAAAGAGGAATTCATAGACCACTTTTTCCCGCCTTCCAAGATAGCTAAGTTGAAGAAAGCCATCGCCAACTTCGAGCAACAACCCAGTGAATCTCTGTATGAAGCTTGGGAAAAATACAAAGGTTTGCTTAGAAATTACCCACATCATGACCTTAATAGCCAACAAGAGGTCTCCATTTTTTATGATGGAGTCAATGTCACCACAAGGCAATTGCTCGATTCACAAGGCCCGCTCACCAGAAAGCCGCCTCCGGAAATCAAGGAGTTAATTGAGGATTTCTCTAAGCATTCTAGAGAATACCACAATCTGAGAAATGAAGTAAGTCGGGGAGCAGTGAAATCAGTGAATGATAGCATGGCGGCGGTAATAGCTAAGCTCGATAGTGTAGATAGAAGGATGACAAAAATGGATCAAACAATCCATGCTATTCGAGTTGGATGTGAGAATTGTAGAGGGCCCCACCTCACCAAGGATTGTGATCTAGACGAAAATGGAAATAAGAAGGCTCAAGTGTTTTACTCTAGTGGCGATAGATACGACGAAGATTGGAGGAAACCGAAGGCTCCCATACGAAGAATATAAAAAGGCTAAGGAGGAGAAATACAAGCAGAAGGAGAGGGGATTCTATCAAAAGGAAGAGCCGGTGATGGAAAAGAAAGCCAATTTATAAGAAATGCTCACTAGATTCATAACCGCGTCCGAAAAAAGACACAATGATCACGATGTAGCAATGCAAGAGACCAGAAATATGTTAAGGAATCAGCAGGCATCCATTCTCAACATTGAGAAACAGCTGGGACAGCTTGCACATCAAGTGAATGAAAGAAGACCGGCCAACTTCCAAGTAACACCGAGAATAATCCAAGAATGGAAAATGTGAGTATGGTAACTTCCAGCTATGAAAAAAATTTCACACAGGCACAGAGGGTCTCTAATAGCAAGACAGAGAAGACAGAAGAGTCGGTTCCAGCTAAACCCGACCTGACTCGCCGAGTCCCTCAAATGTACTCGACGAGTTCATGCGTACAAGACATAACTACCATCCACTTAAAGCCATACAATCCCCCTCTGTCATTCCCAATCAAAGCCATGCCTGTGGAAAAAGTGGAAACTTATAAAGCCTTTATGAAGCATGTTAAAGACCTCCAAGTCAATGTGTCATTTGTAGAGACGATGCTTACAACACCCAAGTACTTTAACTTACTAAAAGGTCTCTTTGCTTCTAGGAAAGACTTGGCTGAAGTCGCATAAATAATGTTGAGTGAGTTACCCGAAAAGAAGGGCGATCCGGGAAGTATCATAATTCTGTGTCAATTTGGAAACACATTTATCACTCAAGCTTTGACCGATTCCGGTGCAAGCATCAATTTGATGCCTCTTTCTTTTCTTCAAGAAACTGAACTTACCAGAGCTAAGACTGGTAAACATGAAGATCCATTTGGCTGATAAGACGACAATTCATCCAAGTGGAGTTTGCGAGGATCTTCTCATTAAAGTTGACAAGTTCATCTTTCCAGTAGACTTTGTGGTGCTAGATATGGAAGAAGACCCCGAAGTTCCAATTATTTTGGAGAGGCCATTTTTAAACACCGCGTGTGCTTTAATTGATGTATGTGAGTCTGCACTTACATTAAGGGTAGGAGACGAGTCAGCGGTATTCAAAGCTATACTAGAAGTCAAGCAAGAAGTGAAAGGGAGAGAAGAGATCTCATTTATCGATTTAGAATATGAGATACTACAAAAAGAACTTGAACTTTTGCAAAAAGAAGACCCAAGCAACTTTCTGTTACATTCTGGAGAGGATGGAGATGTTATAAAGGACTTGGAGGAGTTAGAAAAGCTACTGGAAAGAGTCGATTCAGAAAACACTCAAGAAAAGATGGAATACGACCAGACTCGCCGAGTCACTCTATTAGACTCGATGAGTCCAGTTGAATTTGATAACAACTTGGACAACTTCAATCTGCTTGTTGCTAATTCTCTGCATATTCGGGGCGATGATATTTTTCATGATTCTTTAGAAGAACAAACAACAGAAGGTGAGACGGATACGAAAGTCCAACACGCCCATATAGCAATTCTTGATGCAATTCCGCTTGTAGACGGGTTAAACGTAGAAAAAGAAGAGAAGGCAATGGATAGGAGAGTGGAGGCTGATCAACCATTCAATACCAAACCTAGAGCACGAACTTTCACAGAATATGAAGTACTAAAGTTTACTGAAAAGGAGGTGAAAGAGATGGAGAAAAAGAATGGGGTGAAGAAGAAAAATAGGAGAAAAGAAGCCCAAGCAGCCGAGGATGATGCTGTAATAAAGAAGAAAGAGGAATTAAAAAGGGCTTATAAAAAGAAGGTTCACGCTTACAAGACAAAGTACAAACCACAAAAGATAATGTGTGAATTCCCGATGCTAGAAGATGACGAGACATAGACGGGAAGGAGTCCAGCTAACGACTCCTTAAAAAGAAGCGCTTGGCGTGAGGCAACCCGTTATTTAGAGTTTGCTTTCTTTTACCTTTAGTTTTGTTTGCATTTTTTTCGTTTTTATAATTTTAATCTTCCAATTCATCGGATATGTCTGCTTGAGAGTACGTATGGACTAAGTGTGGGGTGAAAAAAAATTTCTTTTCTAAAGAAATTACAAGAAGTGTTAAAAATTTTGGATTTTTTGCAAGAGACTCGCCGAGTCTAACCGTGACTCGACGAGTCCGTATAGATTTCAAAAAAAAAACATGCATCACGATTAGACTCGCCGAGTCTGACCCCGACTCGACGAGTCGGTATTATTCACAGAAAAAAATAATAATAAGACTTACTTTTACAACTGGTTTAACCCTAAAAGACTCGTTTTTTTTTAAACAACACCACCCACTCGCCGTGTACCTCTTTCTCCATTCTCTCTCAAGCTTTCATCTTTCTCTTCATTGTTCTTCAACATTTTTTCAAGTTTCATCAAAGAAAGGTAACTAATTTCTTCTTCTTTTCTGTTAAAAGTATGATTTTAAGAGCATCTATGATGGACATTGCATAGAAAAACCCGATTTTGAAAAATAGTAAATTCTAGGGTTTTTATTCTTCATGGATTATGATGTTTTGTCTGCTTATTCTTGCCTAATACCTTATATACATGTGCCTAGACAAAACCCTTGAAGTGATTTGCATATTTCATGGTCCAATTTCAGTCAACCCACCGACTGACTCGTGCAGTTCATGCGACTCACCGAGTCATACATGGACTCGACGAGTCGAGTCGGGGAAACGTGTGCATGACTGTTTTTAAGTATAATCTATGTTTTTGGGGTTTTGTATCTTTGTTTTGCAGAAGTTTGTTTAACAGGAGGTAGAGTTCTAGTGCAAACCAAGAGGACTTTCCTTGGTTGAACTTCCCACGAATCGAGTCCGCTTCAACGATGCGGAAGTGGAAGAAGAAGTTGGCTGGCATAAGAAAAAAAAGAAGTGTACGTGTCTAACAGGATAGATTGGGAGTGGTTACAAAGTGTTCTCTATGAAGAGGAGTTAGCTCCTTATCTTTTGAAGGAGTTTACCCATGAAGGCGAAACGATGATTTGTGACGGGTGGAGCCGGGTCTTTCGAATTCAAGAGTCGGTGGATTTGGAGCTATGCTTAGAGTTCTTCTCTACGGTGTCTTTCACAGGGGGAATGGATTGTTATCACCCAGCAAGTTTTAGTTTTTGCCTTGGGGGTGAATTTTATCACTGTTCTATGCTCGACCTTGCTTGTCGATTGGGGATTTATGACCAGCCCTTGGTCTCAACAGCTATCTTTCGGGCCTTTTTGGAGCAAACCCACATGGTGTTTCCCGATGGAGTAACTAGTACGGGTTGGTGGAACACAATTGGAAACAAACTTTATATTCCGAAGTCAGCACAATAAGGGAGCATTAGATCGCCTACCCACCGCCTTATACATCGTCTCATTTCATCCACTATTAATCAAAGAAAGGATGATGACAAGGTTTCTAACCTTGATGTCTTCTATCTATGGAGCATTATTACACCCGACATTTTTTGCAACATTCCTTGGTGTTTGGCTTCATATCTATCGGAGGGTGCGGTCAAGGATCGCAAACTTCTCGTATTAATGGTGGTATGTTTGTCACCCGGCTAGCCAACTTATTTGGGTTGATGACCCGTGGTGCATGGAAATTTATGACGATGATTCCTACACCTCCATTCAATCCAATTCTTTTCCGGCGGGCCAGGATTATTGATGACTATGGTGGTGGTCATTATGCTATCCCGCATGATGATCCCGTTGTTGGTCCCGAAGCACCGGGAAGGAGGGTTCGCTCGAGACGGAAACGGGATGTGGAGGAAGAGCCGTCGGTGATTCCGGTTGAAAATGAAGAAGTACCAATGGATTGGTACAATGTGGAGATGAGGCGGTTACAGGATCAAATGGCGCGTGGGATCAACTTCAGCAATCAATCCCACATCCAATTATTCGACCACTTCAACATCCCACATATTGATGGTGGCAATTATCCATATATTCCGTCGTGGGAAAACGTGATTAGTGCAAGAAGGAGTGGTGCAGGTGGAAGTGGAGCAGCCGCGGATGATGATGAGGAGGAAGATTAATTTATTTGTGTTTTTATCAAACATTTTTCATTTTTATTTTTATTTGGTGTGTATGAAGTTGTTAAGACTTTTATTATTTTGCTTAATGATTGTTTGCATTAGTCATTTTCAGGATTGGATTAGGAATGCTTGCTTAGGAAGGGTTTAAAGTTATAGAGAAAGGGTGATATAACAAGTGCAAGAGAGTCAAGGAAGTGAAGCGTTAAAGTCAAAGTGTCGAGTCCGGTCCCTAGGGATATGAGAAATTGAGTCTAGAAGTGAGGAGGAGTTTAGAAGAGTTATTAGAGGCTAGAACAATTGCAAAACATAATGTTTTTTTCGTCCAGTGGCCTACTCGTTGAGTGCACTAAACTGACTCGACGAGTCCCTTTGTATTTTCGCACATTCTGAGATGGCCGCGCTACTACTCGACGAGTCCTGTATGTGACTCGATGAGTCGATCATTTTTATACCAAAAGGACTGCTGATTTGATGCTGCTAAGTGTACCACTTGACCACTTTTTCTTCCATATCGATTCTTGAAGAGTTTACACTGTTTTACCTGCATATTTGGAGCTGCCACATGAGATTTTGATGCCTAAGTCATGGATGCGCTGTTTTCATGGCTAAAGTCAATTGAAGTTGGAGCTTGAAAGAAGAGTGTCAACCTATCGACTGCTACCCCAGGGGAGTTTGTTCCAATTCTCTCTATATTTGCATTTTTATTTTTGCATAATATGCAATGAGGGCATTGCATAAAATAAGTGTGGGGTAGGGGGTTAGTCACATATTAGAAAATTTAGAATCTTAATTTAGGCTAATTTAAAAAAAATTATTGCATACCAAAAATATGACTTAGGGATTTAATTTAGAGAATTTCAGTAAAAGAAAATTAGGATTCCATGTTAGAATTATGTTGATAATTGCATGAAAACCCAAATGTTTAGTTGAGCCTATATACGTTCTAATGCATTTGTGGCTTCCTTATTCCAGTGAAATCATGTAACATCCCGAAATATCAAGAGTAGAGTTGAAGGGCTAAAAGAGTAAATTGGGAAAGAGTGACTCGGCGAGTCCATGTGCGGACTCGGCGAGTAGAGTCGCGACTTGGTCGCGTGTTAAGTGGCCGACTCGGCGAGTCAGTGTAATGGACTCGGCGAGTAGGCGCTGAGTGGAGAAAACCCTAATTCTCGGGGTTAAGCCTTATATAAAGATCATTATGTTTTCCTCCCAGCCTCTTTATCACCCCTTGAGCCCCAGAAAACCCTAAACCGCGGAGAAGCACCATTGTTGAGTGGATTGGAGCTTGGAGAAGTAATTGTTGAAGGAATTTTGGGAGATTGAAGGCTTGGAGCAAGGGGCTTTGCTTGGATTCGAATTACATTGCAGTTGGGGCATCTCTTAGAGGTAATATCTCGTTATTGGACTGTTGTTATGTGGTTTCTTCATTTTGGGGTGTGGGAATTTGTCTAGGGATGTAATGGGAAGTCTAGAGGCTAGATCTGAGGTTGCTACCTCAGATCTGGAAGGGAGAAGAATCAAAGAGCATGAAAGTCCCTGTGTTGGAGTGTTTAGTGAAGCTTACATGTCCCAAACCCTAGCCCAATGTGCAAACGGCTTAGATCTCTTTGGATTCACGTAAAGTTTGCCACTTTACGTGATGGATGAGTGGTAGGCGACTAGATCTATGCTTTGGAGCAGTTGCATGGCCTGGAATGCTTCTGAATGTATTCAGACCGGTGGTACTCGACGAGTCACATGGGTGGACTCGACGAGTTGGATGAAGATGGCCTGGAACTCGACGAGTTGTATGAACAACTCGGCGAGTAGGTTGAAGATAGCCGTAGACTCGGCGAGTCTGTTCTTGGACTCGACGAGTCTTGTCGAAGAGTCCCAAATATTTTCTGGTTGAGTCGAGAATCGGCGAGTCAAGGGATGACTCGGTGAGTTGTGTACGAGTGGACTCAGAGTTGTGGGACTCGGCGAGTCTCGGGGTGACTCGACGAGTTGAGTCGCGGATTGGGGAAGTTCTGAGCACGGGGACTCGACGAGTCGACGGGTTGACTCGGCGAGCAGGGTCAACCAGGAGGGTTGACTTTGACGGAGGACTTTGACTTGGACCAAGAGTTGACCGTTGACTTTTAGGGCTTGGTCAGCGATGTGGCCTTTGGGCCAAGAGAGGGGTAAAATAGTCTTAAGAGGGTGCCATGATAGGTTTGATTCTAGTCTCGAGAGTTATATTCATGAGAGTATTTGCCTTACGTGTTAGGCGGTGGCGGGTTCGAGATTTAAGTGTGGGGATATCTGCTTTCTGTTTGCCAGGTGAGTCTTCTCACTATACTTTACCTTGAGTAGGTAACCGGAGTTATGTGATTAGAGTATTTGTATGCTATATGTACGTGATGTGTTGTACTGCATTATTTCTATGTGATTTATGCTGTGCATGTTTATAGAGTTGGAACCGGAAGGTTCCCAGAGTTAGAACCTAAGGGTTCACAGAGTTTGGGTGCACGGACCCATAGAGTTATAGCCTCGAGTGGCTAATATGTGTTATGTGTGGTATTTTGGGGAACTCACTAAGCTTCGTGCTTACAGTGTTTTGTGTTATGTTTCAGGTTTCTTTCAGGATCACGGGACGGCACCGGCTTGATTGTACACACCGGAGAAAGAGTCATGTTTTGAGGATCCTGGTTTAATATGCAAGTGAAAATGGAGTTATATTTTGTAATTCAATTATGAATGAGATTTTAAACAAGTGTTTCTAAGAATTAAACGATTATTTTAAATGAAAAATTGTTTTGAAATTTACGGTGTTACAAGTTGGTATTAGAGCCTTGGTTTGAGGGATTCGGATGCACCTTCGGGTAAATCTGGACTCAAACTGAGGAAGTAAGAAAAGTTTTAAGGAAATAATTTTCTATAAATGAATAAGAGTTCAAAGAGAAAGCAAGAAGGATCAGTGTGTACAATCAGCCAGAGCCCGAACGGTGATTTCCCAAAATACCCTTATTTTTGTGTTATGAGATATGTATGATGCACTTTATGAGATATTATTGCATGCTAGAGACAGGCTAGGTATTTCATATGTTAGGACTAGAGTGGCCTGATTTGTGATGCCTTAGCCTAGGACTCATTGTTATATGTGTTATGCTTTTGAGTATGTGATGAGTGAGAGTATCCAGTTAGAACCAATGAGGGGTAGAGTTACAGAGTTCGGTGGTACTTTCGAGGATGAGCCGAGAAGGTGGAGTTATCACAGAGAGGGAGTCCTATGTATTCTTCGATGCTCGAATGCTGCTTGCTTTGTGCTTTGTGGAACTCTCAATGATGGGAGTCAACTACCAAGTGAATATGACGATATTCAGGAGGTAGATGGATGGCATCATTAGGAGCTCTTCAGCAGCTGATAGCAAAAAAGGGGGAGGACAACGGAAGAGCCTAGGGAGTAACACTAACCAGATGAGTGCGCTTGCAGAGTAAAGAATTTCGCTGGGGAGCGAGCACGCACGATGGGATTAGTGAATGGGCAGGTCGAGCAGCTACTTAGAAGCTCTGGGATGGTCCGTGTGGAAAGTATGGGTAGATGTGGCAGGTAGTATGGGCCCGTACTACTGAAAGCAGAGGACCCATACTTGATACAAGGAGTATTCTGAAGGTTCTAAGGAGCGGATTGAGGAGTGATGTTATGGTTCGGGTACCATACATCAGAGCAGATTGAGGAGTGATGTTATGGTTCGAGTACCATACATCAGAGCAGATTGAGGAGTGATGTTATGGTTCGGGTACCATACATCAGAGCAGATTGAGGAGTGATATTATGGTTCGGGTACCATACATCAGAGCAGATTGAGGAGTGATGTTATGGTTCGGGTACCATACATCAGAGCAGATTGAGGAGTGATGTTATGGTTCGAGTACCATACATCAGAGCAGATTGAGGAGTGATGTTATGGTTCGGGTACCATACATCAGAGCAGATTGAGGAGTGATGTTATGGTCCGGGTATCATACATCGGAGCGGATGGAGGAGTGATGTTATGGTTCGAGTACCATACATTGGAGCGGATTGAGGAGTGATGTTATGGTCCGAGTACCATACATCGGAGCGGATTGGGGAGTGATGTTATGGTTAGGGTACCATACACCGGGGCATATTGAGAAGAGATGTCATGGAATGAGTACCATGGTTCGTAGTGAAGGATGTTTGTGGTTCTTTGGTTATTCGGTCATGAGTAAGTTCGAAGAGGCGTCCCTTGAGAGGGAGATCGAGAGTCCCTCAGAGTATTTTAGTAAGGAGTCAGTAAGAAGGGAGAATTTCGATATGAGTTGAGCGATCAGTCGATAAAGGAGATGTCACCTCCTATGATCTGGGAGGTACTGATTATGTACGTGTGAAAATATGAGAAGCATGATGTTTTGGTTTTGGGTTTAGGGGTAAACCATGCAGGTCGTCATTGATGATGATTTCCCACCAGAGTATCAGGTAGCATGTGTGCCGCGAGGCAGTGATTTATCATGAGCAGATAGTCAGTTTGGACTGAGATAGTCGAGGGCCACGCTACACCTATTTGAGTATAGTCGGGTGTATGGTAGTGGTATCAGTGGGGAGTTCAGTCGAGTTTAGCGGTGCAGAGAGTTTTCTATCCATGGGGTGTTGAATATGGGAGTGGGTCCTTGTTCTTGGGATGATCCCGATGTTGGAGCATTGGTTGATGAGTTGAGGTGAGGGGTACGATGATTTTATGGGTCAGTCTATGAGCCAGGGATGTTATTGAGCAGTTGAGTTGTTTGGTACTAGATTGGTACGAGATTTGGAACGACTAGAGGCAGACGTGAGGAGAAGTTCTTACGGAGTTCATAAGAGGTTCAGAGTATATGAGGTCGATTCATTTCCTTAAGGGGGATTATCGGGCGTTGTGTAGCACTTTCCGGGGGCAGGTGCGATTTTGCTGGAGAAAATAGTTATGGGTTGGTTGTGTGCTATTTGGTGATGGTTCGAACCCTAAGTGGGGGAGAACCGGGTGCCGTATGTAAGAAAGCAGAGATTTGTCAAGAGCAGTTATAAGTGGAGTATAGAGATATGCAGTAAGAAATCCTGAGACCAAAGATGTCGGTGATCGAGGAAAGGGGTCAGAGTGAGTTAATGCGGGAAGTACTTGTTTGAGAAGGATGAATGTCTCCACGACAGGTGTTTATTGGTCAGGAATCTGGTATTGGTCAGTGTTGGGGCAAGTAGATAGAGAATGATTGGGCAGCCAACTCCCGGGTCGGTATGCGTACCTTTGTTTGGATTTTGAGCGGCGGGAAAAAGGGTTTCGGAGAATTATCAGCGTATTTCGTAACGTTTGCGTTTCTTCGTATTGCAATTGAGAAATTGGATACACCGAAGTTGCAACTTGGGAAAAAAATGGAGATCTAGTTATGGGGTTCAGAGGGAATGTATTATTGCATCTATATGGTGCTTGGGGCAGGAGATCAGTGGTTGTGGCAGGATCTTGTGATGTTCGGTGGGGGTGTTCCGAGGTATCCAGGTATTGATATCTTTATTTCGAAGTTATTCGTGAATCTTGAGTTGAGACGACTTGTGGTATATCAGGTATCTATGGATCTAGTGAGAGCCCTTCGAGTATGGGCATCCAGGGAGATTATTTGAGAGAGTGGATCTTCGCAAGGGTGGGCATCTGTTATGTCGATTGCCTCCAGAGTCTGTGATGAATATTCGAGACGAGTATGGGTAGCCGCCTATGATAGTCTGTGGAGCACGAGCTAGTGGGGTCAGAGGGTGTTGTGATACTACGGGGAGTCGTAGTACTCACTAGTCAGAGGGTGTTGTGATACTGCGGGGAGCCGTAGTACTCACTAGTCAGAGGGTCTTGTGATACTGCGGGGAGCCGTAGTACTCACTAGTCATAGGGTGTTGCGATACCGCGGGGAGCCGTAGTACTCACTAGATGGCAAGGGAGTGTGATGATGGAATGTTCTCCGATCAGTGTATGATGTGGAAGAGTTTTGGGCTTGAGTAGCCCTAGTATTGAGTTTTTGAAGCCTGGATGTTGGACCGGGGGCGAGACTGGGGTCCCCGTCTCTGTCGGGGAATGTGGTGAGATGTGCAAGGGATATGCGCAGCAGAAACCAGAGATCAGAGTGGAGACGATCCTAGGTTGGATTGTATTTTCTTGCATAAGGAAAAGAGAATTTCGTGACTTGCGTGTCACGGGGCCGGGATAGTGGTCACGGGGAGGAAGTTAGTGGGATATTTGGATCATGATATGGATGACCTTTGGAGGCTCAGCTGTGGAGTCAAAAGCTGACCTGGTGCTCAGTCTCGAAGAGGGATATGAGATAAGCTAGAGCTTATCATGATGATGTATGAGGACACCTCAGAGGGAGCGAACGATTCAGAAGCTCAAAGACATGCTTCGGGCATGTGTATTAGATTTCGGAGGGAGTTGCGGCACGTAATTATCCTTGGTTGAGTTATCTTATATCAACAACCATCATTAGTGCATTGGTATGCCGCCCTTTGAGCTGTTGTATGGGAGGAGGTGTCAGACCCTCGTTTGCTGGGGAAAGTGTTGATTCGCGGAAGTGGAAGTAGTAGTGAGAATGGATGATTTGGAGTATGGTGGTCGAACACTGTGTCTGTGACAGTGGTATGGAATGACATCATGATGGGATGTCTGCTGAGGACGCGGAAGGGATTCCGCGGGTGTAGAGCCAAGAGTCTCAGGATGGATGCAGGGATGGAGTCTGGGACTCCTAGCTTGATTCTGATCAAGGGCTGTGTGCGTAGTGGTGGTTTCTCCTGGGAATGTTAGAGATGTCGTCAGTGTGACGGGTTTTCCTAAGCCGAGAGTGCGAAGGTTGGTGCGGCATGGGTGTGTGATTGCAAGAAGAGGACTCATGGGAGTTACTCTGGGATTGAAGAGTGGGTCTTTCCGTCGTCACAGATTGGATAGAATGGGATTCGGATCGGGGATCCGATGGTTCATGGCTTCTAACCCTTATGGGTCGAGTGATTGTTGAGATTTGGGCAGTGATGCTTCATGGGTAATTCTCGGATTGTTGAGTGTGGTTATCAGAGGGTACCTCCGGTGCCCGGTTCGAGACAGTGGTCAGGACACCCTAAGGAAAGGGAAAGTGTGTTCGAGTTTCGATGGGTATGCCTTGTGAGACCTGGTCCGATTAAGGCTAGGTGGCACGTTGTGGGAGTATTTCCGAGTTGAGTTGCTGTAGGCTTCGAGGACAAAGCCTAATTTAAGTGGGGGAGAATTATAACATCCCGAAATATCAAGAGTAGAGTTGAAGGGCTAAAAGAGTAAATTGGGAAAGAGTGACTCGGCGAGTCCATGTGCGGACTCGGCGAGTAGAGTCGCGACTTGGTCGCGTGTTAAGTGGCCGACTTGGCGAGTCAGTGTAATGGACTCGGCGAGTAGGCGCTGAGTGGAGAAAACCCTAATTCTCGGGGTTGAGCCTTATATAAAGATCATTATGTTTTCCTCCCAGCCTCTTTATCACCCCTTGAGCCCCAGAAAACCCTAAATCGCGGAGAAGCACCATTGTTGAGTGGATTGGAGCTTGGAGAAGTAATTGTTGAAGGAATTTTAGGAGATTGAAGGCTTGGAGCAAGGGGCTTTGCTTGGATTCGAATTACATTGTAGTTGGGGCATCTCTTAGAGGTAATATCTCGTTATTGGACTGTTGTTATGTGGTTTCTTCATTTTGGGGTTGTGGGAATTTATCTAGGGATGTAATGGGAAGTCTAGAGGCTAGATCTGAGGTTGCTACCTCAGATCTGGAAGGGAGAAGAATCAGAGAGCATGAAAGTCCCTGTGTTGGAGTGTTTAGTGAACCTTACATGTCCCAAACCCTAGCCCAATGTGCAAACGGCTTAGATCTCTTTGGATTCACGTAAAGTTTGCCACTTTACGTGATGGATGAGTGGTAGGAGACTAGATCTATGCTTTGGAGCAGTTGCATGGTCTGGAATGCTTCTGAATGTATTAAGACCGGTGGTACTCGACGAGTCACATGGGTGGACTCGACGAGTTGGATGAAGATGGCCTGGAACTCGGCGAGTTGTATGAACAACTCGACGAGTAGGTTGAAGATAGCCGTAGACTCGGCGAGTCTGTTCTTGGACTCGACGAGTCTTGTCGAAGAGTCCCAAATATTTTCTGGTTGAGTCGAGAATCGGCGAGTCAAGGGATGACTCGGTGAGTTGTGTACGAGTGGACTCAGAGTTGTGGGACTCGGCGAGTCTCGGGGTGACTCGGCGAGTTGAGTCGCGGATTGGGGAAGTTCTGAGCACGGGGACTCGACGAGTCGACGGGTTGACTCGGCGAGCAGGGTCAACCAGGAGGGTTGACTTTGACGGAGGACTTTGACTTGGACCAAGAGTTGACCGTTGACTTTTAGGGCTTGGTCAGCGATGTGGCCTTTGGGCCAAGAGAGGGGTAAAATAGTCTTTTACCCTTAAGAGGGTGCCATGATAGGGTTGATTCTAGTCTCGAGAGTTATATTCATGAGAGTATTTGCCTTACGTGTTAGGCGGTGGCGGGTTCGAGATTTAAGTGTGGGGATATCTGCTTTCTGTTTGCCAGGTGAGTCTTCTCACTATACTTTACCTTGAGTAGGTAACCAGAGTTATGTGATTAGAGTATTTGTATGCTATATGTACGTGATGTGTTGTACTGCATTATTTCTATGTGATTTATGCTGTGCATGTTTATAGAGTTGGAACCGGAAGGTTCCCAGAGTTAGCACCTGAGGGTTCACAGAGTTTGGGTGCACGGACCCATAGAGTTATAGCCTTGAGTGGCTAATATGTGTTATGTGTGGTATTTTGGGGAACTCACTAAGCTTCGTGTTTACAGTGTTTTGTGTTATGTTTCAGGATCACGGGACGGCACCGGCTTGATTGTACACACCGGAGAAAGAGTCATGTTTTGAGGATCCTGGTTTAATATGCAAGTGAAAATGGAGTTATGTTTTGTAATTCGATTATGAATGAGATTTTAAACAAGTGTTTCTAAGAATTAAACGATTATTTTAAATGAAAAATTATTTTGAAATTTACGGTGTTACAAATCATGAGATAAAAACACGACCTTGCTCAGCCTGAGGGATGCAATACGTTTAGTAGCCTAAACCTGAAATGTATCCAGGAAAATTGTTATCGTTAGCCAATAAAGGTTGAGATTGAGTGCCCCTGCTTAAGCATGTAGGGATTTGAGTGAAAAAAGTGAGGAATACATGTAAAAAAAAGAGAGAATTACAAGAAAAGTTGTAAGAATTTTGGAGCAAATAAAGTGAAGATCTAAAGATCAAAATTCCAAGAAATCAAAAAAGTTGAAGATACTAAAAATCAATCAATACAAGGTGGTGAATTCAAAGAGATCAAAGATCAAATTATCAAGGAAGTGAAGAATTCAAAAGAGCTCCATAGTGGTATCGAAAAGTTGTAATTCTAGATTATGTATGCTTGGGTTGCTCAATTAAAAATACCTTGAGGGTAAGAGGTTTTCTGAGGATGGATTCGGAGGGTTGCATAAAATGAGCATAGTTCGGGGTGAGTGGGCGAATGTTTATGAGGATTGTGAGTATTTGGAGTATGGGGGTCCTTGGCAAAAAATTTAAACACAAATGCATGCGTTGCGGTCTTGGCATAATGGTTGGGTTAGATTGGAGTTGTCATACATAGTTCTAATGTCTTAAAATTCAGTTTTGCTTAGGGGCAAGCAAAAGTCAAGTTTGGGGTATTTTGATATGTGCATATTTAGTTTGTATTAAGTATAGATTTTTATTCATTTATTAGCTAAATTATTGCATTTTATGGACAAAAGGTACTTAAAAGTGTTTGAATTGTATTTTCAGTCCAAAAATGAAGCTCGGAAGCAAAAGGAAGCAGGAGAAGCGGTTAGGAGCTCGGGAATTGGATAAAGAAGAAAAACACCAAAAATAGCACCTACTCGGCGAGTCCAAGTGAAGAGAATGACTCAGGAACCCAGATGCTTATCGCATACGGAGATTGTGAGACGGACTCGACGAGTCGCCACCTGACTCGACGAGTCGATACGCAAATATATAGATAACTTCTCAGATCGAGGAAAAAAACTTCTGGGACAATTCTGGAGTAATTAGCTGCGATTTAGAGGCCAGAGAAACCCTAGAAGACGAAGATAGCAGCTACAATTCAATCCCGAAGGAGATTTGAGGCAAATTTCATCATTATACTTCATCTTTTGTTTTCCACTATGGTTAAACAATTAGAATTCGTTTTTATGCTGTTATTTACTTCAATCATGAGCTAAAACTCTTAACCTCTGTTTGGGGATACAAAATTGAGACTATGGTTTGATTATTGGTAGGATTAATTCAATGTTGGTGATTTATTTGTTATTTTAGCTTGCTAAAGAACCTTGTGTGTGAATGATAATTAATTTTATGTTAATAGGAAGGTAATTAAATAGCATGAACATCGTTTGATTATCAACCTCATATACCTTGTGACTACTTTGTTATATGTCTAGGACTAATGAACATGAAACTAGAATTAATAAGAAAATTAAGTAAATTCATGTGCAAGCTTGTGTGATGACCATCAACCATAGGATCAATTGAGTTGAACTAAACAGAAGTTCCTTCATATTATTGAATCTAGTTAATTCTTTGTTTTTCTAGTTTTTAGATTAAGTAATAGTTAGTAAGTTTCTAGTCTTGTAAAACTAGAGAAAACCCTCTACTTATTAATTAATTTAGATAGAATTAGTTTTTATTTTTAATTTGCCACTCCCTGTGTTTGATACCCCACTTGCTTGAACTATTCCACAATTGATAGGTACACTGAATTTGTGTGTTTATTTTACAACTAAAAGTAGGATTAAAACTAAGTGAGTTTACGCACATCACCTTCACTGGATGAACGAAGTGTCTTTATGCAACAAGGCTCGTGCGGCGACTATAGCTGCAAGTGACTTTGGAATTTGAAAAATTAACTGATTGTATAGACAAGCTTCGATCCATTTGTTAGGTTCTAGAGCGAGAGAAAACAGAATTAATGTAGTAGAACATTTACTTAACCTCTTCTAACAAAAAGATGTCACTAGACTTGGTTGAATCCATGCACGTTCAAGAAGAGCTTTGTCATCTAAATCAAAATTTGCATCTGAAACTTAATGAAGCAATCACTCATAATGCCTATTCGTCCAAGGCACAACAGGAGGTGATTGAATAGCTTGCTGCTCTAAAGACATTTTTCTCAGAAAAGGTATTTGCTCTGGATATTTCTTATTCAGAAAAGGAATTTCGTGCGAAACAACTGGAAAACGAGGTAATCAATATGCAATGATCTATAAGGGAAAAGATGCTCGAGTCAATGAATTGGAGATTCATAATGCATCAGCCAAACAATAAGTCATGTTCCATTATTGCTATGTACTTGACCCGAGAGTAGCATGGTCCATTTGGGTTGCATATCATCTAGACAATTTGTTAGGATGGATTATTGAGAGAAGGTTATATATATATATATATATATATATATATATATATATATATATATAATTTATTAGTATATTATAAGTTATAATACATTAATATGCAATCATATGTTTTAACTAGTATTGATCAATAATTAATCTGGAATTAATTTTATGATCGAAAAAGACTAATTGAATCTATGGGGACTAATTATGGTAATTAGTTATATTTATATGTATTGGGATTATGATCCATGTTGGACCAAGCTTATGTACGGATACATAAAGATTTAGGACACATGAACCATGGATCATAAAACCATGGGTATGGGTTTGGGTTAACCTATTACCTTTGGAATTCCACATATAAATATGTTACTTCATAGCCAAAATCACCACTAATGTATTCTTAGAGGATATGGATGGTTTTGTTGTGTATGAATTCTCTCTTAAGTTTCATCCTTTGTCCATGATATGTTGTGACTTCATTTGAGGCCTCTACACTATTAGGGCTAAGCTCTTAAGGCTAAATACATCAAGACTTCAAGCTACGTAAAAGGTATGTTACCCTAACTAGTATCTTATATGGTTTATGTCAAATGCATGCTAGTTATAGGTTTAATGCCTTGGAAACCATTTGCATGTATTATTTGTGAAAACATAGATCCAAGATTTTTAGGATTGTATGTGCATCATAGGATGTTGTAGTATACAAAACCCAACAGTGGTATCAGAGTCTAGGCTTGGTTTTCAATTATACTTGATGCAATTGCTGAAAAATCGAAAATCCGACTTTCTGGGTTGTGAACGGCGCGGTCCACTGGGGGACTCAATGAGTCTAAGAGGAAAATCATCCTACTCGTCAAGTAGGTTTATACACTCGGCGAGTAGGAGGCCATGAGTGCATATTTTCGACTTTTAAGGCTGGACTTGGACCAGAATCATTACCCTAAGCTATTTTTGAACTTATAAACATGTTATTGATGTGGTAACGATCATTCTAATCAAATTCAAAAGATAATTGTCGATAGATTCATGTGTTGTATTAGTTTAATGGTTAGGTTAATTACATGAAAATTGTTTGATTTGAATTGTCTTGTTCATATGAGTTTAATCTAGATCATAGTTTTTCTTGACATGCTTGTTAGTTGAATTGGTGATCTTGGTGTTTTTTTTTAATGGATTCCATAACTTGTCCTCGAGTTATGGAAAACCAAAAGTTTTTGTGTTAAATCTTCATTAAAGCCATAGATTACACAACTTGAAGAGTCATTTTCTCATAAACAGTTTTATGTACTCCATAACTTGTCCTGAAGTTATGGATGTTCAAGAGTTTCTTCATTAAAGTCTTTAAAGTTCATATTAAACTCATATGTTATTAAATTGAGAAGTTTTTGAATTGTTCAAAGCTTGCCCTCAAGTTTTGTAATTTGTAAAGTCCCCCCCCCCATGAATACTTTAATTCCAAGTTAAACCCTTAGAATTTTAAAAGTTAAAATTCAACCCTTATACTATTATAATATTAATAGTTAATAGTTATATATATATATATATATATATATATATATATATATATAAGAACAAAGTCAGTCTTACTGTTAGTAGGTCTCATTCACGAAGTCGTTCTATAAGAGGGGGTATAACGTTACCGCCTATAAAATGACAGTTTAATGGGTGTCCACTCTTACCAACTACTTCCTTGATTGGTGGAGGGTCGTTAGCCGAACGGGTTTGACATGACATTAATTCTCCTTTCATTAAAAGTATAATGATAAATATAAAGTAACTAATCTTTATTAAATTCCCAATCTTAGTTACAACGTGAATTTAGTGCTAATCCATGAAATTGCACTTTGCACCTTGTTAAGTCATTAGTGGAGCGTGTGTGGTTAACCGACACACTAATCTGGGACTGACAATGTGTGACAAAAGGGTAGCTTGATGTTAATCATAGATCAATGGAGTGTGTGTGGTTAACCGGCACATTTATTAGGTGGTTGTAACATTGAGTGTACCAAGTTAACTTGCATGGTTATTCACTCCTTATTTGTGATCATCGGCATCCCAGTCACAAACTTGAAGGGCACAATCAAGATTTAAACATGTCATTGAAAAGTTCAATGAATCTCAACGGATCTATGACTTTCAATTCACTTGAGACATAAAAATATTTTTTGTTTTTCGTGGTGGAAATTGGTAAATCATCATTTACCTACCTTCAAATATTTTTTAGCTTGGATTACGGCATCCCTCTTCTAAGTTATAAAATATTGTGTTGGGTCCTAGCCTTGATATCTCATATTGGGTGTTATATTAAGGACTTAAATCAACTAAACTTGAAATTTCTCCCTCATAGATGTCTAGTTATGACAACTATGATCTTTTTTGTCCTTTTTAGATAAAGCCTTCCTAATGAAGATGATATCCTACATAGCGATCAAGGTGAAAGATTAATCCCTTTGCTGTGCATTAATGGGACTGGAAATCACACTTCACTACATCCACCTTCTCCAATTATTCTCCCTAACCCACAAGTTCAAATACTTGAAAAGTTTAAAGGGCACTCAAGCCCTATTGGCAAGATGGGAAGTCTATGTGTGCTCGCATATTCGAGATGAAGTCGCATATTGACAAGCCGGGAGAATTGGGTGTCAAAGTCTTGAGGAAGTTGGTTGTTGACTAGTTTCTTCAATCACTTCCTAAGTCACATGGTGAGTTATTTAAGGACTACTATGTGACATACCATGACATGACCCTTAGTGATCTTACCTATTTGCTTGATGCCGCTGAATCAACAATGATTTTGAGCACTAGTAAAGCAAATTTGATTGGAAGATCTACTTCCTAAACTTTCATGGACATTGAAAATGGAAACATTGGAAGTACAGAAAAGTCTTCTCTCCCCAATGGAAAGGGATCAGCCATAGTCAACCCGGTTGACCAAATGGTAAAGAGAAAGGCTAAGTCTGAGATAGTTCCATGTACAATTACCAAAGAGTCCATATGTTTCTGTTGCCAAAAGAAGGGGCATTGATTGTGAAGTTTCCCAATTTACCTGAAAGTCCATAAGGATGGTGAAAGTCAACAAATTTGACTATGCTTTAGGTAAAGTCCATTATCTGACTCTATTAAGTTCCTATTTGGAGATTCTTGTTACATGATGTGACTAGGTCACATTTTGATGTTTTGTAGAATCGAAGAAAGGAAGGTTAAAGGAAGAGCAAACTAATTCTGATCGTGAAGAGATGGATTTCAATCGCATGATCTGAAGATCAAAAATTTGAGTTGCTACTTCAGAGTTATGATAGATTGCTTATGAATAGATAAAAACACTGTTTTCATATGTATTTGAATTGTAAGGATAAGTTTTTTCTGCAAGTTTTAAATAAAAGAAAAGTTTTGATTTTATTTATTTTAAATTTCCTTACAATGGCATTTATGAAAAATTGTTATTTATATGATTCCATCGATAGCAATACTGGAAAATGGATTTGATTCTTTCGTTTGTAGTGGTGTCATAATTTACCAAACAAGGAATGATTCTCATCACCCAAGTTTCAATTTGATAGAAACTTGGAGTCATGCGACTTGTATTGTGTGATGAATGAAAATTTTCATCTTTGGGAAATTAAGACTAACTCCTTGTTCACATGTATATGTGAGTCAAGTGAAGGACTAGGGGATCGGGTACACTTGGTTGTGTGTTGATCAGGTCCACCACAAAGAACGATAAGGTTATTCATCATGATTTACTAAAGTTTAGTAAATATGGTTGTGCTTACAAGTTTAAGTATAATTCTGAAACATTGGAAAAGTTTCAATGTATGGCAGGATGAATGAGAAGAATCAAATTAGGCAGAAAGATAAAAGTTTCTAAATTTTGAAAAGATGGGAGAGTACTTTAGTATCGCATTTTATGATTATCTTATTAATTATGAAACCATATCACAATTGATCCTTTAAGGACATCTTAGTGCATCTGTATGACTAAGAAGAGGAACCGCGAATTGTTGAAATGGTTAAATCAAAAGATGAATAATAATTCGTTCCAAAAACAAGTCTTAGAGTCATACTCCAAGATTGTAACTTGAGTGACATAATTTTTAGAAGGTTTATAACACTTGTCAAATGTAGAGTAAAATGTTTTCTTAATCTTGGACATTTGAAATTGGTAAGTTATGATGTTTTGGATAAAACAAAGACCAACTAAGGAGAATTGTGTGAAGTGTTTGTCTTGATAAGAATTCGCACTAACTCTTGAATATTTGCTTTGTCAAGGAATGGTTCTTGATAAGAGAATATTATATGTCAAGAGGTCAATAGGAATCTTAAAATATCTTGAAAGAGTTTCAAGAATTAATCAAGAATAAAACCTGTTGTTTATCACTAGCACACGACTTGAGGTTTGTAGCCTATTGTGCTGATATATTCTTGTTTCTATGCCTATTCCAGTTAAAGTTGACTATGCATGTGAGTTTTATGAGTTCTTAGTTGTTTGCATAACTACTTGGAAGAAATTGTAGGCCCTTGTGCTGCCAGGTGGCAAGAAGTTAAGATTGAACAAGTTCAGTCCATATGAGTTTGGATTTGTCACTAACCTTGTCTTGTGATGATGATTATGACAAATTCACATGGATAGGAACACATACATCATAAAATCTAAGTGTCATAAGGTTTGTCTCCGATTCATGAAAATGATGGTGAGGAAACGCTTTCACTAAAAGGATTTTAAGTAGGTAGTAATTATGATATTTTCATTCTCAAAGTCGTTAGTGGAGCGCGTGTGGTTAACCGACACACTAAAATGGACTTGTGAGAAATGGCAAAGGTCTAAACAGTTGAGGGTATGATTACGACATCCCTTTTCATAGCTCTAAAAATTTTTTTAGACATACATGTGAGCTATCTAAGGAAAGGTGTATGATTTTGATAAAGTCTTATCAAAGCATCTCGTATCATAAATCTTAACTTTGGTGAGTATTAATTTCTAGAAATCCAGCTGATTTCTGGATATATGTCAAAGCTAGTGGGAGCATAAGTGTTATGCTAATAATTTTCATTTTAGTGGGAGAATGATTATTATGTTAAGTGTTAATTATAGAAAACAAAAGTTTCAATTGGGAAAAGTTGTTTTGCTATAATTAATGGAGAGGAAATTATACTTCATTTCAATTCTAAAAGTTTGGATTGAGATTTTAATCGTATTTAGTCAAGGACATATATATATATATATATATATATATATATATATATATATATATATATATATATATGTATATGAAATTTATGTTGAAATGGTTCAACATAAGGAAATTCTCTCTCTCTCTCTCTCTATATATATATATATATATATATATATATATATATATTGCATTCTCAAAATTTGATCATGATTACAACATCCATCTTCATAGTCGAATTATGAAAACATGGCAAATAAAAAATATTGTAGCAAAAGACTGGTCTAGGATCATGTCTTTATGTGTGACATCATGAATTGTGTCCCATATGCTTTGGGTGTAGGATCGATTACATGTGCTATAATATTTATCCTTTCTAAATTTTCCAAACGCCTAAGGCGTTAAGAGGGGAAAAGGTCTATAATTGGATATGACTAAAATGATTAAGAAGTTGTTGAGGACAATCTGAGGTTTACGAGAGATTGGTTTCTCATGGATAGTTGGAAGTATGGAGTAAATTTTTGGAAAGGACCATATTGACATATTCTGAAAGGAGGCAACTCTTGTTCAGAAGTGATAGTCAAAATGGGAGTGTGGAAATGTTTCCATAGGTGGAAGTTATCCATTAAATCTATGTAAGATTAGAAAACATAATGCAAGAAGGATGTTCAAAGGAATGTACTTTGAATTTGAGACTTTGTTTCCATGGAATTGATCTCCATTGGAATACTCTGCAATGTCTGTTGACAAGTATTTGTGATTTTGTGCATAATCATTACAAGAGGATCAATGCAAATAAGTTTAGAATCTAACAGATTTTGGTAAATGGCAGGAATTTGGAATTCTTACATTTACGATAAGGATTTGGGATTGTGAAATGAGAATCATTGGAATTATGTTCAATTGATCTATTCCACAAAGTAAGGATCATAGACAAACATAATGTGCATACTTGGAGTATGACATAACTATTGTTTGGACAAACATAATGTGCATGATTGGAGCATGGCATGACTATTGTTTTTGATTCAAGTATAAAGTTGATTACGCGAAACATTATACACTGAATAATGAGTAATCAATATGGTTTTTAAATAAAGGTGTTTTATTTACTCTCAAAAGTGGTTGGGGCCATATAGGATTAGTATTATTCTTGTGTTTCACTTTGCATGTTTTGACTTCCCGAATAACTAGGTTATTCAAACTCTCCACGGTCAATCATACTTTGGAAGTAGGTATGCATCAAGACTGTCACGAATTGGGCTTGTAGATGTCTAAAGTGTTTAGACATAGCAAAAGTTGATACAACATTCATGGGTGCTCTTGGAATGGGATTCGAGAATTGGATTAAACCCACGCTCATTTGAATCACTTCATGGATTTTATCACGAGTGATCATGAGACGATAATATCTTATATTCTTCAAACCTAGAGATATGATTTGTTGACTATGAATTGGTTATACATTGATTGTACGAAAATGAATCAGTAACTTAATGTTATAAAATGTGCCTTTGTGTATGATTCAACAAGTAGTTAGTACAAGAATATGGGTCAAAGTTTATCCATTCCTTTTACCCTTGGAGGGATAAAAGCTATATATGTGTCCTCGATGATTTAGTGATGACAAACATAAGTGCTCGGCCGGGCCTGGACTGATTTGATTTGTTCAATTAGTCAGTTGTCATAAATAAAAAATTAGGAAACAACAAAAGGACAAAGAGAATGATTATAATCCATGTATCAGTCCATGTGATATCTAGAATGGAGGAATATATGATCCCTTATCTAATGGACACGTCATTGACTAGGTCAGAGTTCGACAACGACTTTTAAGAGCTACAATTGCTAGTCAGGTTTTGGAGTCATACTTGCAATAATATAATAGTTTTAGACTTATCCAAGTGGGAGACTGTTGGATTAGATGTGTAAGCCCATAACTATTATTGGTATGTACTTGACCCGAGAGTAGCATGGTCTATTTGGGTTGCATATCATCTAGACAATTTGTTAGGATGGATTTTTGAGAGGTTATATATATATATATATATATATATATATATATGATTTATTAATATATTATAAGTTATAATACATTAATATGAAATCATATGTTTTAATTAGTATTGATCAAGAATTAATTTGGAATTAATTTTGTGATCAAAAGAGACTAATTGAATCTATGTGGACTAATTATGGTAATTAGTTAGATTTATAAGTATTGGGCTTATGATCCATGTTGGACCAAGTTTATGTATGGATACATAAAGAGTTGAGTCACATGAACCATGGATCATAAACCCATGGGTATGGTTTTGGGTTAACCCATGACCTTTGGAATTCCACATATAAAATGTTACTTCATAACGAAAATCACCACTAATGTATTCTTGAAGGATATGGATGGTTTTGGTGTGTATGCATTCTCTCTCAAGTTTCATCCTTTATCCATTATGCGTTGTGACTTCCTTTGAGGCTTCCACACTATTGGGGCTAAGCTCTTAAGGCCAAATACATCACGACTTCAAGCTACATAAAAGGTATGTTACCCTAACTAGTATCTTATATGGTTTATGTCAAATGCATGCTAGTTATAGGTTTAATGCATTGGAAACCATTTGCATGTATAATTTGTGAAAACATAGATCTAAGGTTTTTAGGGTTGTATGTGCACCATAGGATGTTGTAGCGTACAAAACCCTACAATACCTTTGTTCGTTCGGGCTCTTCTCAACTCAGAGGAGTTTGGCAATGCCAATGCTTTTCTACAAGAGCTACCATACAGTCTGGCCAACATCAGGCATGTATTTAAAATAGGATCCCGATATCCAAACATAATGGTTCGTCTCGAGTTTCCTTTCTCTTTTCCGAACGTTACCGAATTAGTTCTCTAACGGTTCACCAAACTCACTAATTTTGATTTTTCCTTGTTAAAAATGCTCGAAGGGGATAAGGTAGATGCAATCTTTTTGAAGAAGTAACATGAGGAAATGGATTCTTGTCATACTGGATTAGACAATTAGCTTTGTATTTTCACTTTCCTCTTGTTTTTTGTAACTATAATGTTTTATCTGTAATGTCACTTCTGCCTCCCTTGGAACATTTTTTTGTATTAAATTTGAGCTTTCGATATTTGGTATTGTGACATTACCTTTTTTTTATCCCTACATAACTTTTAACTTATGATGAAGGAACCATAGTTTTATTTTCTACGTAACCATTTGGACTCATCATTGTGTTCCTTTAACCTGTTGTATGTAGGATCAAACCCTAGTGGCTGAACCCAGGTGATCCCTTATGGAGCCGAACCATGGCTGCTTGTACGATCGAACCATGATGGTCGAGCCATGGTGATTTTTGACATAGCCAAACCATGGTATTTATACCATGATGGCTTATATGATAGAACCATGGTGGCCGAACCATGGTGATCTTTTACATAGCCGAACCATGGTGTTTAAATCATGGTGGATTGTAGGATTGAACCATGGTAATCTTTTACATAGTCGAACCATGGTATTTAAACCAAGATGTCTTGTATGATAGAACCATGGTGGTCAAACCATGTCGATCCTTTACATAGCGAACCATGGTGTTTAAACCATGATGGCTTATACGATCAAACCATGATGATCTTTTACACAACCGAACCATGGTGTTTAAACCATGGTGGCTTCTATGTCCAAACCATGGTGATCTTTTACATAGCCAAACCATGGTGTTTAAACCATGATGGATTATACGATCGAACCATGGTGTTTAAACCATGGCGGCGTGTATGATCGAACCATCGTGGTCGAACCATGACAGTCCTTTACTTAGCCAAACCATGGTATTTAAACCATGATGGCTTGTACGATCGAATCATGGTGATGTTTTACACATCCAAACCATGGTGTTTAAACCATGGCGACTTGTATGATCTAACCATGGTGGCCGAACCATGGTGATCTTTTACATAGCTGAACTATCGTGTTTAAACCATGATGGCTAGTATAGTCGAACCATGGTGATCTTTTACACATCCGAAACATGATGTTTAAAACATGGTGGCTTGTATGATCAAACAATAGTTACTAAACCATGGTGATATTTTACATAGCCGAACCATGGTGTTTAAACCATGATGGCTTATATGATCGAACCATGGTGATCCTTTACATAGCTGAACCATGGTGTTTAACCCATAGAAACTTGGGCTGTGAGACAATCTTTTTGTTTACCAATCTATGTATAACATGTGGGTTAAGTAATGTAAACAATTTTGAAAGAAAAGTTATATTGATCGTCAAAGCATACAGTTAATAAAAACAAACACTTGTAGTTGTTTTTCTCTATCTTTTAATTTCCCAAAAGAAAATTCATATTGCTTCAACATGGTCTAGCTGAGCCACCTTGCCAAGATCCTTCTTCGTTTTCATCAAAAACTAAAAGTGGAAATGCCTCAAGATGTGCATGTTCCAAGTTCATGGTAACCGCCTCCCTTGCATGGTTTCCAGGACGTAAGAACCATTCCTTTGATCTTCAATCACTCTGTATGGTCCCTCCCAATTGGGTCCCAACTTCCCTTCATGTTTCTGTCTTCTAGCCTCGTTTCTCCTTAGCACCAAGTCTCCTACAACACAAGCTTGGTCTCAGACTCTCTTCTTATAGTATCTCTCCATCATCGCCTTGTACACAACTTGTCATATAATGGACTCATTTTGTTTTTCTTCCAACTGATCCAAGATGACTCGTAGATCCGTACTGTTTGATTCCTCACAGGGGTTTGAGGTTCGGGTATTCTGGATGCTAACCTCGATTGGGACCACTGCTTATGACCTATACACTAGGTTGAACGGTATTTCTTTCATGGGAGTCTACATCGTCGTTCGATATAACCATAAGATATGTTGTAGCTCTTCAACCCAATTCCTGTGTGATTTTCCTAACCTCTTTTTGATTCCATTCATACTGGTCCTGTTGGTTACTTCCACTTGTCCATTCGCTTAAGGATGAGCCACCGAAGTCAAATTTTTCTTAATGCTTTATCCTTGCACCACTTTTTGAATGGATTTTCAACGAACCATTTTCCGTTATGACTGACAATGACATAAGGCAAGCCGAATCGACAGACTATCTGCTTCCAATCAAAGCTGATAACCTTCTTCATTGTGATACTTGCCACTACTTCGGCCTCTACCCATTTGAGTGAAATAATCGATGGCTACTATCAGGAACTTAAGTCTTTCGGGAGCCTCTGGGAACGAACTTACTATGTCGATACCCCATTGGAGGAAGGGCTAAGGGCTTGTCATATTTTTCATCATTGTAGATGGCAAGTTGGGCACATCGGAATGAATTTGATAGCTATGGCACGTTCATATCACTTCTTTTGTATCAACTATCATAGTCAGCATGAAATATCCCGTACATAAAATTGTGATAACCGTCAAATTCGAGTCAAAGTCAAAGTCAACAAGTCAAAGTCAACAAGTCAAAGTCAAGTCAACAAGTCAAACTGGTCAAACTTATCTAATACTTGTATGATTAAAAGTTATTCTATGAAAATGTACATTTTTATGTCAAGAATTCAAGTGCCTGGGATATTTTATGTGTTTATCAATGTGAAACCCTAAGAAGGGAGTTAAACGCATCAAAACACGACTACGGACCCTTTTGGGGACTTAAAATAATCACAAACGAAGTGTAACGGGATTCACAAACATTGTAATGCAAGGCTATACAGTAATATTGACTAAAAGTCAAATCTCTCTCAAATCTCTCCCAACTTTTTATAGTCATCCGGGTCATCTCGACCCTTAACTTGGCCAAAAATCGCGCAAAACGGGAAGTTATATTGAAAAAAAGCTAATTAGGGCTAAAACCCTTCTTAGGCACCGTACCCTCTTAGAGGGAACCTCTTAGAGTTGAACCCTTCTATTAGGAACGAAGACCCCTCCATAACCAAAGCCAACTTCAGAACCGAAGCTAGCCCCAGGACCGAACCCTCCTTCTCAAGGACCGAAACCTCTTCAACAGCCGAAAAGAACCGATACTTCGATCCATTTCGCACCTCTCGCACCTTCAAACCCGAGACCTACCTTCGCTCCTATCACCATTGGACCTGATCCTTCCTTATATTACTACTTCTCCCTTGTTTTCACTCTCGATCCTCACCTCCTAAGGACCGAACCTCGCAGGTTCGCTCCTAATTCCCGGTTTTCGACCATTTTTGCGTTTTAAGCCCGCTTTTCATGATTTTAACGTGGGATTTTCACCCAAGTTCATATTTGACATATAAGACCCTATATATTCATATTTTATTCATATCCCAAGGATTTATTAAATATAAAATCATTATTTCATTAATAGAAATATCTAAGGATATTTTACCCCACAAGTAGGTCAAGTGTGTCCACTTGCCTCCATGTGTCACTTCCTCATTAACCCAACCCTATCCACATCACACAAACCAAGGTAAACATCCTTTCAACTTTTCAAGTTGCTCCAGCAACATCTATATAAGGAAATCCTTGGAGGATTTCTTGGTTCACTTTGATCATTCTGTAACTTCTCAAACCGTCAATAGAGCCTCTTTTTCTCTCTACTTCCAACTACTTTTTGGAAGTGTTCTTGAGCTATTACTTCACTTTTTGGTAAGTATCTCATCTAAACTCAAGTGTTATTCCATGTTTTCATAACACCCTTGAATCATCTACACACATTTAACACCAAAAATCGTTCTTAGGATTATCCAACACTTCAAGTGTTCATCAAGTGTTCTCGACTTGATACTCCTTGTCTTCAACCTTCCACTCTTCAAAGAATCACTCAAGGTGAGTTCATACCCCTACATTTTCCAGTTTTCTATAGTTTTCATGTAGCACCTGGTTCTTGGTACGTATTATGTTATTAAATCTTTATTTATTTTGCATTTTTGGTCCATGACTCGGCGAGTTGAAGGACCAACTTGCCGAGTAGAAGCGGGATGAGGCGCGGAGTTTAAGTCATGGACTCGCCGAGTCGGGTCCTGGACTCAACGAGTAGCTGCTGTTTGAACTAAAACCCTAATCCAGGGGTTTGCATCCTATTTAAGCAGCCTTATGCAACCTCCATTCACCCTTTATGCACCCAAACACTTCTCATAGCAAACCCTAGCCGTTTTTGAGAAAATCTAAGGCTTTGGAGTGATTCTTGTGAAGTTTTGACCTCAAGGAAGAAGGAAGAGCATAGAAGGATCAAGAGGAGACTGAAGGATTCGAGTTTGGTTCATCATTTGCAGTCTACCGAAGGTATAAAGTCTGAGCCTTGTTCATTCATTTGTTAGATCCCTCTTTGAGGTGATTTAGGGCTTTTATAAGCCATTTTTGGTGGCCAACCATGTTTGTAAACATGGTTGGGGGTTTGAGCTTCTGGATCATGTCATTATTGGAGTCACAAGATAGATTTGGGTTGCTTTTGCAGCCAAGGAAGGCCCCATGCAACAAAAGGACCATTTAGGGCCTTTTAAGCTCAAAAGTCCCATGCATACACGTAAAGTTTGTAACTTTACGTGCTAGATCGAGTTTAGGGGCTTAGATCTATCTTTTGGACAAGTGTTGTACATCAAAAATCAAAGTTTTAAGTAGGGGATGTGACCAACTCGACGAGTCCATTCTTGGACTCGACGAGTCCAAGGGTTCTGTCTCATATCAGCGAGTATCAAAAGGACCAGTTGAGTGTGGAAAGGTTTTAGGGAGTCCCATGGAGTAACCCAACCTTCTGGACTAAGCAAACTGTTCTTGAAATTCCTGGTACTCGGCGAGTGCATGAACGGACTCGGCGAGTCCAAGGCAATCTCCTTAGAACTCTGCAAGTTGTTCATCAACTCGGCTAGTTGAGGATGGATCTGGTTCGTCAGATGAAGGCCAACTTAATGACCTATTTCCGCTAGGAGATGGATCACAGACATTGAGTCTGCGCAGCTGACGAGCTTCTGCCCGAAGGGGTCGAAGGTGAGATATGCAGCAGGATGCTTGCGAGACAGGGCCAGAGATTGGTGGGATTCTGTTGGTGACTCATTGGGAGCCTCGGCTGTTAAGGCTACAACATGGTCAGACTTTGTGACCAGATTCAAGGCGGAGTTTGCACCAGCTGTGGAGCTTCAGAGGCTGGCCAGGGAGCTCTTGGATATGAGGCGAACCACAAAGACTATGGCGGAGATCACTGCCAAGTTCCAGGAGAGGGCATTGCTGGTGCCCCAGTATGCGGGAGATGAGGATATGAGGAGGACCCGCTACCACGACATGCTATGAGATGAAATTCAGGACCATGTTAGTTTTTCGGCTTGCCTAACCGTTTCTCATACGATATCGCCGATGACTCCCCTGTTTATGAGTCACGACGACCTAGATCGCTACGATGTTTGTCAATTCCATTGATCTTGATCCTTATGCTCCCCAATTAACGATTCACACTTTACAATAATACTTATTACGTTGCCTAAATTTGGTTGTGATGGTGATATAAACAACTAAACTTGAATCCAGTAGTAACTCAAGTGCACCTCATTTTGTAATTTTTGATTATTGCAATTTTTAACTGCAAAAAATAACAGCATACTTTTATTAATTTGTATATTATAGCATGTTACTTTCATTTCTTTGTATTGATGCGTTTCACTTTCAATATTTTTCTTGCCGTTGTACCAAACAAAATTTAGAGGTTGTTTTTTTCTTCACTCTATTAAGTTGTGTAATGAAATCTAAATAATGATATATGTCTTGAAAAAGTGTTATATATAAGGTCTTTTTTATATACGGAATGATCCGTCTAAATAAGATTAAATGTCCATTTTAACCTTACATTCTTAAAGGTTCACAATGTTCATGAATTTTAGGGTGAGAATGAATTGGAAAGAAAAAAAATAAAAATAAAGAACAAATAGATAAAATGTTAGAGTCTTATTTCGTCAAGCCAAGTTATTTATTAACCTGTTAAATCAAATAAACAAACCATATATAGCTCTTCATAATGCAAATTAAATGCTTAACCCACTAAACTTATTAAGTAAAAAAAACAAAAACCTCCTACTAAGTGTAAGATTCTGCTTTCATTTTTTTTCCTATGACCACTCATTTTACTCATTTTAAGCACAAATATCAAAATGCCGTTCACTTTAATGACCCTCAAAAATGTCCACCAAGTTTTTTTCCGAAAGAGTAATGTCCACCAAGTTGAACCATCATCCCTATCACCCTATCGATTCTGAAAAATCATACAGAAAAACCGAAATTTCCTCAAAAACCAAATTCTTGTCGTTTCAACAACTTAATGCCAATAACTTGCCCATGTATTGTACTTCACTCTTCACATATTGTCTTCAAAAGTAAAGTATAATCCTTCTACTTTCCGTATTTACAAAACAACACCTCTTCTTATCAAATTTGCACTTAAGTTGTTTTATCCTCTTTTGTGAGTTCGGGTGGGGGTGTAAAGAAATCTTTAGTCAATCCCCAAACATTGAAATGAACCTCCTCAATCGTCCACTTTTCTTCAAATTGTCTCTTATGATTTGATGACTGTTCCCCATATCTAAAAATTGTTACAGAAGTTCTCCCGCTATGTGCAATGTTGACACCTTCAACATATCTGTAATCCTCTATCACTGATTCAGTACTAGTTTCCCAAAAAACACCATCCCCATTATCATAATTCACAGTAAGCAAACGTGAATCCTCAAACTTCACTAAAAGGCCCGATCTTTGGCTAAAGTAACCCCAAATTGTGTGATGTATAATCTCGTATCTCGAATCTGCATGTTCCTCGAGATCAGATTGGCTTGTATCAATCTTTAATATAAAGCATTCCTCGTCGTTTATGACCTTTTCGCCTATGCATACCGCTTGAAGAAACAAATCTCCCGTGGACCTTGGGTCCAAACCCTGCAAATGGGCAATTATTTTAGAAAAACATTTGAGAAAAAATCATATATTAAAGGGAATGATAAAAAAAATGCAAGCTTGTAAAAGTTTGGATATTAAAATGTAACTTATTTTCGTATTTTTTATGAAGTCCTATTGTATGTATGGGTAAAAAACCCGATTAAGTTGTGTTTCATTAAGTTAAGATCAAGTGCTAATAGATTGTTATTTTATAGTAAAAAGTAAAAAATGTTTAAAAAGTAAAAAAAAAAAATCATGATTATTTTTACCAAATAAACTTAATCACGTGAAAAAAAAAAGGAATATTTGCTTGCAAAATCTGTTTTATAAATAGATTGTTATTTTATAATAAATATTAAAAAAATTGGTCAAGATCAATCATTTTCAGAACCCAATGAAGGACGTTGGTTATTTCATATATATGCCCCAACTTTAGTTTTCTTTCCACTACATCCCAATATTTAGATAAAATGATCGAGTGGTACATATAACATTGGCTTTCATCAGACGCCTGTTCTATTCTTGATATCTATGCACTGAAATCATTTTTATAAGATTATAGAAGTTTCCAAGATCATTTTAATGGAACTACAATTATGGCCATAATAAAATCGTTGCTACCACAAAAATGGTATTCATATCGTCAATAATACTGATACTGATGCGTCAATAATACTGATACTGATGACAAGTACCTGAAGAAATCGACGAAGAGGACGAGGAGGACCTTTGGATATTGGTCTTAGTTGATTTGAAGACTGTCGCCACGAAATCTTACCATTGCTTCCTGCAATAACTTTGCAACCCACAACAAGTAGCTCCAAACACCATAAATTTGGATTCTTTTGCCAAAGCACAAATCCACCTGTCTGCTCTCTGCTTTCTGCTTTTACGGCTTCATCCCCTTGGTGGAAGTCTGACGAGCTAATCTTCAACTGCCCAATAGCACATAAACTTTGTACCGCATTTAAAGCCGGTTGTCCACCGATTGCCGCCATGTATTGTTGTACAATATATTTCGCGGTTGATGCTTCCTTAAAAAATGCAACATTTCATGTGTTATATTCAAAATATAAAGAATTAATAAAAAAAGTACCACTTAGAAAGATTTGTATGCCCTAGGTAAGGTGGTGTTAGAGTTTGCTTACAATAGATGAACTGCGAATGGATCGAGTGCGATTGTCTAGTTGAATTTGAAGGGGAAGAAGAGGAGATCCAACTATGTATAGCAAAAAGGTTAGCTCGTTATAACGATTAACTATGATTGGAGACGACCATTTATCGGACGTTTGAGCCCTCATCCATGTTGACATGTTTTGCCATCGAAGATTTACACTGGTCCCCATGTTTGTAAACATCTCCTCGGGTATTGGTACATCAAGAACTGTCTCCAATGCATCTTCCCTTTCAAAATTCGGACAAAGTACCCGCATTTGTATTATATGATAAGGGTCGTTTGTATCTTTTTCAATTTATGCAAATTTGGACTGAAAAATCTTGTTTTTCTTGGTTTATTTTCAATATTCTTGTAGGACTTTGGTGGTTTGTGATGAAAATGAGAAGGTTATGGTGTAGAGAGTTAAATGGCATTTGTCCGAGGGCAAGGGCTACCCTTAACTGTAGGGTATGTACGGACATTATTTTAGCTATGAGTTTCTTGTGGACCAATTTGTGGCCATATGCCTATATAGTTGTATTGATCCAATCTTGTTTTTAGCGAGCTTTTACTTTGTCTTTTTGATTTTCTTTTACGATTCCTAGTATTATTTTCTATATAACAAATTAAGCATATATTAAATTTTAAGAAATTAAATATCTGAATACACGTTTTAAAATATCCGAAATAAGCATATTACCGGCCTTGTAACATCATCTATTTATATAAAAAAAAACACCCTGTCGTTTTATACAGCTTAATCTCTTAAATATATAATGTCATAATCACATTATTTGGAATTTCAAGTTGGTGATGCATTTCAACTTTCAACATATAATTAATATGATACTTTTATTATTTTTCTTTCATCTAAAATCTAATACAGATAAGGCCGATCAATATTACACGTAAGCAATACTATATCAAAGTTACTATTTTGCCCTTCTTATTTGTGATTATGGCACTCGAACAACACTATTTTGACTCTGCAACTCCGTGTCTACATTTCTTGATTTCTTGCTTCTTGTGAAAACTTCTTCCATCTCTTCAAGTGACCTCCCTTTAGTCTCAGGCAAAAAAAAGAAGAAAAAGATCCAAGCCAAAACAGACATACCAGCAAACAAGAAGAATGCCCCACCAATGGTGATTGCATTTACGAGGGATAAAAATGTCATTGACACAGTTGCATTGGTTGCCCTATTCACAGCCACCCCAATACTTGCCCCTTGTGCCCTTAACTTTAGTGGAAATATCTCACTACTATAAACCCATGTAACTGGTGCAAGCCCTATTGAGAAAAACATTACATATAGATAACATGTAGCTATACTTAACCAAAGTGCCCAAACTACCTTTTGGTCATGAGATTGATGCACTATGGTTAAAGCAAACCCTAACCCTAATAAGGCAACAATCATCCCTCCAACACTTATTTGTAGAAGTTTTCGTCTTCCGGATCTATCAATAAAGAACGTGGACGAAAATATAAAAATTAACTTCGTGACACCGACTCCTATGGTTGCTAATAAGAGTTTCTTCTTGGTTGTAACCCCGGCTTTCTTGAAAATCCGTGGGCTATATAAGACCACGGCTTCAATCCCGGTTGCATGTTCAAAGAAATGGATCCCAATGGCAGCTAGTAACATCCATCGGACAGGCGGCGTTGGTCTTAGTAGTAATTCTTTCCATACGCCTTGACCACGCGTATTATGTTTCAGTCTGACAAAATCGTCAGTACAGTCAGGATCTATCCCGGCTGCAAGCTTGATATCTTGCAACCGAGATTCTACTTGTTCTTTGGTGTTTGACACTTTTAACAAGACGCGTTTAGCGTCCCCAAGACGGCCTTGCATGACAAGCCATCTTGGGGACTCTGGCATTCCCAGAATGCCAATAGCTAACCCTAGAGAAGGGATAGTTGCGATTGCAAACATTACCCTCCAACCTATGTTTAAGGGTAAACTTGCGAAAAAGTAATTTGAAATATAACCGGATAAAATTCCTACACTGATTCCAAGTTCCGGTAAAGAAGCTAAAATACCACGGGAACTGGCGGCAGAGATCTCGGCTGAGTACACCGGAGCAATTACAAGGGCAAACCCTACTCCGATTCCGGCGACACATCTGCCTGTCAAGAGAACTGCATAGGTCGGTGCAAAGGCCATTAGTAACGAGCCCAAAAGGAAGATGATGGAGGCTAAGCAAATGGTGTATCGGCGGCCTATGTAGTCGGCAGTTCTGCCGGCGCTCAGGGCGCCAACAAGAGCGCAGAAGTTGATGATTCCGGCAAGGACTTGGATTTGTACGTCGTTGATTTTAAGGTCTTCTTCAATAAAGATCAACGCTCCACTCATTACACCCGTTTCTACGTAAACGAATACAAAAAGATTAATAGATCGATCGAGCATATTATCAAACATAAAAAGAATAGGCCGTACATATTATATATGATAAAAACGAAAACACAAAGATAAGTACATACACACGCATATTTTGAAAAGAGATCGAGAGTACGTACCATAACCAAAGATGATGGAGATCATAGAAGCAACAATGGCACAAGCACAAGAATAAGTGTTAATTTTTTCATCCTCTTTTCCTTTTACTTTTCCCATGTTTTGAGGTTCACTCTTTTGTTCTCTCTCACGCGCACACCCCACACTCCTATATATATAATTTTGTTAGTAGTAGTTTTTGGGTATGTTACTAATAAGAATTATTTTATCACACTAGAGAAAATTTTATTTTATAAGCTTCAAATATATATATATATATATATATATATATATATATATATATATATATATATATATATATATATATATATATATATATATAAAATCAGTAGTTTTGGGGTATATTATTAATCATTAATAATTTAATATGATTAATAATAAGTATGTGGTTTATAAGTAAAAAATAAAAATAATTATCAGGGCCCGAAAAATGAAATATTCTTAAAGGTCCTGAGCGAATAAGAAAAAAAAGGCTCTATTTTTATTATAATTTTATATTTTTAAATAAAAATATATAATGAACAAAATTGAACCGTATGTAGCTGCCCATTTCGCCTCCCTCTAAGCCCCCATGTAAATTATCTATATAATTTTAACGTATATTTTAGAATGTATTATTTTTTTTTAAAATTATGATAATATGTTTTATTTTTAAACTAAATAATGACAATATGGAAGATATTTTTTTAATGTATTTCTTTCACTCTCAAAAGAAATATACTAATATTTATTTATTTATTTATTGATATTGGCTACATATTTTTTATTTTTTTGGTGATAAGAGAGAATAACAACTATATATAATTTGTTCTAATACAAATCATTGACCGATCTAAGCTTATCTTGCTTTTTTCAACAACCTCATCTAATAAATTACTAAAATACCACTGACATGAACCCAAAACTTAGTTGAATCAAAATATTTGTAAATAGTAAACACATATTTATTTTTCTTTTAGAAGAGGGATAAAAAGAAATTCAAATTGTCTTTCCAAATTAGAAAGTGGAAATGGAGTAAGCCGATATACAACTCATAGTAAATGGGTCAACGGTTCACACCTGTATTCGAGGGAAATAGGCAGATAGGGCAATGGGTCAAGTGGACCAGAATTGGTAGGCAGTAGCAATGTCAAAGGGACGAAATATTGTGATATCAAAAAGTGAAAAAAAAAAGCTAAATTCAAATAAATTTAGAATAAATGTTGAAACAGTTGGGTAATTGGCAGCAATGCCAAAAATATCTGTATTTGAGAATCTGATGTAAGATTATATGAAGTGTAGGATTTTTAGGAAAGTTAGGATATATAAATTTTTCGATAGAAAGATAAGAAATTTTTTATATGTATAATATCTTTCTAGCAAACAAACCAAATGAATTATGATTCATAAGAAAAAAATTCTAAAAAAATACATTTATAATTTATTTTTAAGTAAATAAAAAAAATGAACTTTTATGACAATTTTACTGAACATCAAATAAAATCATCATAAAAATGAATCATCGAGATGTTTTTTCGGAGTTTTTTTTTGTGAATATTGTTATTTTTTATTCATTTAATGGTTTATTTGTTTTGTTCGTTAAAAAAATATGCCGAAAAAAAAAACTTCTTTTCTTCCTATCAAAAAGGTTTTCTTATAAGATCTATATCCTCAGATACAATTAGGGTTGTTTGTTTTTTATGTGAAGATCTGCGCAATCATTTTTGTCTGCGCCGCTTAGACAACGCGCAGACATATGCCCTCGCAAATTGTTTGTTTTTTGGAAGTGCGCAGATCAGAAAACGTCTGCGTGAGGTCTTCTTGATGCAGACATGAGCTACTGTCTTCAAAGGTCTTCAGACCTCATTTTAACCTAAACCATATATATATATATATATATATATATATATATATATATATATATATATATATATATATATATATATATATATATATATATATATATATATATATATATATATATATATATATATATATATATATGGGCCACCGTTCACTTTTTTTTTTTTTTTTTTTTTTTTTTTTTTTTTTTTTTTGTTAAAAATGCATTTTTAATTTTTATGACATTAAATTAAGTTTAAAAATTCAATTTATTTTAACAACCCGCAGACGTTAAAAACAAACAGTCTTCTTATTGCAGACTGCAGCCATTTGGTCCACCTCTTCTGCCGTAGAGGCTTGCAGATGTGGTCCGCAGACTGCAGACATTTTGACTTCAAAAGAACAAACAACACCTTAGTGTTTTTTTGGTTATTGACATAGAAGCACAACCATGTTTTCCATTTGGTTTTAAAAGGTCAATTAACTAATTTTCGTACCTCTAACCCCACTAAAGTGACAAATTACCTGCCAAAATTAGGTTTTCTTCATTTTATTACCTGTTACCCGGTTGGTCAACGAAAGTAAAATGTAATGTGGTCTATGGAATCCAGCTGGGTGTCCAGTCAGCGTCTTACATAAGCTTTGTAAGGGTTCAATAGATTCGCTCTCACTATTTCCTTACCCTCCGACGAACACTAACCCTTTCGACGATGTCTTCCTCCTCTGAATCCTATAACACTGTCACCATGTACCGTGTTGAATTGAATCCCTCCTTACTTGTGCCACGATTAACCTGTGTCGAAGCTTAGAGAAGCCTGGAAGCCTAAAACCCCAGCTTGTCGCTACTATAATTGCGCAAAATCAATGGTAAGCTATCCTTTGTTTACAACCGATAACTTTTAACCCTAAAGTTTTGATTTTTCTACTGCAAACCCCTTATTTTGATCGACAAAAAACCTTATTTACAACGAGAAAACCCTAAATTATGAATAGTAAAATCCTTTTTCTGGTGTGTGGGTTTCTTTTGTAGATATCCAACGATAGTTGCAACTTCTTCTAGTAGCTTGACCAAGCATTACCAAAACACTACAAGGATACCTTATGGAACATGAAACTTAGGATCGACGACCTTTTGGTTAGGAATGGTCAAATCGTTGAGCTGTAGAAGAAGGTGGAGAAGCACAAGCTTCTTAGAAAAGTTGAGAAGGAACTTGCTGAAGCTAGGATCCAAGAACTACTCATTGGGATTGAAAGTCTGAAGAAGATGTTGAAAAAGCTTGTTTTGATTGCTCTAGTCTACTTGTTGTTTGTAGTAAAGTACTTTAAGCTGGTTAAGGTGATGTAAGATGTTGGGTCATGGTGTATAGGTGGTTTTTGGCTCATGGTGTATATGCTGGGTGATTAGATATTTGGCAATCAAGTTAAATCTATGTTAAGTGATGCAATGTGTATAGGGTTGTTTGATGGTGTAATGGTGGTACTTTCACTTCTTGCAAGGTTGGGATGTCATTTCCTATGAGCAGTATATCATCCACATACAATACCAAAAAGCTAACTATACCCCCACTTGCCTTGACATATATACAAGATTCATCTTCACATCTCGAAAAGCCAAACTCGTTGACTTTCTCATCGAAGCAAAGATTCCATCTTCGAGGTGGTTGTTTCAATCCATATATGGATTTTTCAAGCTTACACACACTATTAGGGTATTCTGTACTTACAAAACCCTTTGGCTGAACCATGTAAACATCCTTAGCCAACTTTCCATTAAGGAAAGCGGTTTTGACATCCATTTGCCATATTTCATAGTCATGAAATGCAACAATGGCTAACAAAACCCTAATAGACTTAATCTTGGCCAGTGGTGCAAAGGTCTAATCATAATCAACTCCTGGAGTTTGAGAATAACCCTTTTCAACTAGTCGTGCCTTATAAGTGTGTACATTACCATTTATGTCGGTCTTCTTCTTGAAGATCCATTTGCACCCTACTATCTTACGACCTGGTACATTGTCAACCAAGTTCCAAACTTGATCAATACTAGTTAAAACCATATGATTTCATATTAATATATTAGTACTTATAATATATTAGTAAATCATATATAACCTTCTCTCAAGAGTCTATCCTAACAAATTGTCCTGATGATATGCAACCCAAATGGACCATGCTACTCTCAGGTCAAGTACACACCAGTAATAGTTATGAGCTTAGACATCTAATCCAATAGTTTTTGCATGGGAACTACATGGGATGTGTCCTTTATTATGTAGGATTTTGTATGTAATGCTTTTGTACTGGCATTTGTAGTAAAAACATGTTAGGATGTTTACTTTTAAAGATTCTATGTCGGAATTGTTACGTAATGTTTTGCACTCACTTCGGTTATTAATATATTCTCTTGTGGGGTCCAATTTCCTTTGTGTCATTTTTATGCATTAGATGGTCCCTTGTTTCTTATCCCTCCTGGAATTGATATGTGGACCATGCTACTTTAAAAATTGTTTGTGGACCATATAACAACTTATGCATGATATTATATAATTAGTGGACAGTATAACTTGCATACTTTGGGGGCCATATAACAATTTATGTAGTATAACAATTCATATGGTATACTATTAAGACACCCATAAAGCAATGTTAATATAGAACAAAAATTCAGGCTTTCTATTATATAATTAGTCCATACAAAAGGTGTTACATGACCATATGTAATGGGGCTAAAGTACAACGCGTATACTAAATTGTCAAAAGGATCATCATTTCATATGTGTAAAATCATCCAACTCATCAAGTTGGTTCATGTACTCGACGAGTTGGACCCCCAGACAGCATATCTTCGAGTTTTAAGGCTGGAATTGGTCTAGAATCATTACCTTAAACTGTTTTGGACTTATAAAACCTGTTTTTGATGTGGTAATGATTATGGTAAACCAATTTCAAGGTTGTTATCAAAATTTCAAGTTTTATGTGTGTTTATGTAATTCTTGAAGTTGTTGATATGATTGTTCATACACTTATGAGTTTTATTAGATCATAGGAATTATGTGCAAATTGTTTGTTCGAGTGAATTTTTATCTCAATGACATTAGATGGACTCCATAACTTGTCCTCAAGTTATGTAACACAAAAGGTTTTGTGTTACCTTGTTTTATGAGTTAATTTAGATTAATGAAAAATTTATGTGTTAGTTGTTGTCAATCTAAATTGATCTAGAAGTAATTCATAAAATGTGTTTTTGTAACTTGTCCTCAAGATTATATGGCAAGTCACATTTATGACTCTTAAAACTCATAAAATTGCCATAGGTTACAAAATAAAGAGTCTTTTTGTCATAAATAGTTTTGTGAACTCCATAACTTGTCCTCAAGTTATGGATGTTCAAGAGTCTCTTCATTAAAGATTTTCAAAACCTTGATTGAACTCATAAGTTATGAAAATATAAGAGTTTTGAAAAGTTTCAAAACTTTTCCTCAAGTTTGGAATTTGCAAAGTTACCTCCCCATGTATACTTTAATTCTAAATTAAACCTTAGAATTTTAAAAGTTTAAAATTCAACCTTATACTATTATAATATTAAAAGTTAATGGTTATATATATATATATATATATATATATATATATATATATATATATGTATGTATGTATAAGATAAAGTCAATCTTACTGTTAGTAGGTCTTGTTCACGAACCCGGTCTCTAAGGGGGGTATAAGGTTACTGCCTATAAAATGGCAGTTTAATGGGTGTACACTCTCACCCACTGCTTCCTTGACCGGTGGAGGGTCGTTAGCCGAACGGGTAGGATAGAACTCTAATTCTCCTTTTATGAAAAGTACAATGATAAATACTATGTAACTAAACTCTTATAAATTCCCAATCTTAGTTACTTAGGAAAATGTGAAATGGTGCTAACCCATGAAACTACACTTTGCACCCTTGTTAAGTCGTTAGTGGAACGCGTGTGGTTAACCAACACATTAACATGGGACTGACAATGTGTATCAAATGGTGACTTAAGTTTTATCATAGATCGGTGGAGCGCGTGTGGTTAACCGACACATCGATTATGTGATAAAATTAATGGTACCAAGTCAATTTGCATGGTTATTCACACCTTGTTTATGATCCTCAGTGTAACACCCCAAAATACGAGCCAAAAATTTCATTTTTGAAAACATATTTTTCACAAAACATTTGAATTAAAACATTTACTGATCACAATATTTTAATAAGATATCGCATGTCTGGAAAACGTTTCAATAAACATAATAATGTCAGAGTACAAATCCCAAGGAAGTTCTCATGATGCGGAATACAAAGCATGTGTGTGATGGGCCGCTACCGCGCCAGCTCCTTCCCCTTCGAAGAAGAGGTACCTGAAACCAAAACTGAAAACTGTAAGCTCGAAGCTTAGTGAGTTCCCCCAACCTACCACATACCATACAATCACATAACATGCATATATCGTCAGACATATCTGGGTGCCCGACCTACCCCTTCGGCCCTCTCGACCGGATACTATCTAGCATAACTGGGAGCTTGCCTCCCCTTCGGTCCTCTCGACCAACTACTGACTAGCATATCTGGGTGCTGGTGTCCCCTTCGGTCCTCTCGATCGGATACTGACTAGCATATGTGGGTGCTGGTCCCCCCCTTCGGATCTCTCGACCGGATATTGGGGACTATTTCACCCCTACTACTACCACATAACACATATATCTCGTAATCTATCTAGCGTGGTTAGGCATGACCGCCCCTTCAGCCCTATCGACCGGTAATCTAGGGACTATCTCCCCTTACTGTCACTAGCACATAGCAACATATCATACTAGCACATAAACATATCACAGGTAGTAGCAACCTTAGATGAATACCACAGAGACAATCATCCATCAAACAACTCCTACTGGTGGGCCGGCATTGTGGCCGTAGACCCACCCCTACTGGAAGGTAACTCACCTCGTAGTAGATGCTGATCTGTGTGGGAATAGTCTGCCTGCTGCAGCTACTGCTCCGGAAATCCTCCGGCTGTAATTCTCACCAAACACTTAGTCAAATACTGCTAACCGCCCTCAGGGTAAATAGACCATTTACCCTTAACAAGTCATGAGTTAAGTCATAGTCAACTGCTAGTTGACCAGACTCGTCGAGTTGGCTTGCCGACTCGCCGAGTCCCTTTCTTTATACCCAAGTCTTAATAGTCCTGCATCCTACTCGCCTAGTTGTATGAACAACTCGCTGAGTTCGCCTTCATCCAAAGAACAGTCTAAATGTAACTCCCCGAGTGGTATGAACAACTCGTCGAGTTGTTCTTGAGACAAGAAGATTGCCATGAACTCGTCGAGTCATGACATTGACTCGCCGAGTTACTTCATGAGTGAGTCTGGCTTCCAACTCACTGAGTCAGACCCTATGACTCACTACTACAACTTGCAGACACAAAAGGGAACAATCCTGGGACTTGCGACCGGACTCGCCGAGTCAAATGAATGACTCGCCGAGTCGGCCACATGCAAAAACCATACACGCGATTTTGCTTGGATCCAGCTCATTCCATTCATAGATCTGGGTTCCTAGGGCCTGGTTTACACGTAAAGTTTCCAACTTTACGTGTAGAAATCCATATAATGGGGATTAGGGGCGAAATAATGGCTAAGAAGGTAGATCTAGGACATTCCAGCAATTTACTCCCATAAAGGTTATAGATCTGAGCTTCTGGAGCTCAAACAAGACTAGTTCTAGTGGATACTCAACCTATTACGAATTCTACTTCATGCACAAGCTTGGGAAAGGGTCAAGAAGAGCTCAAAAGGTACTCTAATGGGGTTTTAAGCATGCAAACAGAATAGAGTAGAGATATACCTCAGAGAACTCTGAAATAGCACCAAGATATCTGGTCTCCTTCTCCTCTTTTTGCTCCACTCTCCTTCTTCTCCCAAAAACTTCAAGGAATCACTCTAATCCCTTAAATCTCACAAGAAACGAGTTAGGGTTTGATGTAGGGCGCTCTAAGGGTGAAAGGGGGTGAGCTTGGGTCGCACCAGCTAGCTTAAGTAGGGGTAAAACCCTTGGAATTAGGGTTTCATCAAACAACGATGACTCGCCGAGTCCAGGATATGGACTCGCCGAGTCGCCAACTTAAGCGTGCACCCGGACCGCATCCCTACTCGGCGAGTCGGACCTACAACTCGCCGAGTCCAAGGCTAAAATGACAATTACTTAGATAAATTTTTACGTACCAGGAACCAGGTGCTACAAATCTGCCCCACTTATTTTAGACTTAGTCCTCGAAGTCTGCTGCTCGATCTTGAAATAGCTCGGGGTAATGCTCCATCATTTCTTCCACCGGCTCCCAAGTCCACTTGGACCCCTTTCGGTTCTGCCACTGCACCTTCACTAACTCCACCCTCTTGTTCCTCAGATCCTTCGACTTCCGGTCGAGGATTGCAACTGGGCGCTCAATGTAATTCAGGCTATCATCAACCTGTATATCCTCTAATGGTACCACCACTGAATCATCCACGAGACACTTCCGCAGCTGGGAGACATGGAAGGTGCTGTGGATCTGGCTGAGCTCGGCTGGCAGATCCAACCTATATGCCACCTTGCCCACCCGGGCTACAACCCTGAACAGACCAATGAATCTCGGGTCCAACTTGCCCCGCTTCCTGAATCGAATGACGCCTTTCCCAGGCGACACCTTCAGGAGAACCATATCCCTGACTTGGAACTCCAGGTCTGATCAACGCTTGTCGGCGTCACTTTTCTGCCGACTCTGCACAGTCTGCAGCCTGCTCCGAACCTGCTGAATCCTCTCGGTAGTCTTGAGCACCACTTCAGTGCTCCCCATAACTCTCTGACCAACCTCTCCCCAGCATATCGGGGTCCTGCACCTCCGTTCGTACAACATCTCGAATGGAGGACGGTTGATACTCGCATGGCAGCTGTTGTTGTACGAGAACTCAGCCAAGGGAAGATAAGTATCCCAGCTACTACTGAAGTCTAGCATGCACACCCGCAACATATCCTACAAAGTCTGGATGGTCCGCTCGCTCTGACCATCTGTCTGCGGGTGAAAGGCGGTGCTAAAATGCAAACGAGTACCCAAATCGTCATGAAACCTCTTCCAAAACCTGGAAGTAAAACGCACATCCCTGTCTGAGATAACAGATACTGGCACCCCGTGCCGCGCCACAATCTCCCTAATACAGATGTCAGCCAATTTCTTGGCCGAAATGCTCTTCTGAATCGGAATAAAATGAGCATTCTTGGTCAATCGATCTACGATGACCCAAATCGAATCTACTCCACGCGCGGTCCTGGGAAGCTTCGTGATAAAATCCATTGTGATATCTTCCCATTTCCACAACGGGATGTCCAACTGGTGCATCTTTCCATGCAGTCTCTGATGTTCGGCCTGAACCTTCTTGCAGGTCAAGCACCGCTCGACGTACCATGCTACATCCCGCTTCATGCAGGGCCACCAATAGTCTAGGCGAAGATCCGGATACATCTTCGTCGCCCCTGGGTGAATAGAGAATCGGGATTTGTGCGCCTCCTCCATCAAGATCTGGCGCACGCCTCCATGATACGACACCCACACCCTACGATGTAGTGTCAATAACCCCCGGCTATCATAATCGAAAGAGGTGACTTGACCCACTATTTGCTCACTCTCCCGATGCTCCTCCTTCATAGCCTCCTATTGGGCATCTCGAATCTGCTCCAACAGAGGAGTCACCACGGTCATCCTCATGCAAACATCCCTGATCGGCGCCGCCTTGCGGCTAAGCGCATCGGCCACCACATTGGCCTTCCCCGGGTGGTAAAGGATCTCGCAATCATAATCCTTTACCACGTCCAACCACCGAAGCTGCCTCATGTTCAGATTTGGATGATCCATGAGGTACCTCAAACTCTTGTGGTCCGTGTAAATGGTACAACGAACCCCGTAAAGGTAATGCCGCCATATCTTGAGGGCGAAGACCACTGCCCCCAACTCCAAATCGTGTGTCGGGTAGTTTGCCTCATGAGGCTTCAGCTGCCTTGATGTCTTGGAATAAACCAAGATGTCATCAATGAAAACTCTCAGATGCTCCTGATGCTCCTACTGTGTCTTGGAATAAACGAAGATGTCGTCGATGAAAACTATCACAGACCGATCCAACATCGGTCTGAATACGCGGTTCATGAGGACCATGAACGCGGCAGGAGCATTGGTGAGCCCAAACGGCATCATGACGAACTCATAATGGCCATAGCGTGTCCGAAACGCGGTCTTCTGCACATCCTCATCTCTAACCCTCATCTGATGATAACCTGAACGCAAACTGATCTTGGAAAACCAAGACGCTCCCTGAAGCTAGTTAAAGAGATCATCAATCGTCGGGAGTGGGTATCGGTTCTTCACCGTTACCTTGTTCAGCTCCCGGTAATCGATAAACATCCGATGCGACCCGTCCTTCTTTTTCAAGAACAGAATCGAGGCTCCCCAGGGTGAACTGCTCGGTCGAATGAATCCCTTGTCTAACAGCTCCTGTAGCTGCGTAGACAGCTCCTGCATCTCAGGAGGAGCCAACCGATAGGGTGCATTGGCTATCAGAGCCGCACCATGAACTAGGTCGATCCTGAACTCTACCTTACGCTCCGGAGGTATTCCAGGAAGCTCCCCCGGGAACACATCAGCGTAGTCTCGCACAACTGGAACCTCGCTCACTGTCGCCTTACCCGACTCCCGGGTATCCATAACGTACGCGACATACCCCGCGCATCCCTGCTGAAGGTAGCGCCTAGCTCTCGCTGCTGAACATACTATAGGTCCCTGCTGTGGCTTCTCGCCCTGGATCACCAACTCTCCCCCACTTGGGGTCCTGACCCGCACTATCTATTGTGCGCAATCTATCACCGCCCCATTAGGGCTCAACCAATCCATGCCTATAATCACCTTGTTCCCCCGCAACGGTATAGGAACCAAATCCACCAGATAACGCTCCTCAAGTAACCTCAAAACACAATCCCTGAACACTGCTGATGCTCGCACCGATCGATCATCGGCAATCTCTACCTCTAAAGGGCAATCCAACATGCCCGAAGACTCAGCGAACTTCTTGCTAAGCGCAAGGGAAACAAACGATCGGGTAGCACCGGAGTCGAACAACACCTGGACTGGGATACCATTCACATGGAACGATCCTAACACAAACATATATATATATATATATATATATATATATATATATATATATATATATATATATATATATATAAATCGAGCACATATCAATATCATAACATCATATAAATAAATGAGAAGGAACGAATCATACCCGTCACCACATCAGGTGCAGTGCGTGCCTCCTTGGTGGTCAGCTGAAATGCCCGGCTCCTCACCACTGGAGCCTCTACCTTGCCCTACCGACCATCTGTGATCCGCAGGGTCGCTGGAGCTGGCGCCTTTACCGGTGCTGAAACAGTCAATTGGGGGCAATTGGCCTTCTTGTGGCCCCTCTAGTTGCAGTGGAAACACAACAACTCAGATGTCTAAATAACTGCTGCCAGAGCAGTGCAATCCCTGCTATAGTGCCCAGAATTGCCACACTTGTAGCAGCCTGATGATCCCAACCTGCACGCCCCCTCGTGCGTCTTGCCGCATTTCCTACAGCGGCCCCGTCCCTGTTGGCCTTTCAGCCACGCATCTGATCTCTTGGGCTTCTTCCCCGAAGCCCCCATAACATGCCCCTTCTCCGTCTTCCTCTTTCGGATGTGCTCCATATCTATCTCCCTCTCCATCACCCTGGCAATCATGGAGTCCAAGGTAGGGCAAGCTGAAAAAACTGACATGCTCCTGAATATCAGCTCGTAGCATATCATGATAGCGGGTCCTTATCATATCCTCGTCGCCCGCGTACTGGGGCACCAGCAACGCCCTCTCCTGGAACTTGGCGGTGATCTCCGCCACAGTCTTCGTCGTCTATCTCATATCTAGGAACTCCCTGGCTAGCTGTTGAAGCTCGACAACCGATGCAAACTCTACCCTGAACCTGGTCACGAAGTCCGACCAGGTCATAGCCTCGACAACCGAGGCTCCCAACGAGTCACCGATGGACTCCCACCAATCCCTAGCTCGATCTCTCAGACATCCTGCTGCATATCTCACGTTCGACCCCTCAGGGCAGAAGCTAGTCAACTGTGCAAACTCAATGTATGCAATCCATCGTCTGGCAGCTATGGGGTGCTTCACCCCATGAAAGTCCGATGCACCACTGCCCCGAAAGTCCTTGAAGGACAATGTGCGACATCAGATGCCATGTCACTCCTGAATGCCCGGAGGCGATCCTCCATCATCTCCAATATCCCCTCCTTGATCGACCCGAAGATAATGGGGGTCGACTCAAGGATACCTCTGGTGATCTCAGACGCGATGAACTCGCGCAGCCTCTCATCTACTGGCTCGAAACCTGATCCCGAACCCGATCCCTCTCCTATACTGTCAACTACTGGCCTCGGGCGTAGTACCACCATTCTGAAATACAAAGAAATAACAACTGCTAGCGATACTGATACCCCTGGAGGGATCCCACCCACTACAAGTTCCCTGGTCTTATCTTAGCCTTCGTCGGTTCAGGTACGGATCCTCTGCTTTCAGTAGTATGGGCCCATACTACCTTCCACATCTATCCGTACCTTTCCCAAATACCGCCTCGACTCAACCAGGCCCCTTCCACTACCGTTGATCACTGCTACTCTTTATCCTAGGCTTACCCTAGGAAACCTCCGACTCCACCCAACCCAGTCCTCAGCTGCTGAAGGCCTCTTAGTGATGCCAATTAGCTATTACCTGAATACAATCACATGTGACGAGGCTCGGATAATCCTTCGAGTAAGGGACTCATCCCTACAACGGTTAGGAATAAAACAAGAGCTACGCAATAGACTCAAATCTAATACTCTGAGATTATTCAACCCTGATCACATATGACTTTAACGTATTCACCTAACAGCTAACTCCCATCACTTCAAAGCCCACATAGCACAAAGCAAGCAACATTTGGACATAAAGAAAACAATCTCAAGCAACACTATCCTCGTAGAGAAAACTGAACTAGCATACACTACTAAACTCGTACTATCAGGAATAACCTAAACAGGCTACCCTACTGCTGTCTACTCAACTCTAGCATGCAACTCTTTCATATACTGAAGCACATAAAGCAGGCACATAAGGCATCACTCCTAGATCCTTAGTCCTATTGTAGCGTGCTGTTCTACAGAAACTGATAAACATAAATAAGCTTGTATGGGTAAATTGGGGAATACTTACTTGAGCTCGGCCGGTCGCGCACATCACACACTTTGTTCTTTGTTAAAACCCTTTACTTAGCCTTTTAGAAAACATTTTCTCTTTCCAAAATCTTTTAATCCCTCAATTTGAGTTCAAACACCCCCGAAGGTGTGTCCGAATCCCTCAAACCAGGGCTCTGATACCAACTTGTAACACCCCAAAATACGAGCCAAAAATTTCATTTTTGAAAACATATTTTTCACAAAACATTCGAATTAAAACATTTACTGATCACAGTATTTTAATAAGATATCGCATGTCTGGAAAACGTTTCAATAAACATAATAATGTCAGAGTACAAATCCCCTGAAGGTTCTCATGATGCGGAATACGAAGCATGTGTGTGATGGGCCGCTACTGCGCCAACTCCTTCCCCTTCGAAGAAGAGGTACCTGAAACCAAAACTGAAAACTGTAAGCACGAAGCTTAGTGAGTTCCCCCAACGTACCACATTCCATACAATCACATAACATGCATATATCGTCAGGCATATCTGGGTGACCGAACTACCCCTTCGGTCCTCTCGACCGGATACTGTCTAGCACAACTGGGAGCTTGCCTCCCCCTTCGGTCCTCTCGACAGGATACTGACTAGCATATTTGGGTGCTGGTCTCCCCTTCGGTCCTCTCAACCGGATACTGACTAGAATATCTGGGTGCTGGGCTCCGCCTTCGGTCCTCTCGACCGGATATTGGGGACTATTTCACCCCCTACTACTACTACCACATAACACATATATCTCGTAATCTATCTAGCATGGCCGGGCATGACCGCCCCTTCGGCCCTATCGACCGGTAATCTGGGGACTATCTCCCCCTACTGTCACTAGCACATAACAGCATATCATACTAGCACATAAACATATCACAGGTAGTAGCAACCTTAGATGAATATCACAGAGACAATCATCCATCATACAACTCCTACTGGTGGGCCGACATTGTGGCTGTAGACCCACCGCTACTGGAAGGTAACTCACCTCGTAGTAGCTGCTCATCTGTGTGGGAATAGTTTGCCTGCTGCTGCTGCTGCTCCGGAAATCCTCCGGCTGTAATTCCCACCAAACACTTAGTCAAATACTGTTAACCGCCCTTAGGGTAAATTGCCTATTTACCCTTAACAAGTCATGAGTTAAGTCATAGTCAACTGCCAGTTGACCAGAGTCGTCGAGTTGGCTTGCCGACTCGCCAAGTCCCTTTCTCTATACCCAAGTCTTAATAGTCCTGCATCCTACTCGCCGAGTTGTATGAACAACACACCGAGTTCGCCTTCATCCGAAGAACACTCTAAGCTGTAACTCACCAAGTTGTATGAACAACTCGTCGAGTTGTTCGTGAGACAAGAAGATTTCCATGAACTCGCCGAGTCATGGCATTGACTCGCCGAGTTACTTCATGACTGAGTCTGGCTTCCAACTCACTGAGTCATACCCTATGACTCACTACTCCAACTTGCAGACACAAAAGGGAACAACCCTGGGACTCGCGATCGGACTCGCCGAGTCAGATGAACGACTCGCCGAGTCGACCACATGCAAAAACCATACACGCGATTTTGCTTGGATCCAGCTCATTCCATTCATAGATCTGGGTTCCTAGGGCCTAGTTTACACATAAAGTTTCCAACTTTACGTGTAGAAATGCATATAATGGGGATTAGGGAAAAATAATGGCTAAGAAGTTAGATCTAGGACATTCCAGTAATTTACTCCCATAAAGGTTATAGATCTGAGCTTCTGGAGCTCAAACAAGACTAGTTCTAGTGGATACTCAACCTATTACGAATTCTACTTCATGCACAAGCTTGGAAAAGGTTCCAGAAGAGCTCAAAAGGTGCTCTAATGGGGTTTTAAGCATGCTAACAAAATAGAGTAGAGATATACCTCAGAGAACTCTGAAATAGCACCAAGATATCTGGTGTCCTTCTCCTCTTCTTGATCCACTCTCCTTCTTCTGCCAAAAACTTCAAGGAATCACTCTAATCCCTTCAATCTCACAAGAAACGAGTTAGGGTTTGATGTAGGGTGCTCTGAGGGTGAAAGGGGGCGAGCTTGGGTCGCACCAGCTAGCTTAAATAGGGGGCAAACCCTTGGAATTAGGGTTTCATCAAACAACTATGACTCGCTGAGTCCAGGATATGGACTCGCCGAGTCGCCAACTTAAGCGTGCCCCCGGACCGCATCCCTACTCGGCGAGTCGAACCTACAACTCGCCGAGTCCAAGGCTAAAATGACAATTACTTAGATAAATTTTTACGTACCAGGAACCAGGTGCTACAAATCTCCCCCACTTATTTTAGACTTCATCCTCGAAGTCTGCTGCTCGATCCTAAGACAACTCAGGGTAATGCTCCATCATTTCTTCCACCGGCTCCCAAGTCCACTCGGACCCCTTTCGGTGCTGCCACTGCACCTTCACTAACTCCACCCTCTTGTTCCTCAGATCCTTCGATTTCCGGTCGAGGATTGCGACTGGGTGCTCAATGTAATTCATGCTGTCATCAACCTGTATATCCTCTAATGGTACCACCGCTGAATCATCCACGAGACACTTCTGCAGCTGGGAGACATGGAAGGTGCTGTGGATCTGGCTGAGCTCAGCTGGAAGATCCAGCCTATATGCCACCTTGCCCACCCAGGCTACAACCCTGAACAGACTAATGAATCTCGGGCCCGACTTGCCCTGCTTCCTGAATCGAATGATGCCTTTCCCAGGCGACACCTTCAGGAGAACCATATCCCCGACCTAGAACTCCAGGTCCGATCGACGCTTGTCGGTGTTAGTTTTCTGCCGACTCTGCACAGTCTGCAGCCTGCTCCGAACCTGCTGAATCCTCTCAGTAGTCTTGAGCACTACTTCGGTGCTCCCCATAACTCTCTGACCAACCTCTCCCCAGCATATCGGGGTCCGGCACCTCCGTCCGTACAACATCTCGAATGGAGGGCGGTAGATACTCGCGTGGCAGCTGTTGTTGTACGAGAACTCAGCCAAGGGAAGATAAGTATCCTAGCTACCACCAAAGTCTAGCACCCATGCCTGCAACATATTCTACAGAGTCTGGATGGTCCGCTCGCTCTAACCATCTGTCTGCGGGTGAAAGGCGATGCTAAAATGCAAACAAGTACCCAACTCGTCATGAAACCTCTTCCAAAACCTGGAAGTAAAACGCACATCCCTGTCTGAGATAACAGATACTGGCACCTCTTGCCGCGCCACAATCTCCCTAATATAGATATCGGCTAATTTCTCGGCCGAAATGCTCTCCTGAATCGGAATAAAATGGGCACTCTTGGTCAATCTATCTACGATGACCCAAATCGAATCTACTCCACGCGCGGTCTTGGGAAGCTACGTGATAAAATCCATCGTGATATCTTCCCATTTCCCCAACGGGATGTCCAACGGATGCATCTTTCCATGCGGTCTCTGATGGTCAGCCTGAACCTTCCTGCAGGTCAAGCACCGCTCGACGTTCCATGCCACATCCCGCTTCATGTAGGGCCACCAATAGTCTAGGCGAAGATCCCGATACATCTTTGTCGCCCCTAGGTGAATAGAGAATCGGGATTTGTGCACCTCCTCCATCAAGATCTAGCGCACGCCTCCATGATACGGCACCCACACCCTACGGTGTAGTGTCAATAACCCCCGACTACCATAATCGAAAGAGGTGACTTGACCCACTATTCGCTCACTCTTCCGATGCTCCTCCTTCATAGCCTCCTGTTGGGCCTCTCGAATCTGCTCCAACAGAGGAGTCACCACATTCATCCTCATGCAAACATCCCTGATCGGCGTCGCCTTATGGCTAAACGCATTGGCCACCACATCGGCCTTCCCCGGGTGGTAACGGATCTCGCAATCATAATCCTTTACCATGTCCAACCACCGAAGCTGCCTCATGTTCAGATTCGGCTAATCCATGAGGTACCTCAAACTCTTGTGGTCCGTGTAAATGGTACAACGAACCACGTAAAGGTAATGCCGCCATATCTTGAGGGCAAAGACCACCGCCCCCAACTCCAAATCGTGTGTCGGCTAGTTTGCCTTGTAAGGCTTCAGCTGCCTCGAGGCATAAGCAATGACATGCCCCCTCTGCATCAACACTACGCGTAAGCCTGAGATCGATGCATCGCAATATACCACAAAATCCTCCACGCCCTCGGGCAGGGCTAAGATCGGCGCTTCACACAATCTCTGCCTCAGAGTCTCGAACGCTGCCTACTGCTCAGGCCCGTATCGAAAGACCACGACTTTCCTAGTCAACCGTGTCAGGGGTACGACTATCTTGGAGAAATCCTGAATGAACCTCCGATAGTAGCCTGCGAATCCTAGGAAACTCCGAATCTCAGATGGAGACTTGGGAACCTCCCATCTCATCACGGCCTCGACCTTGGCCGGGTCGACTAGAATCCCGTTCTGGTTGACAAGGTGTTCGAGAAATTGCACCTTGTGCAACCAAAACTCGCACTTGGAGAACTTGGCATACAAGATCTCCCTCCTCAGGGTCTCCAAAACCTCTCTCAGATGCTCCTCATGCTCCTCCTGTGTCTTGAAATAAACCAAGATGTCCTCAATGAAAACTTTCACAGACCGATCCAGCATCGGATGGCATACGCAGTTCATGAGGTCCATGAACGCGGTAGGAGCATTGGTGAGCCCAAACGGCATCACCACAAAATCATAATGGCTATAGCTTGTCCGAAACGCGGTCTTCTGCGCATCCTTCTCTCTGACCCTCATCTGATGATAACCCGAACGCAAATCGATCTTGGAAAACCAAGACGCTCCTTGAAGCTGGTCAAAGAGATCATGAATCCTCGGGAGTGGGTATCGGTTCTTCACCGTTACCTTGTCCAACTCCCGATAATCTATACACATCCGATGCGACCCGTCTTCTTTTTCACGAACAGAATCTGGGATTCCCTGGGTGAACTGCTCCGTTGAATGAATCCCTTGTCTAACAGCTCCTGTAGCTGCGTAGATAACTCCTGCATCTCAGGAGGAGCCAACCGATAGGGTGCCTTGGCTATCGTATCCGCACCAGGACTAGGTCGATCCTGAACTCTACCTGAAACTCTGGAGGTATCCCAGGAAGCTCCTCCGGGAACACATCAACGTAGTCTCGCACCACTGGAACCTCGCTGACTGTCGCCTTACCCGACTCCCGGGTATCCATAACGTACGCGACATACCCCGCGCATCCCTGCTGAAGGTAGCGCCTAGCTCTCGCTGCTGAACATACTATAGGTCCATGCTGTGGCTTCTCGCCCTGGATCACCAACTCTCCCCCACTTGGGGTCCTGACCCACACTAGCTGTTGTGCGCAATCTATCACCGCCCCATTAGGGATCAACCAATCCATGAATATAATCACCTTGTTCCCCCGCAACGGTATGGGAACCAAATCCACCAGATAACGCTCCTCAAATAACCTCAAAACACAATCCCTGAACACTGTTGATGCTCGCACCGATCGATCATTGGCAATCTCTACCTCTAAAGGGCAATCCAACATGCCCGAAGACTCAACGAACTTCTTGCTATGCGCAAGGGAAACAAACGAGCGGGTAGCACCCGAGTCAAACAACACCTGGACTGGGATACCGTTCACGTGGAACGATCCTAACACACACACACACACACACACACACATATATATATATATATATATATATATATATATATATAAATCGAGCACATATCAATATCATAACATCATATAAATAAATGAGAAGGAACGAATCATACCCGTCACCACATCGGGTGCAATGTGTGCTTCCTCGGTGGTCAGCTGAAATGCCCGGCTCCTCACCATTGGAGCCTCTGCCTTGCCCTGCCGACCATTTGTGATCCGTAGGGTCGCTGGAGCCTTTACCGGCGCTGAAACTGTCAACTGGGGGCAATTGGCCTTCTTGTGGCCCCTCTGGTTGCAGTGGAAACACAAGATATCAGACGTCTGAATAACTGCTGCCGAAGCAATGCAATCCCTGCTATAGTGCCCAGAATTTCCGCACTTGTAGCAGCCTGATGATCCCAACCTACACGCCCCCTCGTGCTTCTTGCCGCATTTCCTGCAACGGCCCCGTCCTTGTTGGCCTTTCGGCCCTGCATTTGATCCCTTGGGATTCTTCCCCGAAGCCCCCATAACATGCCCGTCCTCTTTCTTCCTCTTCCGGATGTGCTCCAGATCTATCTCCCTCTCCCTCACCCTGGCAATCATGGAGTCCAAGGTAGGGCAAGCTGAATAAACTGACATGCTCCCGAATATCAGCTCGTAGCACATCATGATAGCGGGTCCTCCTCATATCCTCGTTGCCCGCGTACTGGGGCACCATCAACGCCCTCTCCCGGAACTTGGCGGTGATCTTCGCCACAGTCTCCGTCGTCTGTCTCGTATCTAGGAACTCCCTGGCCAGCTGTTGAAGCTCGACAGCCGGCGCAAACTCTTCCCTGAACCTGGTCACGAAGTCTGACCAGGTCATAGCCTCGACAGCTGAGGCTCCCAACGAGTCACCGACGGACTCCCACCAATCCCTAGCTCGATCTCTCAGACATCCTGCTGCATATCTCACCTTCGACCCCTCAGGGCAGAAGCTAGTCAACTGGGCAGACTCAATGTCTGAAATCTATCGTCTGGCAGCTATGGGGTCCTTCGCCCCATGAAAGTCCGATGCACCACTGCCCCGAAAGTCCTTGAAGGACAATGTGCGACATCAGATGCCATGTCACTCCTGAATGCCCGGAGGCGATCCTCCATCATCTCCAATATCCCCTCCTTGATCGACCCGAAGATAATGGGGGTCGACTCAAGGATACATCTGGTGATCTCAGACGCGATGAACTCGCGCAGCCTCTCATCTACTAGCTCGGAACCTGATCCCGAACCCGATCCCTCTCCTATACTGTCAACTGTTGGCCTCGGGCGTAGTACCACCATTCTGAAATACAAAGAAATAACAACTGCTAGCGATACTGATACCCCTGGAGGGATCCCACCCACTACAAGTTCCCTGGTCTTATCTTAGCCTTCATCGGTTCAGGTACGGATCCTCTGGTTTCAGTAGTATGGGCCCATACTACCTTCCACATCTATCCGTACCTTTCCCAAATACCGCCTTGACTCAACCAGGTCCCTTCCATTACCGTTGATCACTGCTACTCTTTATCCTAGGCTTACCCTAGGAAACCTCTGACTCCACCCAACCCAGTCCTCAGCTGCTGAAGGCCTCTTAGTGATGCCAATTAGCTATTACCTGAATACAATCACATGTGACGAGGCTCGGATAATCCTTCGAGTAAGGGACTCATCCCTACAACGGTTAGGAATAAAACAAGAGCTACGCAATAGAGTCAAATCTAATACTCTGAGATTATTCAACCCTGATCACATATGACTTTAACGTATTCACCTAATAGCTAACTCCCATCACTTCAAAGCCCACATAGCACAAAGCAAGCAACATTTGGACATAAAGAAAACAATCTCAAGCAACACTATCCTCGTAGAGAAAACTGAACTAGCATACACTACTAAACTCGTACTATCAGGAATAACCTAAATAGGCTACCCTACTGCTGTCTACTCAACTCTAGCATGCAACTCTTTCATATACTGAAGCACATAAAGCAGGCACATAAGGCACCACTCCTAGATCCTTAGTCCTATTGTAGCGTGCTGTTCTACAGAAACTGATAAACATAAATAAGCTTGTATGGGTATATTGGGGAATACTAACTTGAGCTCGGCCGGTCGCGCACCTCACACACTTTGTTCTTTGTTAAAACCCTTTACTTAGCCTTTTAGAAAACATTTTCTCTTTCCAAAATCTTTTAATCCCTTGATTTGAGTTCAAACACCCCCGAAGGTGTGTCCGAATCCCTCAAACCAGGGCTCTGATACCAACTTGTAACACCCCGAAATACGAGCCAAAAATTTCATTTTTGAAAACACATTTTTCACAAAACATTCGAATTAAAACATTTACTTATCACAGTATTTTAATAAGATATCGCATGTCTGGAAAACGTTTCAATAAACATAATAATGTCAGAGTACAAATCCCCCGGAAGTTCTCATGATGCGGAATACAAAGCATGTGTGTGCTGGGCTGCTACCGCACCAGCTCCTTCCCCTTCGAAGAAGAGGTACCTGAAACCAAAACTGAAAACTGTAAGCACGAAGCTTAGTGAGTTCCCTCAACCTACCACATACCATACAATCACATAACATGCATATATCATTAGGCATATCTGGGTGCCCGACCTACCCCTTCGGTCCTCTCTACCGGATACTGTCTAGCATAACTGGGAGCTTGCCTCCCCCTTCGGTCCTCTCGACCGGATACTAACTAGCATATCTGGGTGCTGGTCTCCCCTTCGGTCCTCTCGATCGGATACTGACTAGCATATCTGGGTGCTGGTCGCCCCCTTCGGTCCTCTCGACCGGATACTGGGGACTATTTCACCCCCTACTACTACCACATAACACATATATCTCGTAATCTATCTAGCATGGCTGGGCATGACTTCCCCTTCGGCCCTATCGACCTGTAATCTGGGGACTATCTCCCCCTACTGTCACTAGCACATAGCAACATATCATACTAGCACATAAACATATCACAGGTAGTAGCAACCTTAGATGAATACCACAGAGACAATCATCCATCATACAACTCCTACTGGTGGGCCCACATTGTGGCCGTAGACCCACCACTACTGGAAGATAACTCACCTCATAGTAGCTGCTGATCTGTGTAGGAATAGTCTGCTTGCTACTGCTGCTGCTCCGGAAATCCTTCGGCTGTAATTCTCACCAAACACTTAGTCAAATACTACTAACCGCCCTCAGGGTAAATTTCCCATTTACCCTTAACAAGTCATGAGTTAAGTCATAGTCAACTGCCAGTTGACCAGACTCGTCGAGTTAGCTTGCTGACTCGCCGAGTTCTCCTTCATCCGAAGAACACTCAAAGCTGTAACTCGCCAAGTTGTATGAACAACTCATCGAGTTTTTCTTGAGACAAGAAGATTGCCATGAACTCGCTGACTCATGGCATTGACTCGCCGAGTTACTTCATGAGTGAGTCTGGCTTCCAACTCACTGAGTCATACCCTATGACTCACTACTCCAACTTGCAGACACAAAAGGGAACAACCCTGGGACTCGCGACCCGACTCGCCGAGTCAGATGAACAACTCGCCGAGTCGGCCACATGCAAAAACCATACACGCGATTTTGCTTGGATCCAGCTCATTCCATTCATAGATCTGGGTTCCTTGGGCCTGGTTTTCTCCTAAAGTTTCTAACTTTACGTGTAGAAATGCATATAATGGGGATTAGGGGCAAAATAATGTCTAAGAAGTTAGATCTAGGACATTCCAGCAGTTTACTCCAATAAAGGTTATAGATCTGAACTTCTGGAGGTCAAACAAGACTAGTTCTAGTGGATACTCAACCTATTACGAATTCTACTTCATGCACAAGCTTGGAAAAGGTTCAAGAAGAGCTCAAAATGTGCTCTAATGGGGTTTTAAGCATGCAAACAAAATAGAGTAGAGATATACCTCAGAGAACTCTGAAATAGCACCAAGATATCTGATCTCCTTCTCCTCTTCTTGCTCCACTCTCCTTCTTCTCCCAAAAACTTCAAGGAATCACTCTAATCCCTTCAATCTCACAAGAAACGAGTTAGGGTTTGATGTAGGGCACTCTGAGGGTGAAAGGGGGCGAGCTTGGGTTGCACCATCTAGCTTAAATAGGGGGCAAACCCTTGGAATTAGGGTTTCATCAAACAACGATGACTCGCCGAGTCCAGGATACGGACTCGCCGAGTCGCCAACTTAAGCGTGCCCCCGGACCGCATCCCTACTCGGCGATTAGGACCTACAACTCGCCGAGTCCAAGGCTAAAATGACAATTACTTAGATAAATTTTTACGTACCAGGAACCAGGTTGTAACAACGCAAATTTTCAAATAAATTTTTCATTTTAAATAAAGTGAGTTCATTCAACCAATAATATTTATTTCATGTTTCAAACAAATACATATGTAAAATCCCCAAGATCTCAAATAGCAGCAGTGTGTATGCATCATGCCGGCGCCTTCCCACGGTCCTCGCTAGTACCTGAAACACATACATAACAACTTGTAAGCATAAATGCTTAGTGAGTTCCCCAGTATACCACTTACACATATACGCCTTTCCAGGCCCGGACCTTCCGGTCCACAGTACAATGCCTTCCGGCCCATATGATAATCGCCTTCCGGCCCATAAGATAATTGCCTTCCGGCCCATAAGATAATTGCCTTCCGGCCCATAGCATGATTGCCTTCCGGCCCATAAACATATATAACACATAATACATTTACTCTAACACATATATCACATATATCATATATCATACCTGACCTTCCTGTCACATAATACATTGCCTTCCGGCCCATAGAAACATACATAGCATGCATAGCAACTATTCCTTTCAATTATAGCATATATATAACACATAACATATCCGACCTTCCGGTCACACAGTCAAACCCTTCCGGGTACAGTATCGTGAGAAGACTCACCTCGTGGTAATGTAAGCTATCAACTCTTGAAACTACTCGCACTCGATCCGCCGATCTGCAGACTCCCTATAATCCCATATACCCTTATTAATACTCTTATCATTCAAGACAACTGACCCTAAGAATTTACATGCAGGTCAACTCTGGTCAACGGTTAACTTGACCGGACTCGTCGAGTGCAAAGGCGACTCGGCGAGTCTAGACGTCCTCCCCAAATTTCCCTGTTGTTCCCCTTCTACTCGTCGAGTATCCCTCTTGACTCGACGAGGTCCTCGTGGAAGAATCGCGGGGCCATCCCGACTCCACTCACCGAGTCTGAAGAACAACTCGGCGAGTCCCAGTGAGTCTTCAAGCTACTTGCCGAGTCTGCTCATCCGACTCGGCGAGTCCATGCCATGCAGTCGATCAACTGCTTCCTGAAACACGTATGGTCCCGAAATACACACTTATGGGACTATCTGGACCTCTAAACATCCTATTACTGGGGTATAAACACCTGGGTAACAACATAATAATCCCTCTAATCATCAAATGGGTTCTATAAACCCTAACTTCATATACACATCAATCACAGAAGAACGAAATCCGAGATATTACCTGATTGATGCACTTTTTGTGTCCCCAATCCTCAGAACGTGATTCTCTTGCTGTTCCTTTAGCTAAACCTTCCTCTTCCTTGCACACAACTCTTCCAAACCCAATAATGGTCTTCAATCTTTGTTCCAGATGCACACAATCGTTCTAGGGTTCTTCTCAGTAAGCAAAAACGAACAATGACGGCCTAAGAGGCGTTATAAACGATCCAAAACCAAACGGCTAGGGTTTCTGCTGAACAGCGTCGACTCGCCGAGTCCCTAATGGACTCGTCGAGTCCAGTCGCGAATCTGCGACCAAGTCTGTGGTCCTACTCGGCGAGTCAGGCACCAACTCGCCGAGTCCCCTCCTAAAATGCCCCAAGAATAGTTTTAAAACAATACTTGAAATTCTGGGCTGTTACAACTCTCCCCCACTAGAACTAGACTTCGCCCTCGAAGTCTCACTCTGCGAATAACTCCGGATGTTGCTCCCGCATTTCACGCTCCGGCTCCCAAGTCATCTCCGATCCCTTCTGGTGTTGCCACTGAACCAACACCAGAGGTACTTCCTTGTTCCGCAGAACCTTGATCTTCTGATACCTAATAGCTACTGGTCTCTCAGCGTAATTCAGGCTCGCATCCACCTGAATATCCTCTAACGGAACCACCGCCGATTCATCGGCTATACACTTCCTTAACTGTGATACGTGAAAGGTATTGTGAATCTGTCCCAACTCTGCTAGCAACTCCAACCGATAAGCTACCCGACCTACCCTTGCAATTACCCGAAATGGACCTATGAACCGGGGCCCCAACTTGCCCCTCTTTCTGAACCGGATCACTCCCTTCCAAGGAGAAACCTTCAGGAGAACGAAGTCGCCGACCTGGAATTCCAGCTCGGACCGGCGTCTGTCCGCATAACTCTTCTGTCGGCTTTGGGCAGTCAATAATCTCTGCCTAACCTGCTGAATCTGCTCTGTCGTCTGGAGTACGATCTCTGTACTGCCCATCACTCTCTGACCCACCTCTCCCCAGCAAATGGGGGTCCGACACCTCCTACCATACAACAACTCAAAAGGTGGCATACCAATGCTCGAATGATGGCTGTTGTTGTAGGAAAACTCAGCCAAAGGCAAATGCGCATCCCAGCTACCCCCGAAGTCTAACACACACGCTCTAAGCATGTCTTCCAATGTCTGAATCGTCCGCTCGCTCTGACCGTCTGTCTGGGGATGGTATGCGGTACTAAAATGCAGTTTAGTACCCAACTCCTCATGGAATTTCTTCCAGAACCTGGAAGTGAAGCGTACATCACGGTCTGAAACAATCGAGATCGGCACTCCATGCCGAGATACTATCTCTCTCACGTATAACTCCGCCAACTTCTCCGCTGATGAACTCTCGCTAATGGCAAGGAAGTGTGCACTCTTCGTCAACCTATCCACAATCACCCAAATTGCATCGACTCCTCTGGCAGTTCTCGGCAATTTGGTGATGAAATCCATCGTAATCTGTTCCCACTTCCACTCAGGAATCTCCAAGGGCTGCAACTTACCATGCGGTCTCTGGTGCTCGGCCTTAACCCTACGGCAGGTCAAACACCTCTCAACGAACCATGCAATGTCTCTCTTCATACAAGGCCACCAATATTCCTTCCTCAAGTCCAAATACATCTTCGTAGCACCGGGATGGATTGAGAATTTCGATCTATGAGCCTCCTCCATCAAAATAGTATGCGTACCGCCTACGAATGGTACCCAAATCCGACCCTGAAACGTCAAAAGTCCTCGTCCATCCTTAACGAACTCTAAAATTAACCCAACGACTCTCTCTTTCTTCTGCATTTCGGATCTCACAGCCTCGGCCTGCGCCCCACGAATAGCATCCAATATCGGGGTCATCACTGTCAGTCTCAAACATACGTCTCGCAATGGAGTGCTCTCCGCTCTACGACTCAATGCATCGGCTACCACATTAGCCTTGCCTGGGTGGTATAGGATCTCACAGTCATAATCCTTAACCACGTCCAACCATCTCCTCTGACGCATATTTAGGTTGGGTTGATCCATCAAATACTTCAAACTCTTATGGTCCGTGTATATAGTACAACGAACCCCGTACAGGTAGTGACGCCATATCTTGAGAGCGAACACCACTGCCCCCAACTCTAAGTCATGTGTGGGATATCTCGCCTCATGAGGCTTCAGCTGCCTCGACGCATAAGCTATCACATGACCTCTCTGCATCAACACCGCACCCAGTCCCGAAATCGACGCGTCGCAATATACGACATAATCCTCCATCCCTTCTGAGAGAGCTAATACCGGGGCTTCGCACAGTCTCTGACGAAGTGTCTCGAAGGAAGTCTGCTGCTCGGGTCCCCATGAGAATGTAACACCCTTCCGGGTCAATCTGGTGAGCGGTACCGCGATCTTGGAGAAGTCCCTAATAAATCTCCGATAGTACCCCGCCAACCCAAGGAAACTCCTGATCTCGGAAGGTGACTTCGGTGCCTCCCAACTCATCACTGCTTCCACCTTGGCCAGATCGACCAATATCCCTGCCTGATTAACAACATGTCCAAGAAATTGGACCTCCCGCAACCAGAAGTCACATTTGGAGAATTTTGCATATAGCTTCTCCGACCTCAGTACTTCAAGGACCTCCCTCAAATGTCTCTCATGCTGCTCTCTAGTTCACGAATATACTAGGATGTCGTCGATAAATACACTCACAGACCGATCCAGCATCGGCCTGCATACCCTATTCATGAGGTCCATGAACACTGCCGGGGCATTGGTGAGCCCGAAAGGCATCACCACGAACTCGTAATGCCCATACCGCGTCCTGAATGCTTTCTTCTGGACGTCCTCATCCCGCACTCTTACCTGATGGTACCCTGATCTCAGATCGATCTTGGAAAACCAAGATGCCCCTTGCAACTGATCGAATAGATCATCGATCCTCGGTAACGGATAGCGGTTCTTGACCGTCACCTTGTTCAACTCCCGGTAATCAATACACATCCGGTGTGAACCATCCTTCTTCTTGACGAATAGAATCGGTGCTCCCCACGGCGAGCTACTCGGCCGAATAAATCCCTTCCCCAGCAACTCCTGGAGTTGCGAGGACAACTCTTGCATCTCTGGAGGTGCAAGACGATAAGGCACCTTCGCAATAGGCGCAACCCCCGGAACCAGATCAATACCAAACTCTACTTGCCTCGCAGGAGGTACTCCCGGCAAATCCTCGGGAAAAACATCTGGAAACTCGCGCACCACTGGAACCTCCTCCACTGTCCTCGGTCTCTCGGAAGTCTCCCGCGTATCCATCACATACACCACAAAACCTTTACATCCCTGCTGTAGACATTGCCTCGCCCTAGCGGCCGAACAAAAGGCTGATCCCGAACGGGTACCCTCGCCGTACACCGTAAGAACTCCCCCACTAGGGTCTTGTATAGTCACCAGCTGGCGCTCACAGTCGATGACGGCGCTGAATCGGCTCAACCAGTCCATGCCCACGATGACACAGACATCACCCATCGCAATAGGAATTAGGTCAATCGGGAACGTAACCCCAAAAATCTCTAGCACGCATCCCCGAAGAACCTCCGTAGCACAAACCACCCTCTCGGCCGCTATAGAAACGCTCAGAGGCCGACTTAACGGCTCATGACTAATGCTGATATGCTGACTAAAAGCTAAAGATACAAAGGATCTACTTGCATCCGAATCAAATAACACAAGAGCAGGCATAGAGTTCACAATAAAAGTACCTACACATATATTAACATAAGCATAACATTTCAACTTTAAATAAATACGCGAATTACAGTATACCTGCCACAACATCGGGTGCAGCGCGGACCTCCTCCGCAGTCAGCTGAAAGGCTCTCCCGCGAGCCCTCGGGGTCTCGACCTTCGCCGGTCGTGTCTCGGTAGTCCTGGTAGTAGGTGTAGATCCCTGACGAAGCTGCGGGCACTCGGCCTTCTGATGGCCTGTCTGGTTGCAATGAAAGCAAACCATAAACCCCTTAGGACAATCCCTGGCAATGTGTCCTTCCTTGCCACACTTGTAGCAACCACCCGCTCTACACGCCCCCTCGTGACTCTTGCCGCACTTTCTGCAAGTGCGGCCCTTCGAACCTCCCGTCCTCGAATCAGCAGACTTGAACCGCTTGGCTGCCGGCTGAGACTGAGCCGGTCGCCGGTCCACCTGCCGAGACTCGGCCTCCTCCCTGGCCTGGGTCTCCAACTCGATCTCGCGCTTCCTGGCATTCGCCTGAAGCTCAGTGAAAGTACGATAGGTGGAGTTTGACACAAACTCCCGGATATCCCTTCTCAACACGCCCAAGTACCGGCTCATCCGTGACTGCTCTGTAGACACCAACTCGGGGCAGAACATCGCCCTCTCATGAAACTTCCGTGTAACCACCGCAACGGAATCAATACCCTGCTTAAGGGTCAAGAAATCCTGGATCAATGGTTCCCTCTCCACTGGGGGAACGTACTCGTCCCTGAACATCTCAGTAAACCTCTCCCATGTCACCGCTGAAATCTCCGCCCGAGTGAAGTTCGCCGTCACGAACTTCCACCAATCCTTCGCTCCCAGACGGAGCTGGTTCAAGGCGAACCGTACCCTCAGGTGCTCTGGGCATGAACAAGTGTAGAAGCACCCCTCAATATCGGTGATCCACCTCATTACAGCAATCGGATCCTGCATCCCATCGAACTCAGGGGGTTTCGTGTTGCTGAATTCCCGGAATAGCAACGAATCACCCCCTTGCGGCCTAGCAGCGGCCACAGCTGCGGTAGCGGCAGCGACTGCAGCTTCAGTCAGTGCGGCGTACCGCTCCTCAAACTCCTCCATCAGGGTGGTCTTAATGGACCCAAACATCTCCCGGATCTCAGCCCGAACCGCCGCAGCTACCTCCTCCTGAATCATCTGACGAATCTCCTCGTCACTCATACTGCTCGAACTCGCTCCGTGGCGTGTTGTAACCATGATGTCTCTGAAATACAACATAAAATTATCAGAGACTCCATCAAGTACAATTGTACTCGATAACGCAACCCTACTCAGTCTCCGATATCCAGGGATTCTTACTTGGGTCTTCCACCGACCCGGTGTCTTCGGTAGTACGGGCCCAATACCACCAACCACACCGTGTCAGTATTCGTCCCAAATCTTCCTCCCCAAACCCCGAATAGTGAGTACTCTACTTCTCGTATGCACTATCTACCTGCACGCCACCAAATATCTCATACAAGCAATCTCCCTAGACTAAGGCATCACAAAACAGGCCATTCTAGTCCTATCATGTATACCTAGTCTTCTAGCATGCATAACAATTCATAATTCAGTGCATAACATAACATTGTAAGGTATTCTGGGGATCTTTACCGTTCGGGCGCTGGCTGATCGTACACACTGCGTCTTTCTTATTTACCACTTTACCATTTATAAAAGTTTATGTATTTATTATTTTTAAAAGATTTTTCATCAAATCCTCGGTTTGAGTTCAGTTACACCCGAAGGTACACCCGAATCCCTCAAACCAAGGCTCTGATACCAATTGTAACAACGCAAATTTTCAAATAAATTTTTCATTTTAAATAAAGTGAGTTCATTCAACCAATAATATTTATTTCATGTTTCAAACAAATACATATGTAAAATCCCCAAGATCTCAAATAGCAGCAATGTGTATGCATCATGCCGGCGCCTTCCCATGGTCCTCGCTAGTACCTGAAACACATACATAACAACTTGTAAGCATAAATGCTTAGTGAGTTCCCCAGTATACCACTTACACATATACGCCTTTCCAGGCCCGGACCTTCCGGTCCACAGTACAATGCCTTCCGGCCCATATGATAATCGCCTTCCGGCCCATAAGATAATTGCCTTCCGGCCCATAAGATAATTGCCTTCCGGCCCATAACATGATTGCCTTCTGGCCCATAAACATATATAACACATAATACATTTACTCTAACACATATATCACATATATCATATATCATACCTGACCTTCCTGTCACATAATACATTGCCTTCCGGCCCATAGAAACATACATAGCATGCATAGTAACTATTCCTTTCAATTATAGCATATATATAACACATAACATATCCGACCTTCCGGTCACATAGTCAAACCCTTCCGGGTACAGTATAGTGAGAAGACTCACCTCGTGGTAATGTAAGCTATCAACTCTTGAAACTACTCGCACTCGATCCGCCGATCTGCAGACTCCCTATAATCCCATATACCCTTATTAATACTCTTATCATTCAAGACAACTGACCCTAAGAATTTACATGCAGGTCAACTCTGGTCAACGGTCAACTTGACCGGACTCGTCGAGTGCAAAGGCGACTCGGCGAGTCTAGACGTCCTCCCCAAATTTCCCTGTTGTTCCCCTTCTACTCGTCGAGTATCCCTCTTGACTCGACGAGGTCCTCGTGGAAGAATCGCGGGGCCACCCCGACTCCACTCGCCGAGTCTGAAGAACAACTCGGCGAGTCCCAGTGAATCTTCAAGCTACTCGCCGAGTCCATGCCATGCAGTCGATCAACTGCTTCCTGAAACACATATGTTCCCGAAATACACACTCATGGGACTATCTGGACCTTGAAACATCCTATTACTGGGGTATAATTACCTGGGTAACAACATAATAATCCCTCTAATCATCAAATGGGTTCTATAAACCCTAACTTCATATACACATCAATCACAGAAGAACGAAATCCGAGATATTACCTGATTGATGCACTTTCTGTGTCCCCAATCCTCAGAACGTGATTCTCTTGCTGTTCCTTTAGCTAAACCTTCCTCTTCCTTGCACACAACTCTTCCAAACCCAATAATGGTCTTCAATCTTTGTTCCAGATGCACACAATCGTTCTAGGGTTCTTCTCAGTAAGCAAAAACGAACAATGACGGCCTAAGAGGCGTTATAAACGATCCAAAACCAAACGGCTAGGGTTTCTGCTGAACAGCGTCGACTCGCCGAGTCCCTAATGGACTCGTCGAGTCCAGTCGCGAATCTGCGACCAAGTCTGTGGTCCTACTCGGCGAGTCAGGCACCAACTCGCCGAGTCCCCTCCTAAAATGCCCCAAGAATAGTTTTAAAACAATACCTGAAATTCCGGGCTGTTACACAGGTGCTGCACTCTGCATCCCAGTCACAAACTTGAGAGGGCACAATCGAGATTTAAACATGCCATTGAATGTTCAATGAATCTCAAAAGATCTAGGAGTTTCAATCCAATTAAAACTTTATAATTTATTTTGTTTTTCATGGTGAGAATTGTAAATCGTCATTTACCTACAAATATTTTGTAGCTTGGATTACGACATCCCTCTTCCAAGTTATAAAATAGTTTGTTGGGGTCCTAGCTTTAATATTTCATATTGGGTGTTATGTTAAGGACTAAAATCAACTGAAACTTAAATTTCACCCTCATAGATGTCTAAGTTCAGACGACTATGGTCTTCCTCATCCTTTTGGATAGAGCTTTCCTAATGAAAATGATATCCCAAATGGCAATTAAGGTGAAAGATTAATCCATTTGTTGTGCATGAATGGAACTAGAAATCATACTTCACTTCCTCTGCCTCCTCCAAATAATTCTCCCTATCCTACAAGTTTCAAGACCTGAAAAGTTCAAGGTCACTCAATCCCTATTTGGAAAGCAAAGTCTATATGTGCTTACATCTTGGAAATTAAGTCACATATTGGCAAGACGGGAGAGTTAGGTGTCAAAGTCTCAAGGAAGTTGACTGTTGGTTGGGTTCTTCAATCACTTCCCAAGTCATATAGTGTGTTCTTTAAGGGCTACTATGTGACTGACCATGACTTGACCCTTAATGATCTTACGTATTTGCTTGTTGCTGCTATATCAGCAATGATTTGGAGCCATGGTAAAGCAAATCTGATTGGAAGATCTACTTCCCAAACATATTTGGACATTGACAATGGTGACATTGGAAGTCCAGAAAAACTTTCTCTTCCCAATGGAAAGGGATCGGCCATGGTCAAGTCGTTTGACTCAATCGTAAAGAGAAAGGCTAAGTTTGGACAATCAAGTGTGCCATTTCCAAAGATTCCACATGTTTCTTTAGCCAAAAGAAGGGGCATTAATTGTGAAGCTGCCAAATATACCTTAAAGATCATAAGGATGGTAAAGTAAAAAAGGTTTGACTTTACTTCAGGTAAAATCCACTATCTAACTCTATTAAGTTCTTATTTGGAGATTCTCGATACATGATGTAATGTAATTACATTTTGATGTTTTGTAGAATCAAAGAAAAGTATGGAAGCTTAAAGAAAGAGTAAGCTGATTTTGATCGCGAATAGATGGATTTCGATCATATGTTTCGATGATCAGAATTTTTGAGCTGCTACTTAAGAGTTATGATATATTGCTTAGGAATAGTTAACAACATGTTTTTCATATATGTTTGCATTGTAAGGGTAAGTTTTCTACAAGTTTTAAAATAAAAAGGAAAAAGATTTGATTTTATTTTAAGTATCCTTACAATGGCATTTGTGAAAAAAAATCGTCGTTTATATGTTTCCATTTGATAGCAATATTGGAAAATGGATTTGAGTCTTTCATTTGTGGTAGTTTCATAATTTACCAAATAAGGAAAGATTCTCATCACCCAAGTTTCAGTTGGATAGAAACTTGCAATCATGCAACTTGCATTGTATGATGAATGATAATCTTCATCTTTGGGAAATTAAGACCAAGTCCTTGCTCACATGCATGTGTGAGTCAAGTGAAGGACTAAAGGATTGGGTATACCCGACTGTATGCTGGTCAGGTCCACCACAAAGATTGATAAGATTATTCGTTATGATTTACTAAAGTTTAGTAAATATGGTTATACTTATAAGTTTAGGTGTAATTTTGAAATATTGGAAAAGTTTCAATGATTGGCAGAATGAATGAGAAGAATCAAATCGGGTAGAAAGATAAAAGTTTCTCCAATATGAAGAAATGGGAGAGTACTTGAGTATCTTGTTTTATGATTATCTTAGTGACTATAAAACCATATCACAATTGATCCTCTAAAGACACCTTAGTTCATTTGTTTGGCTAAGGAGAGGAATCGTGAACTGTGGAAATGGTTATATCAAAAGATAAATCATACTTGGTTCCAAAACAAGTCTTGGAGTCATACTCTAAGATTGTAACTTGAGTGACATAATTTTAAGAAAGGTTTATAACACTTATCAAATGTAGAGTAACATGTTTCTTACTCTTGTACATCTAAAATTGGTAAGTTGTGATGTTTTGGATAAAACAGAGACCAACTAAGACCAATAGTGAGAAGTGTTAATCTTGATAAGAATTCACACTAACTCTTGAATATTTGTTTTGTCACGGAATGGATCTTGACAAAAGAATCTTATATGTCTGGAGGACAGTGGGAGTCTTAAAGATCTTGGAAAAATTTCAAGAACTAATCAAGAATAAAACCCATTGTTTAATCGATAGCACACAACTTGAGGTTTGTAACCCATTGTGTTGGCATATTTTTGTGCCCACTCCAGTTCAAGTTGACAATGCTTGTGAGTTCTATAAGTTCTCAATTGTTTGCATAACAACCTAGAAGCAGTGGTAGGCCCTTGTGCTACTAAGTGGCAAGAAAATGAGACCGGGCAAGTTTAGTCCATATGAGTTTAGATTTGTCACTAACCTTGTCTTATGATTATGGTTTTGACAAATTCGCATGGATAGGAACATTTACACAATAAAAATAAAATCTAAGTGTCATAAGGTTTCTCCCCGATTCATGAAAATGATGGTGAGGAAATGCTTTCACTAAGTAGGTTTTAAGTAGATAGCAATTATGATATTTTCATTCTCAAAGTCGTTAGTGGAGCGTGTGTGGGTAATCGACACACTAACATAGACTTGTGAGAAATGGAAAAGGTCTAAACAAGGTTAAAAAAATTTAGACACACATGTAAGCTATCTAAGTAAAGGTGTATAATTTTGATAAAGTCTTATCAAATCATCTCGTATCACAAAAAAAAAAAAAAAAAACTGAACTTTAGTAAGAAAGTCAATAAAGTATTGATTTCTAGAAGTCAAGCTGATTTCTGGGTACATGTCAAAGCTAGTGGGAGCATAAAGTGTTATGCTACTTAAATTATAATTATCATGTTAGTGGAGCATGATTATTCTGTTACGTGTTGCAGGTTAGCAATGTTAATTATAGAAAACAAAAGTTTCAATTCACTTTGAAAAGTTGTTTTGCTATAATTAAGGGAGAAGATTTTATACTTCATTCCAATTCTATAAGTATAGATTGAGATTTTAATAAAAATGTTATGTTGGAATGGTTCAACATAAGGAAATTCGATATATGTTGCTTTCTCAAAATTCGATTATGATTACGACATCCTTCTTCATAGTTCGAATTGTGAGAACATGGCACATAAAATTTTTTATAACATGAATCATGTCCAATATGCTTTAGGTATAGGATTGATTACATCCATTCTAAATTTTCCAAATGCTTAGGGCATTAAGAGGGAAAAAGAAATAGAATTGGATATGACTAAAATGATTAAACAATTGTCGAGAATAATATGAGGTTTACCAAAGATTGGTTGCTCGTGGAAAATTGGAAGTATAGTGTAAACTTTGGAAAGGACCATATTGACATATTTTGAAAAGAGGCAACTCTTGTTCATAAGTGATGGTAAAAAATGGAAATGTGGAATTGTTTCCATAGGTGGAAGTTATTCTCTAAATCTATATAAGATTATAAAACTTAATGCAAAGAAGGATGTCCAAAGGAATGTACTTTGAATATGAGACTTCGTTTCCATGGAATTGATCTCCATTGGAATACTTTGTAATGTCTGTTTCCAAGTCTTTGTGACTTTTGTGCATAGTCATTACAAGAGAATCATTGCATATAAGTTTAGAATCTAACAGATGACAGTAAATGGTAAGAGTTTGGTATTCTTACATTTACAAAAGGGATCGAGATTGTGAAATGAGCATCATTGGAGTCGTGTTCAATTGATCCATTTCACAAAAGAAAGGACCATAGGTAAACATAATGTACATTCTTGGAGCATGGCATGACTATTGTTTTAATTCAAGTATTAAGTTGATAATTTGAAACATTACATGAATAATGAGTAATCAATATGGTGCTTAGATAAAAGGTGTTTTTATTTACTCTCAAAGTGTTGGGGCCATAAAGGATTAGTATTATTCTTGTGTTTCACTTTGCATGCTTTGACTTCCTGAATAACTAGGTTATTTAAACCGTCCACATTCAATCATACTTTGGAAGTAGGTATTGAGGCAAGACTGTCATGAATGGGTCTGTAGTTTGTCTAGGTGGCTAGACTTAACTGCAGTGTTCATGAGTGCTCGTAGAATAAGATTCAAGTATTGCATTAAACCCACGCTCAATTGAATCACTTCATGGATTTTATCACGAGTGAATCATGAGACAATGATATCTTATATTCTTCAAACCTAGAGATATGAGTTGTTGACTATGAGTTGGTTATACATTGATTTTACAAAAATGCATTAGTAACTTGATGTTATAAAACATGCGTTTGTGTATGATTCAACAAGTAGTTCGTACAACCATATGAGTCAAAGTTTATCCATTCCTTTTACCTCATAAGGATAAAAGCGATATATGTGGGCCCCTCGATGATTTAGTGATGACACCCCTAAGTGCTTGGCCAAGCCTGGACTGATTTGATTTGTTCAATTAGTCAGTTGTTATAAATCGAAACTTGGGAAACAAAAAATGGATGGAGAGAATGATTATAATCCATGTTTGATTCCATATCGTATCTAGAATGGAGGAATATGTGATCACTTATCTAATGGACGCGTCATTGATTTGTTCAGAGTTCGACAGCGGCTTTAAGAGCTACGATTGCTAGTCGGGTTATGAAGTCGTACTTGCAATAATAGGTTTAGACTTATCCAAGTGGGAGACTGTTGGATTAAATCTCTAAGCCCATAACTATTATTGGTATGTACTTGACCTGAGAGTACCATGGTCTATTTGGGTTGCATATCATCAGGACAATTTGTTAGGATGGAGTCTTGAGAGAAGGTTATATATGATTTATTAATATATTATAAGTACTAATATACTAATATGAAATCATATGGTTTTAATTAGTATTGATCAAGACTTAATTTAGAATTGATTAAGTGATCAAAAAGAGACTAATTAAATCTACGGCTACTAATTATGTTAATAGTTATATTTATGTGTGTTGGGCTTATGATCCATGTTGGACCAAGTTTATGTATGGATACATAAAGAGTTAGGCCACATGAACCATGGATCATAAGACCCATGATTATGGATTTGGGTTATATCCACGACCCTAGAAATCCCACATATAAATACATACTTCATTGCCCAAAATCGACACTTGTGTATTCTTGGAGTTCATGGTGGTTTTGGGTGCATGGAGTTTCTCTCTCAAAGTTCCTCTTTTGTCCATGATGTGTTGTGATTCCACTTGAGGCTTCCACACTATTGGGGCTAAGCTCTTAAGGCTAGATACATCAAGACTTCAATAACCACCATAAGGTATGTTATCCTAACTAGATTCTTGTGTGGCATATGACAATTGTATGCTAGTTATAGGTTTAATACCTTGGAAGCTCCATTGCATGTATAATTAGTGAAAACATAGATCCAAGGTATTTATGGTTATGTGAACACCTTACTAGTGTTAGAATGCTCAAAACCCAACAAAAACTACATTAAGTTAACAAGTTTTTCTGAAGTGTTCCCCTTTCCATTCTTTCCAATAACTTGGGTTGCCAATTTTTTCTTGATGATCCTTTCACTCGTTTTCCTCCTCTTAACCTGGTAAAGTACAACATTAACCCTCTACCTTGTCACTTGTAGTCCCATTCTCCCCAGTTCCTTGTGTATCCCTCCCTTCCATTCTTGTGCTACTTCCACTTCCCACTTCTATAGTCATTTTCTTCACATTTTCACCCTATTATACACACAAAATAAACACTTTAATGACACATATTTACAAATAAGAAAATAATAAATAAGAAGTTGTATTTATCTTTGTTGTCTTAGCCCTCTTAACCCTACTACCATGTGTATCCCCACCTTCCATTCATGTCCGACTTGCCACTTCTGCAATCCCTTTCTCTACTTTTTATGCCTGTTATAGTCACATAATATACAATTAAATGACACATAATTAATAATGAATAAAAAAATAACAAATAAGAAGTGGTAATTATCTTTGTAGTCTTAGTCATGTTCACCTTAGTTGGTAACTTCCTTGGTCTTGGCCTATCAAGAGTTGGACATGTCTTCTTATTATGTCCTTCCACTTTGCACCAACTACATGATATCTTCTTACCCTTCTTAGAAACTCTGTGGTTTCCACCCTTTTCACTCACATCTCTAAATCTTTTTGTTTTTGGCATGCTAGGCATCCTTGTATTCTTAGGGGGTAAAGGTGGAATGTAATTAGTTTCAGGCCACGTCTTGATTCCATTCATTGGACAAATTTCGTAGTTGTAGGTCTTCATATACAATGCTCTACAAAAATAGGTATCCACATATTTCTCCACATCTCTATTAAGGTAGCTAATAGTAGCCACATAATGAACATATCCATAACCATTAAGTTACCACATCCTACATAAACATGTCCTCTTGTCTAAATCAACTTCATATGCCTTACTTCCTAACCTAGTCTCATCCTGGTTGAGTCCACTTAGCAATACCTCCTAAAACCTTATATTAGCCTTTAACTCATTCAACCTCAACCTTATTTCAGGTGAAACATCACTTGGCCATCCATTAAGTTTTGTTGTGCACAATTTGTTCATCATATACATTCTCAATTCTTCAAGAATTGTGATGATAGGTTTCTTCCTGGCTTCAACTATGAATGCATTGAAATTTTCACATCCTCTATTCTCCACACTAGAAAAACATCTACCAACTTGATAGTAAGCTCTTAACCATGTTCTAGGGACCTTCTCCATCAAGTAGTTACTTGGCTCTGGACTCATAAGCTCAATATACTTCATTATTTCCTTGAAATATTGTTATGTTAATGCATTACATGGAACCCAAAACAAATTAACAAACTGTGCCCCTGGAAACTTTTTATTGAAGTTGGCCATAATGTGCCTTGCACATTACCTATGCTCGGCTTGGGGTAACAGTTCCTTGACAATTTCCATAAGACCCTATACCAAAATACAAGTAGTTAGAAATGGATTGGGTAGTATACTTTGTGAAAGAGAAGTAATAAAATGTTTTTGTTACCTTGTGTTGGTCTGACATAAGAATGGAACCTTGTACCTTCCCAAGATTAATATCATCACTTAACAATGATAGAAACCATTTCCAGTTTTCCTTGTTTTCAACACATACTACTGTCCAGACAATTGGGTATATTTGGTCCCTAGTATCTTTCCCTACAACACATAGCAACTCACCAGTAACATACGTTATCAAGAAGAAACCATTAATTCCAATCACCTTCATGTACCCTTCTAACCACCCCTTCTTTACACCATGAAAACAAACATAATTCTTTCTAAGGTGATTAGTTCCATCTGGCATTGTTAGGACGTCCATGTTGACTGTGTGAACCAGGGTTGGATCTTCTAATTTCTTCTCCATAAGACCAGAGCTTAGCATAATGCTCAATAATGGTACTATAACATACACTTTACTAACATTTTTCAATTATCATGTTTCATATGCTTGTTAGTTTAAAAATGAATATTATTCGATATTATGTGGTTTTAAACGTTTAAAGTAGGTAGTTATAACGAAATATAATCATATGTGTTAAAAACACCATTTTTCGATATCGTTTTGAGCGTTGAGTTCTAACAAAATAGTTTTATAAGATTTGAAGTAAAACTAAGTTTAGAATGATTTGGATGGTATTGGAAGTGATGGGGAAGTCTTTTGTGATTCTGATCAAAATGTCAAGTATCAGAATTAATGAAAGTATAACGTCTAAGATAGAAATATGTAAAACTTCATTTATTGGAAAATATTTTCTGGGGTATTTTTATTGGAAGTTGTAAATTATCTTGCTAGATACGTATAGGTGAAAACCTCATCGAATACATAGTTCCGAACAAAAAGTTAGGCAATTTTTAGTGTTTAGGGGTAAAACGAGTATCCAAACCGGGTTAAACCCGACCAAACTCGGGGTTTTACCCATTAAAACATGAATTTGGATTATTTTTCTACCATTTTAGTTCCTCACCATTACTATGGGAGATTTTCACCTACATGACCAATATTGAACAAGTTTTGAAGATTAAATCAAGATTTGGTGTGTTTTTGAAGTATCAAGCTTAGTAATCAAGGTATGAACTCCTAATTTTTGTATTAAACTTTGTAATTAGTGGGTTATTAAGAGATTAGGTTTTGGTAAAAGTGGATTTACCACCGAGTTCATTGGATTAGGCATGAGTTTATGTTATTAACCTAGAATCTTAAATGGAAATCAAGTAACTACTTGTAAACTTGAGAATTAATTTTGATTTAAGAGTAGTTATTGAAAATTAGTAATGAAACCCATGGTTTATAATTGAATTAGCATTAATTACTAAATTATTAAGTGTTATCATTTTAAAACAAGAAGTTAGTGATATTGATCATGAGGTTTGATCATGTAAAGGGTAACATGAAATCATAAAGGGTTTAATTGTCTAGTTTTTGTAAAAATCACCAAAAATTGTAGAAAACTCGTATGGATATGTGCTATATATCCATGGAAAGCTAAGAATGTCTACTTTGATTTTTGTTTAACACCAAAATCTAATCCAAGACTTTAGATGGGTGAAAATAACTATATGTTAAGTGCAGTAAGGCTGCATTTTGACAACTTTGGGAGATTTTGACAGATTTTGGGATGTTGTTTTGTAATATTCATAGTAAATTATAGAAAAATCATAAAAATGTGAGGTCAGTGGAATTAGAAAGATATAAGAGTCTAATTTTTGAATATTTATAATTTATTAGTTATTTGATATTAAGAAGGGGAAAACAGGTCTACAAGTGCAGCTATACAAAGAACAAGAACTAGAATTTCTAAACGGAAAACAACATAACTTGAGATTAGTTGAGTAATTGCTTATGAACTTATAAATATGAACTACAGGGGTATAATTAAAGGTTTTAGAGGCCTGAGAATGGTGTAATTTCATAAGAATTCATAATTCTATCGCAACATTCGGTTACATCACAGTGAGTTCAATATAGGGAGAATTGTATGTTATGTGTTATATGTGCAATGTACTTTCTTGTGTTACTGATCTAAGTGGTTATTACTTGATATTGGATTTTGATGCCTTTGGACATGTAGAGCATGACTCATATCACTTTGGTATTGGTTTTGTGCCTTTGGCCATGCAGAGCATGACTCGTATCATTTTGGTATTAGCTTTGGGCTAGGTAGGGCTGAAAGCCTGTATATTCTAGCAACATGATTAAAAGGAATTGTGTTCTATGTGCCACTTGGGCTGGAATTTATGAGGTTTATGATCCTAAATTATTGTGTCTCATTGATTGTAATCCCTTGAATTTAACCGTTGATTTATCTAGAAAGCCCTTCATTTGATACATATATAAGCCTTTGTTTCGTTTTGTTCGTGTCATATTTCTATGTATATGACATAACATTATATTGTATCTATTTTTGAACTCACTAATCGATGCCCGCGTATCCCTCTCAGTGTTTAACTATTTCAGGTGATAGGCATCTAGAGTAGAGATGCTTTGTTGGATAACTTAGAGTAGTTGACACTACTACGTTTGTACTTGGTATACATATATGTATATGCATTATAAATTCCTAGGTATTTATGTATTTATACAACTAGTTATGAAACTTTGTTAAAATAACCTGTTAGTTGGTTTGTATACATGCTTTTATAGTTAGACCATTAATGTGAATTATAATTATAAATATACATGTAACATGTTTGGCTCTATGGTAAATTTAGTGTTGGGGACTTTCAATCCTGGTATCAGAGCACTAGTTTAAGTGAACTAAATACTAGTTAGACTTAAACCTTTAGAAGTTCAATATATGAATATATTCATTATGTGTATATGAATATAAACCATAGGAAAGACTCAAATGGGGTGTTGGGTAATGATAAATCCTTATATTCTAATGTGTGATGTTACTCCAAATTTTTAGATCAATGGCTGAGCAGGAGGATAGTCATACACCAGATGTAGGTGGGGATCCTCATATTAATGAGGGTGATACTCCAGTATCCTCTCATGAGGAGAAAATTTTGGATAAACTTACTGGTGTTATTCGGAAGACTCTCGAACAACACAAAAGGGATAGTGATAAGGGTAAAGAGAAATCCACCAGAGAGTCTTTGAGAGAGAAAGCGAAATGTCCCTCATTCAAAACTTTCAAGAGTAGTGGCACTATAGAGTTTTCAGGTGTCCTTGATCTCATTGTTGTTCTTGCCTAGATCTAGAACACAAAAAATGTGTTACGTATCTCCCATGTGGTTAATGAAGACAATGCTAACTACACTTCTACAATGCTCATAGGAGAAGCCTTGGTCTAGTAGGAAGCGAAATTTGAAGCTCCCAATGAGTATGACTTGGAGAATTTATCTTGGGAGATGTTCAAAACTCGCTTCCTAGGAAAATATTGTTCTCTAGACATGAGGAGAAGACTGGAGAAAGAGTTCCTTGAACTTATGAAGGGAGGAATGAGCGTGACTAAATATGAAACTCAATTCAATCAAAGGGCATGATTTGTTGCGAATTATATCCCAACTGAAGACGATAAAAGTCAGTTATTCATGGAAGGATTATGGTATGAAATCCATGATTTCGTGATCAATCGGGATATTCTATCATTTGATAAAGTTGTTGAGTATGCCCAAAAGCGCGAGCATGTCTTAGGCATATGTGGTGCCACTCTTTCTGCCCTAAAGCATCCACGTGTTTATTGAACTGTTTATATTTTCAATATTTTGTTGGATCAATCTACTCGATTTGATCCTAGCAGAAAGGTACAATCTCAGAGCACCTTTCGTGGCCGCGATCAGTCATAATATTTTTCTCTTCAGTCGAGAGCTCCACCACCGTGCAAACAACGTGGAAAGAGCCACCAGGGTCAATGCAGGACAAGAAAAGGACCAAAAATTTTCTATAGATGTAGAGAAACAGGTTACATGAATCCCATTTGCCCAATGAAGAATATAACATGTTATGCTTCTAGTGTTACTGGCTACAAAAAGCTTTTCTGCCCTACTCTTTCTAGCCAAATGGCGGGAAGTTAAGCTTCTCTTCAACAACCAGTGGGTACTTCAACCCAAAAGGAGAAGGTGCCTAAAGCTAAAGGCAGTGCGTTCCGGATTACCCCATAGGAGGCACGCGAGGACCCGAATGTTGTGACTGTTACATTTCCCATCATTTCTAAACCTACTCACATCTTATTTGATTCTAGTGCCTCATATTCTTTTGTGTCTCGTGAATTTGCGCGTTCTTTTCAAATTGCTTGCTATGCACTCGCCCAACCATTTCATGTATATACCATAGGAAGTCTATAATTACTTGTTGATAAATTCTATAGAGACTGTGTCATAGAAATTTAAGGTTATAACTTTCTTGCTAACCTGATTCATATCTCCCTACATAACTTTGATTTCATTCTCGGCAGAGACTGGTTGACAAAGAACCATGCAGAACTCTTGTGCTATGAAAAGATGGTACACATTCCGATCGAAGGGGAGGATCCTATTTATGTCTACAGTGAAAAAAGACTTACAATCTTCAAAGTTGTCACACCCCCAAACCAGAATGGCGGAAACATTCGGGGGTGAATGACTTCACGTAGTACCATAACAATTGAATATCGTAAAGAAAGTACACAACCATCATATATATAATAAAAACGTACATTGTTGCGTTATACATATTTCCAAAATAATATTACAATATGATGATATAAATGTTTAACGATAAACATTCTTAGCGTTCCTTCTTCCAAAAGTTGATGGTTAGAGGGGGTGGTGGAGGTGGTGCTGGAGTTGAGTTTCTGCGTGTTGATCCACGAGGAGGCATGTTCTGGTAGAGAAAATAAGAACGAATACTATAAGATTCTAATGTTTTGACAATCGTGTATTAGAGGGTTAGTTGTATGTTGTAATTTGTTTTGACTTTAGTTTTTGGTTTCAAATTAGGTACAACGATTTAGTTAATTTCATAGGTTTCGAGAGGTATATAAAGAAGTACTTCATATTTTATATATATGTCACACGTAAGGTGTGTTACATTATGCTTCTAGTTTTAGGAAAATTTGACCTATCTAGAGGTCTTCGTTTACAGATACAAAAGAAAATAAGGGAAAAACTTTATCCGAGGTCCTAGTCTATATCAAAATTGTTGGAGCTAAGCAAGTTCTACTTGCGGGGTGTTGTACGTTTGGAGTTAGATTCGGCATCTGACCGCTTGACTCCCATCAGGCGCCTTTCAAGATCTGCTTGTTGTTCCTTCATTTCTCTTATTTCTGCTAGTGCGTTCACCATTTGATTCTGAAGCATCCCCGTGTAGATTTGGGTATTTTTGTGTAGTCCTTCCATACGACGGATGTCTGCGGCGTTACCCTGAGTAGCAGCATTGATCTCGCGAACTCTGGCTGCTTGCTGGTCCGCATGGTAGTTCTTGGTAGCAATAGTGCCCACAGTAACAGGAAGTGCTCGATCAGCTAAGCCTCCCCCATTGACATTGTAAAAATCTCGACACATGCCGAAAGGAGGGCGTACACCTAGTTGGCGGCTCCAGTTGTAGAGATGGCTTCCCCAGATGGGGATGGGTCCTGGGTGATATGGTCTGACTTCGGGAGGATAAGAAGCAGGAGGGTCGATCACTTCCGGTTCGGAGTCTGTCCCACTAGAAATTTCCACGATCTCCTCGTCGACTTCGAATTCTTCTCCGACTTCGACTTCGAATTCTTCTTCGACCTCCTCCTCGAACTCTTCTTCGACCTCTTCTTTGATTTTCTCTGGGTGTTCCTCTGGGTCTTCTTCTATCCAGCCGTCGTTACCTTGGTTTAGGTAGTAGGGGTCTCCCGGTGAAGGAAATCCGACCATTTGTCTGTATTGGGATAGAGGTATGAGATTTTTATAAGAAAATAAATTTCTATTTAACGACATCCTACGTTCAACTATATCTTACGGAGTGCAAGTTTTTCATTGTACTATTATTTATAAAAATAGTCCTTTAGTATTCCAAATTAGCGAATCTAAAATAATTTTATAAGTTTTTGGCTTGTTGACTACTACGACCATTCCTCGACGTACATTGGTCAAATCCAGGATAAATATAGTTGATCAGGCTATATTTATTCTTGATTTGATTACATACCCCAAGGCCCAATCGTGGTATAGCAACTTGCCTTAATACTTTTTAGAAAACTTGTCATGATACGAGATTGATACATGCGGGTAAAAATGTATATATTTAAAAGAAAATATATTTTTATGAAAATGTTTTGTCAGAGGGTTTTTGGTTTCCGTTGTATTTATAGTTTGTATATCTTTATGTGGTTCGATATACTTAGTTCACTATAAACAAAGCTCTGATACCAATCTGTCACACCCCCAAACCAGAATGGCGGAAACATTCGGGGGTGGATGACTTCATGTAGTACCATAACAATTGAATATCGTAAAGAAAGTACACAACCATCATATATATAATAAAAACGTACATTGTTGCGTTATACATATTTCCAAAAGAATATTACAATATGATGATATAAATGTTTAACGATAAACGTTCTTAGCGTTCCTTCTTCCAAAAGTTGATGGTTACCTGTATTAGTGGTTCTCTGAGAAATACAAGTGGTTTTGAAAAAGTGTCAACAATTAAGTTGGTGAGTTCATGAGTGTTTTGAGTTGAAAAGTATATCCTTTTTGGCAACAAATCGGTAAATGAGGTTTTCAGACAATCCAATATTTTCTATAAATGATTCAAAAAGTTTCCAGAGTTGGAATGCATTAGTATTTTTCGTACTTGAATGATAAAGATAACTTTGTATGAAAAATAATGTAGCAAACTGTAATGCATATATGAATCTCGTAAATCAAACTTGTTTTTATACGTTTTATGTGAGTTTTATAACCATACTATTGACACTGAATGCCTGTAACAACATTCTTCAGGTGTTGTAGTGTTATGACATTTGTCACCCCAGACCTGCCGGTCTAACTATAGCTAATAGTTTAGGTGCGGGATTGTCAATCCCGTATAGATCTATACACAAGTATCACGCTCTCCTTCCAAGAAATTATGGTATATAATACAGGACTTGAAATGCATACATAAGTGTACGTTGAAGTTTGAATACCTCACATTGCTTAGTATAAATAGATTTACAATAAGAATGACTTTACTTCTTTTGAAAGTGTTTCGTTTTTCAAGATGTATATGTAAAATGTACGATTGACTCATTAACTATAACCATTATAGTTTTTCAGAATGTATGTTCCATTTGGTGAAAATAACTTGGTGATATAATAACCCTTTATACATAAAGATGTTTGTATACGCGGGGCATACTCAAGCTTTGGCCGTTCTCCATGCCCTAAACCTCTTCCTAAGGCTAGTTTTGAGTGTTTTAGATTCTAGAAGCCTTGCATGCACATAAAGTTCGCAACTTTACGTGGTAACTACACCCTAGGAGGCTAGATCTATAGTTTGGAGCCTTGGTTTTGCTTAATAGCGCCTGAATGTGAAAAGGACTGAAGGAACTCGACGAGTTGCATAGTTAACTCGACGAGTTGGATGAGGGTTTCCCGCTTTATGGATTTTGCATGCAGTCGGCGAGTTAGTGAGATAACTCGAAGAGTTTGTTAGGTTTTCCCCAATCTTTTGGAAACTGCATGGACTCGACGCATTTTCTGGTAACTCGGTGAGTTGACTAGGGTTTTTGTAATTTTCTGAGCTCTGGAGGAACACGACGAGTCTATAAGTTGCACTCGATGATTTGGGTCAACATGGACTGTTGACCTTGACTATTGACTAAGTTTTATTTCTGAGGATATTTTCATAATTTAGGAATTTATGGAATTAGATCAATGGTGGTTGTAGGTGTTGTTGTTTGGAGCCGTGTTTGTGGAGTTTGATCTTTCAGTTCCGTTCGAAGTTGTGAGGTGAGTCTTCCTTACTATGCTCAAGGGTCGAAGGCACCAAAGTCGGGCCTTTGGATTGTTATCCTGCTTTATTGTTAGTATGATATGTTAGATCGGTATCCTGATAGATAGGATGTTCTATGTACTTATGATCAGTTAGATCAGAATCCTAGTAGACAAGATGTTGCTATGCTTAGTGATATGTAGGTTGGTTTGTCTGTCTATAGACTGTTATGTGTTTATTGGATATATATGCACATGATTGATTGGTGGTTAAGGCTTATCCTCTTTGTGTGAGATCTAACAGACCAGGGCATTCCAAACCAATGGTTGTGTTCTGATAGTATTCCATCCCGAGGATGATTAGACTCATAGTATGTGGGCATTAAAACCCGATGGTTATGGGCCTAGGGTATACCATCTCGTGGATGATTGGACATATAGTATGTTGGCATTCCAACCTGATGGTTAGGGTCTGGGGCATTCCAACTTGATGGTTGATTGGGTACATAGTATTATGTTATTTTATGTGTGTTATTTGTTGTGCGGGTATTTTGGGGGAAATCACTAAGCTTCGGGCTTACATTTTTGGACTTTGTATCAGGTACTTCGGACGATCACGGGAAGGCGAAGGCCTGATTGTGCACCTCCTAAAGTTTTATGATTTTGATTTCTAGGATACTCTGATATGAAACTATTTTGAAAACATTATGTAATAAATAATGGTTTTTGAGTGCTTGGAAAGGTTTTAAATTTTTATGATTTTTATGGACGTTACAAGTTGGTATCAGAGCCTTGGTTTGAGTGAATTGGAGGAACACTTGTGTGAATCCAATCTCAAACCAAGGAAAGGATTTTTCAAAATTATTTTCAAATGGTTTTCAAAATACGAAAAGAGAATGTAGAGTGTACAATCAGCCGAAGCCAGTAAGTAGACCCCAAAATACCATGTAGATATTTGATACTGTGATATGTTAGAACAACATGCTAGTTATAGGCTAGGGATCTTCAAGAATTGCATGATAGAATTTCCTTATTATATGATACTTGATATTCTAGGACTTCCTTATATGAAATTGACACCATTACTGTAGTTCGTTAGTGTATGCTTCATAGGTATACATAATTAAGATCTTATAGCTTGAGAATGTTTGGTGTGGCCTTATTTCTTATTTGATGAAGGGATTAGGGTAGGATTAGATATTCGAATGCCTATAGGGTCCAACATTATGTATGACTAGCATACACGAGTGCTGCAGGGTTGGTGAAAGTTTCATGGGTGAGTTGTGCGGGGTTAGTCGGCCAGTGATGGGATATTTAGTCTCCCTCTAGGAGTGAGGATTGAGCGCTCTCCATGCTTATCTATATTGTTAGGGCGTTATGATGATACTTGTGACAAATATGGGTAGGTTTGGAAGGTAGTATGGGCCTGTGCTACTGAAAGCACAGAACCCATGCGCGTAGCAAGGAAGTCATTGACCTAAGGTTTAGTAAGGAATTGGTTCCTCATTATTTATGCTGATTATCTGATATCTTCTTGGTGTATTTTCAGTATGGTGGTTATGAGGATACTTGAGACCAGATCTGGGTCAAGATTAGAAGCTGGCAGTCAGGGCAGGCCAACATTAACAGAGGATCGTGTCAAGGAGATCATCTGCGAGGAGGTGATTGAGATTGTCTGGGGCTAGATTTCGGAGATGTTCGAGTCTCTTAAGACCAGCATGATGGAGTGTTTTGATGACAGATACGCATCCATTGTTGAGATTGTGGTTGTTGCAGCCTCTGCAGTCGTGCGGCTGGAGGTATGAGGACAGGTTGAGCTTTTCAGTACCAGGACTTCGATAACACAAAGCCCCCGACTTTCGATCATAGCCATGAGGTGGTTTTCTAACATGGAGGGATGTTTCTTCAGATTCTCATGTCGTGCTAACTAGAAGGTTAGATATGCTCTGAACTTGCTAAGGTCCGAAGCAAAGGGCCGGTTGAGATTGATGACGGGGTCATGTACCGATGAGTAGTGAGCAACGGTTACTTGGGATCAATTCAGGGAGATGTGCTGCACTCACTACATTCCACGGGTTGAGAGAGAGCGGCATTACAGGAGTTATTGGATCTAAGATAGGGTACAGAGACGGTGACAGAGACTACCCGTATGTTCACTGAGAGGATGATGTTTTTCCTGGAGTTTGCATCCGAGCAGGCTCAAATGACTCGCTATCTAAACATGCTCAGGACTGACATCAGACAGTTTGTTGCTAGCCAACGATGTGACACATTACTGGAGTTACAGAATGTTGTTAAGCGGCGCGAGATTGAGATTGAGCTACAGTTGAGAGAGTAGACGCAGGCGCGTCGCAATCGTAGCCAGCCCGAAGTGGTCCAAGACTGCTGATTCTAGGTCTAGAGGTCAGCACGGCCGCACTTATGGGAAGTACGAAAGGCTCATTTTGGGATTTGCCAATCTAGTGGCGGGTCCCACAAGTGTAACAAGCAGGGCCACATTGTTAGGGATTCTAGGTAGCATACTCCAGCTTCTGGGGTCAGACTTTGTTACCATTGTGAGAAAGTAGGCCATATGAAGGCCCAGTGTCCCCTACTAGCTGCGAGGTCAGTGCAGGCACTAGCGTCGACTACACTGAGGATTACTGACGGGAGGTAGGGTAGAGCATAGCCCCAGAGGGCTTACGGACGTGCCTTCCAGTTTACAGCCGAAGAGGCCAAGGAAGTACCAAATGTGGTGGCTGGTATGTTTCTATCTTTTATCTTATTGATTATATTTATTTTGTGCTTATATGTTTGTACCTATGTTAGGTACGTTTTTAGTGAACTCTTTGCTTACTCTTGTATTATTTGACTCTGAGGTGAGTCGGTAATTTGTCTCTTGATTGTTCAGTGGGGAGTCGGTTTATCCTTATGAGAGCTAGAGTTTCTATCCTCCATCTCCATCGAACACGGGATTTATGCTTCTTTAATCTACCACGGTTGTGTCTTGGTGATCTTCGGGGTATCCTTCCCGATTGACTTGATTCCGATTTCCATGGGGGATGTATGTGTGATTGTGGGTATGGACGGACCGAGTCGTTTCGGTGCCATGATCGACTGCGAGGGTCATTGGATGGTAGTTCGAACCCGAAGTGGGGGAGAACCGGTTATCTACAACGAGGGCACCAAATCGGGTTCAAGATTTTGTTTAGCTGCTAGGGCTCGACAGTATATTCAGTACAGGTGTGTGGGTTACTTGGCATATGTGATGGATATGCGAGTCAAGGGTAAGGTTTCGGTTTCTGAGGTTCCAATGGTTAGAGAATTTTTTAACGTGTTTTCGGAGGAGTTACCCGGAGTGCCTTCCGATAGGCAGGTCAAGTTCAGGATTGACTTAGTGCCAGGTGCAGCCCCCTATTGCCAAGGCATCGTACCGATTGGCACCACCCGATATGTAGGAGTTATCATCTCAGCTACAAGAACTGTTTGGCAAGCAGTTCATCCATCAAGTTAGTTCTCCGTGGGGAGCGCTGATTCTCTTCGTCAAGAAGAAGGATGGTTCACACCAGATGTACATTGATTACTAGGAATTCAACAAGTTAATGGTGAAGAACCGTTATATACTCCTGAGGATAGATGATCTTCTTGATTAGTTGCAGGGAGCATCTTGGTTCTCAAAGATAGACCCGAGGTCTCGATACCATCAGTTCAGGGTTAGGGAAGAGGACGTGGAGAAGACCGCGTTCTAGACTTGTTATGGACATTACGAGTTCATGGTGATTCCATTTGGGTTCACTAATGCACCGACAGTATTTATGGACCTGATGAATTATGTATGCCGATCGACGCTCGATCACTCGGTCATTGTGTTTATAGATGACATCTTGGTTTACTCCAAGACTAGAGAACATCATGAGGAGCATCTCTGTGAGCTATTGGGAGTTCTGAGCGCGAGAACGGATTTATGCCAAGTTCTCGAAGTGCGAGTTTTGGTTACAAGAGGTTTAGTTCCTGGGACATCTCATTAACCAGGAGGGGATTTTGGTCGACCTAGCCAAGATTGAGGAGGTTATGCGGTGGGAGGTTCTGAAATCTCCCATGGATATCATGAGCTTCTTGGGATTGGTAGGATACTACCAGATATTCATACATAATTTCTCCAAGATTGAGGTACACCTCACTTGTATGCCGAGGAAGGTGGTGGATTTCCGGTGGGGCCCTAAGCAGCATACTACATTCGAGACTCTGAGACAGCGTCTCTGCGAGGCGCCAGTGTTGACACCCCCAGAGGGTGTTGAGGTTTTGTAGTGTTTTGTGATGCATCGATCACCGAGTTGGGAGCAGTCCTTTTGCAGAGAGGATGGGTTATAGATTATGCATCGCGACAGTTGAAGCCGCAGGAGACGATATATCCCACACACGATCTTGAGTTGGGAGCGGTAATGCTCACCCTAAATATTTGGAGACATTACCTCTTTGGGGTCCGCTGTACCATATACACAGAACACAAGAGTTTGAGACACATCATGAATCATCCGAACCTGAACATGAGGCAGCACAGGTGGCTGGACATATTCAAGGATTATGACTGCGAGATCCTTTACCATTCGGGTATAGAGAAAGTGGTTATGGAAGCCCTGAGCTGCAAGTCAGCTGGATCTTCTGTTCAAGCAGCATGTATGAGGTTATCATTAGATTCTCCAGTAGTGGTATTTACCAGAGAGGCTCAAGATGAGGAAGCGTGAGAGGAAAATTGGATGATTAAGAGGATCAGGGGCGAGATCGCGTCGGTTTGCTCAGGACAGTCGTGGGTTGTTGACTTGATGTGGTCGGGTATGGGTTTCGGTGTATGGCAAGATCAAATAGATTATACTGGAGGACGCTCATAGGTCTTGATTCTCTATTCACCTGGGGGCCACCAAGATGTACTGGGACCTGAGTTTGAGTTAATGGTGGTCGCGCATGAAGCGAGAGATCGCTTCGTACGTTGAGAGGTGCTTGACATGCAGGATGGTCAATGCCGAGCATCAGAGGCCACATGGAAACCTTTATCCTCTGGAGATTCCCATGTGGAAATGGCAGCAGATCACGATGGATTTCATTACCAGGCTACCGAAGACGACAATGGGTTTTGACGCTATCCGGGTCATCGTGGATTGATTGACTAAGAGTGCCTATTTTTTTCCCATTTCAGAGAGTTCATCGGCCGAGAAGTTGGCCGACGTGCACATCCGCAAGACCGTTTGTAACACCGTAAATTTCAAAACAATTTTTCATTTAAAATAATCGTTTAATTCTTAGAAACACTTGTTTAAAATCTCATTCATAACACGACTCCATTTTCACTTGCATATTAAACCAGGATCCTCAAAACATGACTCTTTCTCTGGTGTGTACAATCAAGCCGGTGCCATCCCGTGATCCTGAAAGAAACCTGAAACATAACACAAAACAGAAAGCAGATATCCCAGGTAAAGTATAGTGAGAAGACTCACCTGGAAAACAGAAAGCAGATATCCCCACACTTGAATCTCGAACTCGCCACCGCCTAACACGTAAGGCAAATACTCTCATGAATATAACTCTCGAGGCTAGAATCAACCCTCTCATGGCACCCTCTTAAGGGTAAAAGACTATTTTACCCCTCTCTTGGCCCAAAGGCCACATCGCTGACCAAGCCCTAAAAGTCAACGGTCAACTCTTGGTCCAAGTCAAAGTCCTTCGTCAAAGTCAACCCTCCTGGTTGACCCTGCTCGCCGAGTCAACCCGTCGACTCGTCGAGTCCCCATGCTCAGAACTTCCCCAATGCGCGACTCAACTCGCCGAGTCACCCCGAGACTCGCCGAGTCCCACAACTCTGAGTCCACTCGCACACAACTCACCGAGTCATCCCTTGACTCGCCGATTCTCGACTCAACCAGAAAATATTTGGGACTCTTCGACAAGACTCGTCGAGTCCAAGAACAGACTCGCCGAGTGTACGGCTATCTTCAACCTACTCGCCGAGTTGTTCATACAACTCGTCGAGTTCCAGGCCATCTTCATCCAACTCGTCGAGTCCACCCATGTGAGTCGCCGAGTACCACTGGTCTGAATCCGTTCAGAAGCACTCCAGGCCATGCAATTGATCCAAAACATAGATCTAGCCTCCTACAACCCATCCATTACTTAAAGTGGCAAGCTTTATGTGAATCCAAAGAGATCTATGCGTTTTCACTCTAGGGTTTGGGTTTGGGGCAAGATGGCTCCATCAACCACTCACAAACAGGGACTTTCATGCACTCTAGACCTTCTCCCTTCCATATCTGAGGTAGAAACCTCAGATCTAACCTCTAAACTCCAATACATCCAAAGATATGATCTCTAACACCCCCAAAATGATGCATCTAAGAAATAGCAGCTCAAAAACGAGATATTACCTCAAAGGAATGCCCCAACTGAAATGAAACTCGAATCCAAGCAAAGCCCCATGCTCCAAGCCTCTTGCCCTTCAAGATTTCCTCAACAATTGCTTCTCCAAGCTTCCAAATGCACTTGATCCACTCACACATGAGGGTTAGGGTTTCTTGTTTTTGAAGATGAGTAAGGAGGCTGAGGAAATGGATGTTATGTTCTTTATATAGGGCTCAACCCCGAGAATTAGGGTTTTCTCCACTCAGCGCCTACTCGTCGAGTCCATTACACTGACTCGCCGAGTCGGCCACTTAACACGCGACCAAGTCGCAACTCTACCCGCCGAGTCCGCACATGGACTCGCCGAGTCACTCTTTCCCAATTTACTATTTTAGCCCTTCAACTCTACTCTTGATATTTCGGGATGTTACAATTCTCCCCCACTTAAATTAGGCTTCGTCCTCGAAGCCTACGGCAACTCAACTCCAAGATACTCACACGACGCGCCACCTGGCCCTAACTGGACCAGGTTCCTCAAAGCATAACCATCGAACTCGAACTCACTTCCTCTATCCTTGCGGTGTCCTGACCACCGTCACAAACCGGGCACCGGCGGTACCCTCTGATAATCACACTCAACAATCGAGAATTACCCGAGCTGCATTCCTGCTCCAAATCTCAACAATCGCTTGACCCCCCGCGAGCTAAAAATAATCACGAACCACCGGATCCACGATCCGAAACCCACTCTATCCATTCCATGCTGACAGAGAGACCCACTCTTCAATCTCAGAGCAACTCCCATGAGTCCTCTTCTTGCAATCACACACACATGCTGCACCAACCTTCGCACCCTCAGGTTAGGAAACCCGACACACTGACGACATCTCTAACATCCCTAGGAGGAACCACCACTACGCACACAACCCTTGATCAGAATCAAGCTGGGAGTCCTAGACTTCATCCCTGCATCCATCTTGAGACTTTTCGCTCTACACCCGCGGAATCCCTTCCGCGTCCTCTGCAGACATCCCATCGTGATGTCGTTCCATACCACTACCACAGACGCAATGTTCAACCACCATACTCCAAATCATCCATTCTCGCTACTACTTTCACTTCCGTGAACCAACACTTCCCCCTCGGGGTTACATACCTTTCTCTTCCCTTACCCAGGGAAATCCACTTGTCAACCTTGCCACTACTCCATGTATCGCACATGCTCTGGATCTGCTCGCAAGGACTCTCGGGTCCATGCGCCACCTCTCCCCAACAAATGAGGGTCCGAAACCTCCTCCCATACAACAACTCAAAGGGTGGCATACCAATGCACTAATGATTGCTGTTGATATAGGATAACTCAACCAAGGATAAATGTGTGCCGCAACTCCCTCCGAAATCTAATACACATGCCCGAAGCATGTCTTCGAGCGTCTGAATCGCTCGCTCTGAAGTGTCCTCAGACATCATCATGATAAGCTCCAGCTCATTTCTCATATCCCTCTTCGAGACTGAGCACCAGGTCAGCTTTTGACTCCACAGCTGAGCCTCCAAAGGTCATCCATAACATGATCCAAATATCTCACTAACTTTTTCCCTGCGACCACTATCCCTGCCTAGTGACACGCAAGTCACGAAATTCTCCTTTCCTCATGCGGGGAAAATACAATCCAACCGAGAATCGTCTCAACTCTGATCTCTGGTTTCCGCTGCGTATATCCCTTATGCATCTCACCGCATTTCCCGACAGAGACGGAGACCCCAGTCTCGCCCCCAGTTCAACACCCAGTCTCCAAAACCCAATACTAGGGCTAATCAAGCCCAAAACTCTCCCACATCATACACTGATCGGACAACATTCCATCATCACATTCTCTTGCCATCTAGTGAGTGCTACAGCTCCCCGCAGTATCACAACACCCTCTGACTAGTGAATACTACGGCTCCCCGCAGTATCACAACACCCTATGACTAGTGAGTACTACGGCTCCCCGCAGTATCACAACACCCTCTGACTAGTGAGTAATACGGCTCCCCGCAGTATCACAACACCCTCTGACCCCACTAGCTCATGCTCCGCAGACTATCATAAGCAGCTACCGATACTCGACTCGAATATGCATCATAGACTCTGGAGGCAATCGACATATCAGAATGCCCACCCTTGCGAAGATCTACTATCTTAAATAATCTCCCTGGATGCCCATACTCGAAGGGCTCCCACTAGATCCATAGATACCTGATATACCTCAAGTCGTCTCAACTCAAGATTCACGAATAACTTCGAAATAAAGATATCAATACCCGGATACCTCGGAACACCCCCACCGAACATCACAAGATCCTGCCACAACCACTGATCTCCTACCCCAAGCACCATATAGATGCAATAATACATTCCCTCTGAACCCCATAATTAGATCTTCATTTTTCCCAAATTGCAACTTCGGTGTATCCAATTTCTCAATTGCAATACGAGGAAACGATAACGCTACGAAATACGCTGATAATTCTCCGAAGCACTCCAGGCCATGCAATTGATCCACCCATGTGAGTCGCCGAGTACCACTGGTCTGAATCCGTTCAGAAGCACTCCAGGCCATGCAATTGATCCAAAACATAGATCTAGCCTCCTACAACCCATCCATTACTTAAAGTGGCAAGCTTTATGTGAATCCAAAGAGATCTATGCGTTTTCACTCTAGGGTTTGGGTTTGGGGCAAGATGGCTCCATCAACCACTCACAAACAGGGACTTTCATGCACTCTAGACCTTCTCCCTTCCATATCTGAGGTAGAAACCTCAGATCTAACCTCTAAACTCCAATACATCCAAAGATATGATCTCTAACACCCCCAAAATGATGCATCTAAGAAATAGCAGCTCAAAAACGAGATATTACCTCAAAGGAATGCCCCAACTGAAATGAAACTCGAATCCAAGCAAAGCCCCATGCTCCAAGCCTCTTGCCCTTCAAGATTTCCTCAACAATTGCTTCTCCAAGCTTCCAAATGCACTTGATCCACTCATACACGAGGGTTAGGGTTTCTGGTTTTTGAAGATGAGTAGGGTTTTCTCCACTCAGCACCTACTCGCCGAGTCCATTACACTGACTCGCCGAGTCGGCCACTTAACACGCGACCAAGTCGCGACTCTACCCGCCGAGTCCGCACATGGACTCGCCGAGTCACTCTTTCCCAATTTACTCTTTTAGCCCTTCAACTCTACTCTTGATATTTCGGGATGTTACATCGTTGCTCGTCATGGGGTTGTGGTCTCTATCATTTCAGATCGTGATGTTCGGTTCACCTCCTGTTTCTAGCAGAATCTCCACGAAGAGTTGGGTACGCGACTGCATTTCAGTACAACTTATCATCCGAAGATAGATGGCCAGAGTGAGTGGACCATACAGACCCTCGAGGATATGTTGAGGGCTTGCGTCATTGACTTCGGTGGGAGTAGGGATTCCCAACTACCTCTAGCTGAGTTCGCCTACAACAACAACTATCATTCCAACATTGGTGCTCCACCCTTCGAGCTGCTGTATGGATGAAGATGCTATACCTCGGTCTGTTGGGGAAAGGTTGGTTACAGGGTGATGGGTCGGACCGAGGTAATTCTATAGACTACCGAGAAGATTTAGTGTATTAGACAGCGGTTGCAGACTGCTCAGAGTCGGCAACAAAGTTATGACGACCGACACCGATCCGAGTTGGAGTTCCAGGTTGGCGATATGGTATTGCTGAAGGTCTCAACATGGAAGGGTGTGATCCACTTTAGGAAGAGGGGAAAGTTGGGACCCTAATACATTAGACCCTTTCAGGTTATTGCTAGGGTTGGCAAGGTGGCATATAGACTAGATCTTCTGAAGGAGCTCAGTTAAATTTACAACTCTTTCCCCGCCTTGCAATTGCAAAAGTGCATCTTGTAGGGTTTTGAGCATTCTAACATTCCTAAGGTGTACATGCAACCATAAAACCTTGGATCTATGTTTTACTAAGATACATGCAAATTTGATTTTCCAAGGTTCTTAGCGTAACTAGCATGGCATGGGGAACTTTTAAATGTAATAGCTAGTTGAAGTACATAACTTTTCTTGTTTGGATTCCTTGAGAACCTTGTGAGTCTAGAACCTCAAGTGTGATGCCTTAGATGTCTCACACAACACTACAACACTTGGAATAACCATGTAAACCCTAATTGTCATGGATTTCCATATTCCAGGATCCATTGGTTTATAACTCCCATGGACTATCCATGGAGCACCTTATGGGTTTAGCCCAATTCATATAAACCATGGACCATTAGCCCATTATACAAGAATGGATGATTTACACAATCAAACCCATATATTTAATTAGTCTCTTTTTGATCACTTAATTAATTCCAAATTAATTCTTTGATCAATACTAATTAAATAATATTATTAATATATTAGAACTTATAATATATTAATAATCCTTAAGTGTCCTTTCTCTCATTTAGTCTATCCAAGTGTTGCAATGCCATGCAACCCAAATGGACCATGCCAAACAGGTCAAGTACATTCCAGAAATAGTTATGAACTTCGACACCTAATCCAACAGTCTCCCACTTGGATAAGTCTAATAATTATATCTGCAAGAATGACTGCAGGAACCGACCAACAATCATAACTCTTTCAAGGTCTCTATTCTAGATATCAGTCGGACAAATACATGGAACAAGGTCTTACTTATTGTCCAGCAGTTTGTTTCCCAATTTCTGATTTGTTTGACATAGAACATAATTGAACACATCAATTTAGTTTTGACTGGGCCCAATATATAGGTCAAAACAAAATCATCGAGGGGCCCAGATATTGCTTTTAATCCAAGAAGAATTAGATAAACTTCGACTCATATGTTTGTTCTACTACTTGTTGAATTATAAACAAAGGCACATTTTATAACATCGAGTTACCAATGCGTTTTTGTACAGTCAATGTATAACCAAATCATAGTCAACAACTCATATCTCTAGGTTTGAAGACTTATATGATATTACTGTCTCACGATCACTCGAGATAAATTCCATGAAGTGATACAAGTAAGCGTGGGTTGAATCCAATACTCATAACTTATGAGCACTCATGAGTGGTGTAGCAACTCTTGCTATGTCCAATAGACATCTACAAGCCAACTATGACAGTCTTGATTCATATATAATTCCAACATATAACCGACTGTGGAGAATTTGAATAATATGATATACCATAATATAATTATTCTGGAAGTCAAAACATGCAAAATTGAAATGATAGTAAACGATTGAAAAAAGATGGCAACACTTATACTTATAAATAAACAACAACTTTTATTTATCATGAAATGTTAATTACACTTTACAAATTTCAAAGCTATCTAACTACTAAAACTAATATCATCCTTCAGCCCTATACGCCTTGCATGCGGGAGATGCTTAACCCTACCCAGTCCCTTCGTGAGGGGATTTGTTGGGTTCTCATCCGATGATACCCTCTTTGCCACAAGGAGTCCTTCTTCTATTTGATGTCTGATGAAATGGTATTTTCTATCGATGTGTCTGGATCTCCCGTGATTCCTTGGTTCCGTGGCTAAGGCAACTGCACTTTCACTATCACATAAAATTTCAAAGGCTCCTTTATAGCGGGTACAACTCCAAGGTCTCCAATGAAGTTCTTTATTCATATAGCCTCCTTTGCTGCCTCGCTTGCTGCTATATGCTCTGATTCACAGGTTGAATCAGCCATTGTCTCCTACTTGGAACTTTTCCAAGTAATTGCTCCTGCGTTTAAGGTAAAGACCCAGCCTGACTAAGAGCGGAAATTATCCCTATCAGTCTTGAAGCTAGTATCACTATACACTACTACACTCAAGTCATCACTCCTACCGAGGGTAAGGATCAAGTCCTTAGTCCTCAGTAGGTACTTAAGAATGTTATTTACCATAGTCCAGTGAGCCTTGGAGGGTTCCCTTGATATCTGATGACCATGATCACTGCAAAGGACACATCAGGACGAGTACAAGTCATAACATACATGATCGAGCCTACAACGGAAGCATACGGTACTCGACTCATCTCAGCTACCTCAGCCTCTGTACTCGGGCTGTGAGTCTTACTCAGTCTGGCTTTACTCTGGATTGGTAACTCTTCTTTCTTGGAATTCGGCATGCTGAACCTATTCAGCACCCTATCCAAGTAGGTACTCTAACTAAGTCCAATCAGTGTTTTACTTCTGTCTCTCAAAATCCTTATCCCGAGGATATAGCCAGCTTCTCCAAGGTCCTTAATAGCAAAACACTTCCCATGCTAGGACTTAACCTCCTACAAAGTTGGGCTATCATTTCCCATGAGTAGTATGTCATCCACATGCAACACCAAAAAGCTAACTATACTCCCACTAGCCTTGACATACACACAAGATTCATCTCCGCTCCTCGAAAAGCCAAACTCTTTGAATTTCTCATCGAAACAGAGATTCCATCTGCGAGGTGCTTGTTTCAATCCATAGATGGATTTCTCAAGCATACACACTCTATTAGGGTACTCTGTACTAACAAAACCCTCTGGCTGAATCTTGTAAACATCCTCAGCCAACTTTCCATTAAAGAAAGTGGTTTTGACATCCATTTGCCATATTTCATAGTCATGAAATGCAACAATGGCTAACACAGTCCTAATAGACTTAATCTTTGCTACTTGTGAAAAGGTCTCATCGTAATCAACTCTCAGAGTTTGAGAAAAGCCCTTTGCAACCAGTCGTTCCTTATAATTGTGTACATTACCATCCATGTCGGTCTTCCTCTTGAAGTTCCATTTGCACCCAACTATCTTACAACCTGGTACATTGTCCACCAAGTTCCAAACTTGATTGCCATACATGGACTGTATCTCGCTGTCCATAGCCTCTTTCCACTTAGCAGCCTCAGGGCCTGCTATGTCTTCCGTGTAGCTATTAGGTTCATTCGGACCTATCAGTGTGGTATCACTGAAAAGTGCATCACCTTCCGTAGTAATATGGAAACCATAGTAATGCTCATGTGCATTCCTAACTCTCGTGGAACGCCTCAGAGGTATAGACTAGTCATTCAGATCAACAGGAGTCTCCTCCTCAGGTTGATTGCTAGGTTTTGAGGTTCCTTTACCACTTGACTCTTGAATTTCTTCAAGGTCAATTTGCCTCCCACTGTTTCCTTGGCTTATGAACTCTCTCTCTCTCTCTCTCTCTCTCTCTCTCTCAAAAGACTCCTCTCCTTGCTACAAAGTTCACATTATCACTGGGTATGTAGAAGAGGTAACCAAAAGATTTTTGTGGGTAGTCGATGAAAATACACCTCTTACTTCGAGGTTCGAGCTTATTGTGAGTCTCGCACCTCATGAAAGCCTCGCAACCCCAAATCTTGATGTGGTCTAAATTGGGAACTGTTCCAGTCCACAACTCGTAAGATGTTTTGGAAACCTTTTTAGTAGGGACTAGATTAAGAATATGGGTGACAATCTCTAAGGCATACCCCCAGAATGAGATTGGTAGCGAAGCACGATTCATTATGGAACGAACCATGTCCAACAAGGTTCGATTACACCTCTCAGCCACACCATTAAGCTTTGGTGTCCTGGGAGGTATCAATTGTGATACAATCCTACATTCCTTATGATAGTCAAGGAACTTTGTACTAAGATACTCACCACCTCGATCAGATCGAAGCATCTTAATGTTCCTGCCCAATTGATTCTCCACTTCCGGCTTGAACTCTTTGAACTTTTCAAAGGTTTCTGACTGCTGCTTGATTAAGTAGACATATCCATATCAACAAAAATCATCGGTAAAAGTCACCTAGAAGCGCTTAGCATCCCTTGTGGCGGTTCTGAAGGGTCCACACACATCAGTGTGTACCAGATCCAACAAACCTTCACCCCTAGCACAAGAAACAGTGAAGGGTGATTTTGTTATTTTTCCAAGTAGACAAGATTCACAACTATCATCCGAGTTTAGGTCAAATGACTCCAAGACTCCATCCTTTTGGAGTTGGCCTATGTGTTTCTTGCTTACATGTCCAAGACGACAATGCCACAATGATGCTTTATCCAAGTTAGTGGAAGAATCAATACATAACACATTATTTCGTAGGTTATCTACAACCGGCACAACTTCATACACACCATCACAAGGTAATGCTTTAAAATAAATAACATTATTAAAGAACGCATTAATACCATTCATTATCAAAAGAAAAGGTAAATCATTGTTTGGACAAAGCATGAAAGGAAATAATATTTCTCGCCATTTCAGATGAGTAACAACATTTATTCAAATCTAATCTTAACCAACTACTTAGCAACAAAGTATAAACTCCAATATTGGTGACATGTGATGCTTTCCTATTCCCCATGATTAAGCTTATCTTCCCATGCTCCACATCCTCACTTATTCTTAGTCCCTCCAAATAAGAACAAATATGAATACCAAAACCGGTATCAAGGACCCACAAATTAGAATGGGCAGAGTTATTAGACAATATTGTGTAAATACCTGCATTGTTGGGTTTCGCGTTCCCATCCTTAACATCTTGTAGATACATTGGGAAGTTTTGCTTCCAGTGCTACTTTTTGTGGAAATAGAAGCGTCCAGCCTCTATAGGGTTGGCAGAAGGAGTGACGGAACCTTTCTTAGTTCCACTTGAAGAGGATCCATCAAGGGACTTTCCCTTGGTACCCTTCGAAGGGCTCTTCCTCTTCTTCCCTTTACCTTGCCCGATTGCCAAGTGTAAGTCCTTAATCTGCTTATGTATCAATCTGATCCGTTTGATGGTGCGAAATACCAATCAAACGGATGATTCCATATCAAAATAGAAGAGAAGGAGAAGAAGAATAACTTGAATCTATGATGTATTGAAGATATGAATGAAGATCCTTACAATAGATTCACACATACTCTCTTCTTCTCTCTTTTTTCTCTCTCTCCAGAACACACCTTAGAATACACACATTTAAGCTCCTTGTTCTTCCACCCACATGCACTCCTCACCCTATATTTATATGGAACACTGGCCGAACACGAGTTCACGGCCGTGAACGGGTTTACGGTCGTAAACCTGTTTACGGCCGTGAACGGGTTTACGGCCGTAAAACTGTTTACGGCCGTACACACCAACCTGGTCGTGAACACAGTCGCAAACACATATTACACTACAAAAAAATACAATTGCATAGAAAAACAAAGTATAAACCATATTTTTGATCCAACAATCTCCACCTTGGTTTATAGCTTTCTTTTCTAATTGACCCAACAAACTCCCCCTAAAAAGGTAGCTGGATTTTCTTGTCAATCTTCATTTGGAGCTTGGCTTCAACATTAATCTTCAAATTCTTCACAGCTTCAAGTTGAACTTGATGAATCTTCAACAAATGACTTCATCTTGAGCAGTTGGGCTTTTCTTCAAAATTTGACATTGAACGCACATTAGGTGAGGAGGCTTCTTCATAAGATTCTTGAAAGATAGCACATTCAACTTGAGAATCTTTAGAGAGAACAAATCTTTTGGATCACTTCAACAGGTTCATAGATAGCAACAGATTGATTGAGGAGGCTTCAATGCAATCCATCACATAATCTTCAATTACAGCTTCACCTTGCTTCTGGGGTTGAGAAATTGAATGTTGAAAGAATAATCTACATTTCTTGTTCCTTCGGATAAGAATTCTTCGATGCTCACGGATGAAGCTTTGGCTCAGAAAATCTTGATACAGTCTCCGTGAGTCTCATCTACACCAGAATTCACTTTTCAAGACAAAACAAAGCTAAAAGAAAACTTAACACACAATATTTTTGGATTTTTTTATATTTTCTGAAAAGAATAAAACATAGACAAATAATTTTTGGATTTTTGATTTTTCTGAACAAGAAATAAAACAGAAATAACACTAATTTTGGCTTTTTTTTTTTCAATTTTCTGATTTTTGTTTAATTATTAAATTTTTTTTAATTCTCCCCCTAAGTTTTTGCATAGAGGAAAACTATCAACAAATTTAATAAAAACAAAAATATTTGGGATCAACGTTGTCAGGAAATCTAGTATCGTTGATCTGTACACGCCTGCATGTCTGGATCTGGTCAATCGTCAGTATTGTGATCCCCTTAAACACAAAGGATGTTGAAAATTTAGATAAATTATAAGTGACAATTCATTGTGATCTATATTCTTAAATGGACATTTAGCTGACGATGGCCAAGGATATTGTTGTCCACTTAAATTAAGCAACAATATCTACAGACAACCAATTAAATAGTTCAATTTTAGATGTACTTGAACGTGTTTCCCATTTGCCGATATATCCTGGTAATCAAGAACTTCCAAAGAACTGCTTACATTAGATGAGTATTCAATCATTAAGAAAGAATTCAGATATAGAAGTGCATATGTTATATCCCAGGTCGGATGTCTTCCAATCACACAGAGGGAACAACATATGACTAACATAGATAGGGGCTTAGAAAGATAGAATATTACATATGCTGTGTCCTACATCGGATCTTCTGATCATGCAAAGGGGACAACATATGGCTAACAGATAGATAGAATTTCATAGATAAGGAGGTGCGTAGAATTAGATTTCCATATGTTGCAATCCAGGTCGGATCTCTTCCAATCACGCAGAGGAAGCAACATATGACTGACAGACAGAAAACAAGAAAATAATTTCCTACAGACCTACTTTATCAGAACCCCCCATTCGCCCTATTACAACCAGAATTAAGGACATAAGTCCGTACATCAAGGAAATGTTGAGCCACAGTTCTAGATAATTAAATTTTAATGTATCTCGCAGGTTCCCATGTCTATCTCACTGCTCAATCTACCATAGCATCGTATTTTCAGTCCAAATGAAACTATCTAAGTCTATATTGTCTAGTCCTTTTATGGTCAATCAATATATATTCCTTTTGAATCCTTTGTGCCTACCAGCACAATGAATACAGAGTCTAGACAATCCGGATTTAGTGCATTACACGAATCATAAATTTCCCTTTAGAATTATACTTCATATCACTTCCCAAACAATACCTACTAACGAAAAAAGTAAAAGATTTTCTTAAAAACGAATCAGTGTAAAATAAACTTAGGAGCATAGAGAAGAAAAATCAAACTATAAGTCACCGATTGAAATTGCATCCAGAAAGTCTGACAACAACACGCATAATCTCATAACATATCCGAAAATTCTTCACATCATTAAACACAAACCCCAATGTATGATCCCTTCCTTTCTTCCCTTCCCGCAAAGGACACATGCTCTCAAACAATGTTTTGAGTGGTGTACAGTTGAGAGATGCCTCCTATCATGTTCCTGGAATAGCCACTATCAACAAACTGAAGTCTGATGATATGCCTACATAGCTGCTCCAACACAGAGCGGGATCAGTTGGCCTTTGAAACCCAGTCCATTTTGAAACTGGGTTTACCTTTTTTTATCCATGCAATGAACTCTCTCACACAATATATCATGCTTATCGCAAACAGAAGATGTGGAAATATTAGAATCATTAGAAGATTTGGGAGATTGAACATTTGGTACCCATCTGTAGTTAGGTTTAACCCATTTCTTGTTCGAGCGGATGGGTGCCTCAGCACTTGAGTTTGAACTTGTAGTCGGCTGCCGAGATGACTTTAACCTAACCGGTCTTGGCTTCACAGTAGCATCTCTTGAACTTGACTTCTGGGCCAACATTCCCTTTTTGTTGTTGGGATTTGATTTCTTAGCCTTGGGAGTTGAACTCTTGCCCTTCGTGGCATTCCAGTCGCCATTGTCTGAACATGACCTCGAGGGATTTCTTTTGGAAAATATCCCTCTTGGCGCGTTCTGCTATCCTTGTGCATATTTAGGAATATATGCGCGATTTGGATAGTTTCAGGAAATGTGTCCAGGTGTTCCGCAGTGAAAACATGTCTTTTTCTTCCCTAGGAAGTTGTTTTTTCCTGCTCTTGGGGGCGTGTCCTTTCCTTGTTCCTGGTTGTTCCCACATGCACACTTGCAGCAAGCTGGCTGTTTCACTTGATTTGGTGCCCTGTATTTCTCAACAACAGGTTGATTGGAAGTAATTGAGTTAGAAGCAACAGATTCAGAGTTCAAGGAGTCATTGGATTGTTCAATATTGTTCTCCTTGTTCTCACCTCAACTACTTTACCTGCACATGAAGTAGAAGCATCAAAAACGTTCACTTGAATAGCGTCAGTAGACCCAGATGGTTTAGTCTTAACTGAAGTTGGGATAGGGGTTTGGCCATACTGAGAAGGCATTTCTTCCTCATTGGTCTCAAGGGGTAGGTTATAGTTGTCATTAAAAGGCGGTGGAACACTGTGATACCCTAGACCTTTGTTTTGATTGTGTTTGAATTTTCATTGCTTCTCAATCATTGAGGAAGCTACCTCACTTGACACATCATATTTTCTAAAATTAAAATCTTCATTTTCAAATTTGTTTTTCAATGTGTCAAGCTTGGCAGACACAAAAGCAAGTTGTCTCTTAATATAGTCATAATTTTCACATTTATTGCTATATTCTTCTTGAATTTTTCGGAAATCCTTGATTTTGGCTTCTAGTTGTGCCTTTAATGGTTTCTATTCTTTCCTAATAGTGTACCTCTCATATTTTAGGTCCTTGACTTCCCTTTTTAGCAAATCATTATGTTCACGAAGAAACTTAATCGTAGTTTCACAAGATGGAGTACATGAAACTTCATTGACCAGAACGCTTGAAGAACTCATTGTTTACCAAAAATGCCCATTTACTATAAACCAAGAAAGTCAAATTTAAAAGTCAAACTTGAAAAGTCAAACATAAAAGTCAAACCGAAAAGCTAAATTTGAAAATTTGAAGGTTAAACAAGAAAGTCAAAGTTTAAAGTCAAAGATCAAACTTGGCAATCGATGTCAAATTTTAAGGTCAAAAGTCAATTTAGAAATTTAAAAATTAAAAGCTAAAATTTTGGAAGAAAATAGAATTTAAAATTAAAAGGAGTTTGAATTTTCGGCTAAAAGTGATAAAAATTCGAAATTGGGTGCGAAATAAGAACTCATTTTGAATTAAATTGGGAAGGAGAATAGCATATAGCATGTTAGATCAGATGGTAAGGTCGTTGGAATGATGAACCAAAGGACCTAGGTTCGAATCCATGCACCCCCAAAAACGTTTTCCCTTTTTTTAAGTGTAAATAAGCTAGTGTGAACACTATATGATTTAAACAAGTGAGACATTTAACATATTGCTTTGTAGCTCAACTCCCTTTTTTTAAGTGTAAATAAGCTAGTGTGAACACTATATGATTTAAACAAGTGAGACATTTAACATATTGCTTTGTAGCTCAACTCGTAAAGCGTGGATTTGAAGAATTAGAGCACTTGAGATAGAATCCTTGGAGCCTCGAAAATTTTTCCTCTTTTTTTTAAGTATAGGCCGCAATCTATGGGCTGAGGTGTTGCGGGACCGTAAACTCCGGCAGTAAACTCTCCGACCGTAAACCCTTCAACAGATTGCGAAAAAAAAAATGACGATTTTCACTATTTTTGCTCCAAAACTCGATCAAAACCTCGTTTTTATGAAAAACATAAAGAACAAACCCCCTTTATTTTGCCAAGATCTATCTAAAAATGCACAAATCCTTCCAAAATAAGATCAAATAAGCTTTACATCTGACAAAATTGATTGATAAAATCCAAGCTATGATACCACTTGTAAGTCCTCAATCTGCTTGTGTATCAATCAGATCCATTTGATGGTGCGGAATCCCAATCAACGGATGATGCCAGATCAAAATAGAAGAGAAGGAGAAGGAGAAGAAGAATAACTTAAATCTATGATGTATTGAAGATATGAATGAAGATCCTTAAAATAGATTCACATACACTCTCTTTTTCTATCTTGTTTCTCTCTCTAGAACACACCTTAGAATACACACACTTAAGCTCCTAGTACTCCCACCCACATTCACTCCTCACCCTACATTTATATGGAACATGGGCTGAACACGAGTTCACGACCATGAACAGGTTTACGGCCGTACACACCAACCTGGTCGTGAACACAGCCGCAAACACATATTACACTACAGAAAAATACAATTTCCTAGAAAAGCAAAGTAGAAACCATATTTTTAACCCAACACCAAGATAGGGTCGCAGTAGGAGTAGGAGTGGTAACAACCGACTTACCCTTGAGACCACTTTCAGCGGTCTTCAAGAGTCCTTGAAGTTTGCCGAGTGTAACTTCCTCCTTGTTCATGTGGTATGTCATTCAGAATTGATCAAAACAAGAAGGTACTGAGTGCAAAATGATATCAATTGCCAACTCCTCGGGGAAGTTCACATTTAGCTTCAGCAAATGGTCCACATGCAAGTGGCCCGTGATGGGTTCACCATCCTTCATTTGGGTTGTTATCATGGAGGAGATGATGACATACCTCTCTTGGCGAGCACTTTAATGGTAGCAGTCCATGAAGTCTTGGTGCATCTCAAAAGGGTAATAGTCCTCACAGGACTTTTGAAGCTCGGCTGTCATCGTAGCGAACATGATACATGCCACCTTAGTGGCATCTCTCTCATGATTCCGTAATTCAACGATCTCATCAGGAGTAGCAGACGACTCATCAAGTTCCTTAAGCTCCTTGTCGAGGACATATACCTTGTCCTCGTAACGAGTGACCATCCTGATGTCCCGGATCCAATCCATAAATTTGGAACCATCGAAGATGAATCTCCCATAAAGGTTCATGAGAGAGAAGGAGCCGATAGGGTTTGAGCCAAAAGCAACATTGTTGGAAGACATTTGAAAAAGAAGATAGACAAGTTTAGATTATATATAAAGATAGCCCTTAATAAAACAACCAAATGTAATATTAAGGCTAGGATCCAACACAATATTTCGTAACTTAGAAGAGGGATGTCGTAATCCAGGCTATAAAATATTTGAAGGTAAGTGAATGATGATTTGCCAATTTCCACCATGAAAAACAAAATATATTATTAGGTTTTAATTGGTTTTGAAACTCCTAGATTCTTTGAGATTCATTGAACTTTTCAATGGCATGTTTCTATCTCGAGTGTGCCCTTCAAGTTTTGTGATTGTGATGCCTAGGATCACAAAACAAGGTGTGAAGTAACCAGGCAAATTACTTGGTACTCTTAATGTTTATTACTCAATCGATGTGTCGGTTAACCACACACGCTCCACCGACCTATGATAAACCTTAAGCCACCCTTTGCCTACCTTGTTAAGTCTAGGTTAGTGTGTCGGTTAACCACACACGCTCTACTAACGACTTAAGCAAAGTGCAAAGTGTAATTTCATAGGTTAGCACCTTATTCACATCTTCCTAAAGTAACTAAGATTGGGAATTTATAAAAACATTTAGTTACTTTACAATCATCATACTTTTAATGAGGATTAAAGTCATTGTCCTACCCATTTGGCTAACAACCCTCTACCAGTCAAGGAAGCGGTGGGTGAGAGTGGACACCCATTAAGCTGCTATTTTATAGGAACTAACCTTATACCCCCCCCCCCCCCTATAGACCGACTTCGTGAATGAGGCCTACTAATGGTAAAACGACTTGTTCTTATACGTATATATATTATTAATTTATAATATTATAAAGTATAAGGGTTGAATTTTAACTTTTAAAATTCTAGGGGTTGGAACTAAAGTTTTTAAAGTGACTTTACATGTTCCAAAACTTGAGGGCATGTTTTGTAACTTTCAAAACTTTTCATCTTTCATAACTTATGAGTTAATGGTTTATTAAAATGATGAGACTTTTCATTTTATGTAACCTATGTGCTTAATAATGGACTTTAAAAGAGTGACTTTTGGTCATCCATAACTTGAGGACAAATTGTGGATTCCATTAAAACACATAAAGATCAAGAATTAAACTAACAAGCAAGTTACAAATAATTCCTATGATCTTTTAAACCCATAAGTTCATGAATATTCAAATCAACAATTTCAAGAATCATAAATAAACCATACAAGACTTGAAAATTTTATATTAGCCATTAAAAATGGATTAGCATAACCATTACACCATCTAAAACAAGTTTTATGACACCAAAACAATTTAGGGTAATGTTTCTAGTCCATTTCCAGCAGCAAAAGTCGAAAAACTGCACTCTAACAAGCCAACTCGTCGAGTGTATGAACTGACTCAGCGAGTTGGTTGAATATAGGCATGGACTCGTCGAGTCCCCCCATGGACTCGGTGAGTTCACTCAGGCAGAAAAGAAGTTTTGTCGATTTTCTTAACAAGTTTGCATCAAATATCAAGTAAACAAGCCTAGGCTCTAATACCACTGTAGGGTTTTGAGCATTCTAACACTCCTAAGGTGTACATGCAACCCTAGAAACCTTGGATCTATGTTTTACTAAGATACATGCAAATTTGATTTTCCAAGGTTCTTAGCCTAACTAGCATGGCATGGGGAACTTTTAAACATAATAGCTAGTTGAAGTACATACCTTTTGTTGTTTGGATTCCTTGGGAACCTTAAGAGCCTAGCACCTCAAGTGTGATGCCTCAAATGTCTCACACAGCACCACAACACTTGGAATAACCTTCAGATAAGTATACTTACAATCAAATTTCGGCTAGCCCTTTTACAATTGCTTGTAGTGGCTGATTTTGCTAGTCATGGGGTCTTTATATAGTTGTGTCACAAGTAGGGTTACACCATGTAGACCCTAATTGTCATGGCTTTCCATATTCCATGATCCATGGGTTTTTAACTCTCATGGACTATCCATGGACACCTTATGGGTTTAGCCCAATTCATATAAACCATGAATCATTAGCCCACTATACAAGAATGGATGATTTACACAATCAACCCCATATATTATTTAGTCTCTTTTTGATCACTTAATTAATTCAAAATTAATTCTTTGATCAATACTAATTAAATAATATTATTAATATATTAGAACTTATAATATATTAATAGTCCTTAAGTGTCCTTTCTCTCATTTAGTCTATCCAAGTGTTGCAATGTCATGCAACCCAAATTGACCATGCCAACTAGTTCAAGTACATTCCAGAAATAGTTATGAACTTAGACAGCTAATCCAACACATCTTAGATGAGGAGGTAGTGATGTCATTAGAAAGTGATGGTTCTACGAAACAAGGAGGTAGCATTGGTAAGGGTACAATGTGAGCACCGGAGGGGATCTGAATGGACTTGGGAGCTGGAGGCTGAGATGCGGGAGCATTACCCGGATCTATTTGCTGCAGTAAACTTCGAGGATGAAGTCTAGTTCAAGTGGGGGAAAATTTTAACATCCCGACTCCCAGGTATAAAATTTTAAAGCTTTATATTCATTTTTGTATACCTACGCAAAGAGTTAGCTGCCTCAACTCGTCGTGTAGAAACCGATAAAGCCACACAAATTCTAAAACCTACTCGAGGAATTGGAGGCTCCAACTTTACGAGTAGAGGTTGTGCATGAAAATCCTAATTTTTAGGGTTTGCACCCTATTTAAAGGACCTTAAGTCCTCCTTCCAGCCTCCTTACCACCTTTTCATGTCCAGAAGCACACCCTAACTGAGCTAACTCCTATTTTAAGTGTGTGTGAGACTAAAAGTGTGTGTTTGGTGCATTTCTTGAAGAGACTTGAAGATTTAGAAGCTTGGAACAAGAAGGGGCTTGTAGATCCAACATCTACAACATTTTGGCATTCATTTGAAGGTAAAAGGTCATTACCTTGATCATTTTCTTATTAGATCTCTTCATTCAAGAGTTTAGGGTCATTTCTAGCATGTTCTTGAACCATTTCTGATTTTGAGCATGATTTGAAGTTGTAACTTCAGATCTGGACTCCTCTAGACCCTCATTGACATAAAGCTTGCAACTTTATGAAGCTTTGGCCCTTCTCCATTGCCTAAACCTCATTCTAAGGCTAGTTTTGAGTGTTTTAGCTTTTTGAAGCCCTGCATGCACGTAAAGTTAGCAAATTTACGTGGTAACTACAGCCTAGGAGGCTAGATCTATAGTTTGGAGCATTGGTTTTGCTTAAAAGCATATGAATGAGAAAAGGACTGAAGGAACTCGACAAGTTGCATAGTCAACTCGACGAGTTGGATGAGGGTTTTCCACTTTCTGGATTCTGCATGAACTTGGCGACTTAGTGAGATAACTCGACGAGTTGGTTAGGGTTTCCCTAATCTTCTGGAAACAGCATGGACTCGATGAGTTGTCTGGTGACTCGACCAGCTGACTGGGTTTTTCGCGACTTTCTGAGCTGTGGAGGAACTCGAAGAATCTGTAAGCTACACTTGACGAGTTGGGTCAACATGGACTGTTGACCTTGCTCGTTGACCATTGACTTTTACTTTGACCAAGGGTTGACCAAGTTTGATTTCTTAGGGTAGTTTGGTAATTTGGGAATTTATGGAATTAGATCAATGGTGGTTGTAGGTGTTGGTGTTTGGAGCCGTGTTTCGGGAGTTTGATCTTTTTAGTTTCGTTCGACATTGTGAGGCGAGTCTTCCTCACTATACTCAAGGGTCGAAGGCACCAAGGCAGACCCTTTGGATTATTATCCTGTTTTATTGTTAGTGTGATCTGTTAGATCGGTATTCTGGTAGATAGGATGTTCTATGTGGTTATGATCAGTTAGATAAGTATCCTAGTAGACAGGATGTTGCTATGCTTAATGATCTGTAGGTCGGTTTGTCTGTCTCTAGACTATTATGTGATTATCGGATATATGTGCACATGATTGATTGGTGGTTGAGGCTTATCTGCTTTATGTAAGAGCCAATAGACCACGGCATTCCAACCCGATGGTTGTGGACCAAGAGTATTCCATCCCGAAGATGATTGGACTTATAGTATGTGGGCATTCTAACCCGATGGTTGTGGGCCGAGAGTATACCATCCCAAGGATGATTGGACCTATAGTATGTTAACATTCCAATCCGATGCTTGAGGTCTTGGGGAATTCCAACCCGGTGGTTGATTGGGCCCATAGTATACTGTTATTTTATATGTGTTATTTGTTGTGCGGGTATTTTGGGGGAAATCAGTAGGCTTCAGACTTACAGTTTTGGATGTTGTTTCAGGTATTTCGGATGATTGCGGGATGACGAAGGCTTGATCATGCACCTCTTTACATTTTATGATTTTGATTTCTAGGATATTCTGATATGAAACTATTTTGAAAACATTTTATAATAAATAATGGTTTTTGAATGCTTGGAAAATTCAAAATTTTTATGAACTTTATGTTTTTTTTTAGTAATTTAGGTTTTAAAATTTTATGTTTTTTTAGTAATTTAGGTTTTAAATTTGAGCTATGTAATGAGTTTTTAAGTAATGTAAAATATTTATTTATGTGTATTAACTATGTTTTTATTTAATCCACATAAAAACAATAATAATAATATTTAGTGAATATATAATGAAGATGACGTTGCGTATACATGATAACACTTTTTTGATTGATAGGTGGTGACCATACCTCTTTAACCTACGTGCATCATTAACTAATCACTATCATTACTTTTGAAGAACATAAGAGTCACTACCATTGTGCAAGCTTTGAAGAAACCGAAAACCTTAAAAATTCATTGCACACACAAGGCAAACCTTCAATTCAAACTTTAATTACTTAAAATGAATGAAACAAATGTAAAGAAAATTCGACTCTTTTAATGGACCTTCTACAAGAAGATTAATAATGATTCTAAATGTAGGGGGGGAAATCCATAGAAAACATTAATCTTGTTACCTACACATGTGCGGGTCCCGCCTTGGGCATGTGTATGGTTGTTATAGTATAAGGCCCGTGCAGTGAAAAGGGGCCCGAAATATTTTAGGTAATTAATATTAGCGACGGTAGTTATGAATTAATGACGGATTATTGACAAAATAGTGACATATCAGACATAATTTTTGTTTTAACTATTTTATCGTAATTATGGGTCTATCAATGATTTTTTTTACATAAAAGTTTTATAAAAAATATGTTTAAAGTTCATTTTTTTACACATGACTTTTAAAATCATTCATCGTACACATGAATGAAGTTGTGATGCAAGTGTTATAGTTTCTCGTATTATGATAACCTTGGATCAACGTCATAGGCCCCATGTCAAAACACCACATAGTCATATACCCGTTATATTTTTATCAATTTAGTAGATTAATTATCCTAATAATGGCTAAAAATTGTGGGCCAAAATGTGGACTTAAAAAACTAGATACGAGTCAATGTTTTGTTAATAATCTCACATATGACATATCACACTTCACAAACCACTTGGCGTACTAGTCAAAGATATCATTTCCATTTTCCAAGTTGGAGTGACATATGAAATGCTCCACTGGCATTTATTTTAGATTAATTTTTAAATATATTATTTTAAATTTCAAACATTTTTGTTTGTTTCTATTAATATATTGATGACGGACTCTCAAAAACAAATATTTGTTCTTCAGGATTTACATTAATTTATTTTTATTAATTTTAATAATATCCATAAGTTGATTAACATGAAGGTAATCATCCTATTTATAATAACCAAAAACCTGAAAATTCCTCCATATACAAGGAAATAAATATACCAGTAAAACAAAATAAAACCCCATATATGCTTGAAACTTGTAACCCAAAATACACAATCCATAAAGGCATGGGAGATTTAAAGGGAGAACAAAGTGAGTAGCTGCACAAGACTTAAATTTTTTTATTATATATTTTTATTTAAAAATACAAAATTATAATAAAGATAAGGGTTCTTTTTTTCTTGTTCGTCGAGGGCCTTGAAGAATATTTAATTTTTCAGGACCGGCCCTGCATAAAGGGGTGTTGCTAGACCATCCCATTGTTGTATCGAGATGGTGAGACCAGTCTGTGACTGAGGCTAAACCGTTGTGGTACGTGGTGTAGATCGCTATCTTGATCTGATCAAGGCGATAACAATTGATGAGTTTCTGCAAATTACTCCGTGGAGTAGGATGGCTAGTCAATTGGTTTGACCTAAGCGGTCTGCTAGGTTTGACTATCAAACCGTCAAGAACATGAGGTAAGAATCCGTTTTCTCAACGTCGTTCGGTTTGCCTACATCACCCCTTTCGGAAGTCTCTCCCTCAATTATGAATCCTTATTTTCATATGCGAATTCTTTCCATTGGTGGTTCTCATGACCTTTACCCTTATTATCAAGTTGTAGGATCCGTTTCTACAGCTTATTATGCCAACTTTGAACCGGGTCGAATGGGTCTTCTTTATATCATTCCTCATGAATAACTACATTTTGTGAGTAGATAACGAGGGTCATTTTTTCATAATGGATGCATGGGGAAGATGTTAATATTGAGTCCTCACGAATGAATGATAAATTTTCTTAGCGAAGATATTTTGGGCTTTCTTTTATAAAAAATAAATAAATAATAAAAAAAAAAAAAAAAAAAAAACATATATGCAGACGTGTGTGGAAAATTCGCGATGTGTGTGATTAATATTTCTAAAATCCTCAAAAATATATTATATAGTGATACACCTTCATTTATCATGGCTATTGTTGTGAATAGTTCTTAATATATTTATACCAGACAATTTTAAAAGATTAAATGCTATTTATTGAAACTCTCTATATACGTAGTTAGATAAAGGGCATCTTGACCAACCATTGAACCCATCTAGGAAAGTGATTATCGATAATCGACAAGAAAATTAAATTGTGAAGATAGGGACTTCTGGAAGATGTTGGTCCAATTTGGGTATCATTGTGGATGTGGATATAAATTATAAATATTATCAGGAAGACTCTTTTTAAAAAAAAACAAAAAGACTATCAACAAATCTTAAAAATACGGTTATTCTATGTAAAAATTGTTTTCATTTAATATTTAATTAAATATATCTCACATAATATCGAGAGATGTACGAATTCACTATTTATAACAAATACAAGATTACTAGATATGAATTTGAATTACAACAAAATCATATAAGCTAGGTAGTGATAAGTTTAGGTTGTAGTTTATCGTTAATATCCCACATCCAGCGAGAGGGTAGTAAACTAACACAGAGCTTGGATGTAAATTGTTTAAATAATATCCTAGCATATACATATAAAGCACATATTGCCTGACATATTTAAGTGTTGGCCTACCTTTTCGGTCCTTTCGACTGGTACCGGTGACTATTTCACCCCATACTTCTACCATATAACATGCTAGCCCATAACACATAAGTCATACATTGCCTAGCTTAAACGAGTGCTGACATACCCCTTCGACCCTATCGATCGGTACTAGGGTCTATCCTACCCTCCAACCCCTATCACACAATATCATAACATACTAGCGCATAAAACATAACAGATAGTGACATACCGGATAATTATCACAAAGACAATCATCTCTACTATAACTCTTACTAGTGGGTCGGCATTAGTGCCTTCGACCCACTTCTACTGGAAGGTAACTCACCTCGTATTGCTGAAGTTCACTGCAAGAAATCCTTACTACTGCCCTAGCAAATCCTCAAGGTGTCAATACCAAAATATCACCCAATTAGAAATTGGGTCCTAAACCATGATCATTAACCCAAACTTGGGGTAAAATGACATTTTTACCACTAGCCCAGCAAGATACATAACTATGTCCCAAATCTAAAACCAATCAAGTCCAAAACTCCAAAATTCATAAAGGCCAACTAATGGCCCAATTTTCCAAATTGGCCCCCAACCCTTTACATGAGACAACCCTTTAGAATCCATTATGTACTTCATAACTCTCCAAGGGCCAACCTTGGTAAAAGTCAACGTCAAAGTCAACATTCTGGTTACCTCAACTCGTCGAGTTGGTCCATCAACTCATCGAGTCCCATGAATCAGAGAACCACGAACTCGCGATCCAATTCGTCGGGTTACCCTTTAACTCGCCGAGTTCTTCTGTATGACATAATCGAGACTTTTCATTTCAACTCGTCGAGTCCTTCCTTGGACTCATCGAGTCCTCAACACTTCAAACCCCAAAAACTTGGCCAACTCACTGAGCCATCTTCTAGGCTCATTGAGTTTGCTCAGTAACCAGAAAAGGTTAGGGCCACGATCCAACTCGTCGAGTTCTTTCATTAACTCGTTGAGTTCCCTTCATAACATAGTCGAGATCTTTCACTTACAACTCGCTGATTCCTTCCTTGAACTCGTCGACTTCCTCAATCTCCATAACTCAAAATGATGTCCAAATCGTTGAGTCATCTCCTAGACTCAACGAGTTTACATAGTAACAGAAAAGGTTGGGGGACTACGACCCAACTCCCCAAATTATATAAACAACTCGTTGAGTCCCCCATAGTCTAAATCTATACAGTCGTTTCCAGTTGGGTTCAATGCTTCCAAACCATAGATCTGGTTCCCATGGGATGATATATCACATAAAGTTTCTGACTTCGCGTCCGTGCATGGGTTATTTAGCTCAAAAGGCCCTAAAGAGTGATTCACAAGTTGCATGGGACTCCTATAGCTATAAAGTTGGCACATTTATGCCATGGAGTCCCTCAAAGGCTCTAGATCTGAAGTCAAGACTCCAAAACATGCTTGCATCCATGAATGGTTCCAAAAATGGTAAAATACAACCCTAAATAAAGATCTAAGCATGGAAACCCAAGGTATTAACTTTATACCTCAAATAAGTCAGAAATGTAGCTCAACTCCCAGATCTACTGACTTCCTCATGAATCCTCAAGTTTCCCCTTCCTTCTTGTGACAACCCGATATTTCAACTATTTGTAATGGCCTGCTAGGTCAAGTATTGTAACCATTTTTGAGTTAATCAAAATAAACGTTGATAATAAAATGTCCAAAAAGTTTCTATTTAACTACCTACTATGTTTTATATCATTAAACCTGGATCGTACGTAAAAGAGAATGCCCAAACCCGACTTCGTATATTGATGTTAAGATTTTTCCAAATTCGGCTTAGCAACAGTCAACTGAAAACTCGAATCAGAGATCGAGCGACTTTTGGCCGGAATGACCTAAACGAGAATCGAAGGTCTCGACAATGGTTGTTCAGCTGTAAAAAGTCTGGCAAAAACCAACGTCAGATAAAGAAGTTATGAATTTTTAAAGAAATTCCTTAATCACGTCATTTTAATAAATAAATAATAAAAATAAATTCGGAATTTGCCGACGGAATCTAAACGAAAGTTGTAGATCGTAGTCTCACCTTCGCGGGGATATAAAGAACGTCGAAAACGGAGTTCGTATGAAGGAGATATGAATTTTTGAAGTTTAATAAATAATTTATATAAAATTTTTATTAAAAACTTCGGTATTATCCGAAGTTTGAGTCACGCACGTACGCCCCGCGTACTCGAGGCCACGGCCTCGGATCGTCCACGTCGCCCCTATACGAGCCTACCCCTGTCCCATCTGAAGTGCGAGGCAGTCGAGGACTCGGTCATGCGTGACGTACGCGTACGCCCCGCGTACGGAGGCAGTTCCAGCCTCCTATAAATAGGATGCGAGGGTTCCCGGAAATTTTGCTCATTCTCTCTCACTTTTCTTGCGTTTTACCTCGTTTTCCGTGCCCACACTACCCTGAAGCCCTGGTCATTTTGTGCAAGTCCCGAAGGTCGATTTTACTCCCGAGATTCCCGAGGAAAATCCGTTTCCCAAGACGAAACTCTGCCCGGTTTTCCATCTCGCTATCTTCAAACTTTCAAGTGAGTTCATACCCCTTAATTAACCCTTTTAATATTCTAAACGCTTTTATATGATTTCTAGGGGGGAAATACAAGTAAAACACACGACTACTATTGGGTGTTATATATAAAGATTATTATACACTTTTATTAAGTGGAATCATGTGTGATTTACAAACTTTATAGGGAACTCCCGTACACAAAACTATATTACAATAGCATTCTATCTTTAAAAACTATAAATGGTTGTAATTCATGTATAAAATAAACATTTTCTTAGATTTAAAGTATGTTGTGTCTATCTTAGACGTTACAAAAATCTATGCTTTCATAACAAGTGATTCTTTTCTAGACATTCTAAAAACAAACGAGGCACACTTTTAGAAAACTATAAAAGGTAAAGTTTTATGAAGATATTGCTAACCTTTACATACTAGAAACACGATTTTCGAGAAATCATTTTTATGTACAATAACAAACGAACATTTCAACACGTAAATCTGTTTTTATACTACGGTTATGTGAGACATTTACTTCACGTACGTTCGAGTATACATTTCAAGTCCTTTATTATATACCAGAATCCCTTGGAGGGGGAGCATGGTGTTTGTGTATAGATCTATACGGGCTTGACAACCCGCGCCCTGACTGTTAGCTACAGTCCACCGTTTGGGGTGACAAACGTCATAACATTCCAACGCCTGAAGAACGTTGTGTATAGGCAATCCGAGTCAATAGTATGGTTATAAATCTCACAGGAGGTATTAAAAGTACATTGATTTACGAGGTTTTCAAACATATTGGTTACTTTTACACTTACAAACATTTTGGAAACAAACTTTGGTCTGGAAGGAAGACTACTTTTATACTAGTAGAAAATACAGGATTTTCTAAACACAAACAAACAAGGACAAGATATTTCATTTCATACAAACATTGTCATTAAATACTTATGAAACTCACCAGCTTAAATGTTGATCTACTCTTTCAAAATTACTTGTATGTCCCAGGGATTCAGTAACTACAGGTATCATTATGCTTTTGATGAAGAGATGCTGCGGCGCCAGTTTAAATCTCATATTTTGACATCATATTTGTAATTGATTTTGAACATGTAACTTTTGACAAAGTAAAACTTTCAATTATATATATATATATATATATATATATATATATATATATATATAGATATATATATATATATATATATATATATATGATGGTTGTATTGCTTTCTTTACTATGTATTCACTTGTTATGCTACCACATGAAGTCATCCGCCCCCGAACGTTTCCGCCGTTCAGGTTTGGGGGTGTGACACTTCTCAAGCTTCAAAATCACCAAGAACACATAAAAATGGCTTAAAACACTCCATGGTAGATTAGGGTTTTGTGGCTAGGGTTTGGAGTGATGGAGGCTACAAATGAGGCTAACCTTTGGAGGTTAAGGTGTTTAAATAGAGTGAAAACCCTAAAAATTAGGGTCTCACATTGGCAGCCTTACTCGTCGAGTTAAGGTTCCCCAACTCTTCGAGTAGGTTTCTTAACTCGCGTCCGAATTTCCATTCATACTCGACGAGTTTGGGGCCCCCAACTCGTCGAGTCCGTTTGCAAAAATGAGAATTCTTATTTAAAATACCTACCAGGACTCGAGCGTTACAAATCTTCCCCACTTAGTTTAGACTTCATCATCAATGTCTTCCGTAATCACCAATCCCTAAAAATGACTCATGCGATAAACCCACGGCTCCTCAATTTTCCATGAACGCACTGACGTTTCTTATGAGGACTGACACCTGCCATCGTGAAGGTACAACCATCACTCCACGCGATCACTGGCCTTCCCAAGGAAACCGAAACTTCTATCCAGGATATATCATCCGAACCTTCAACCCTTGAAAGCTACTTCTACCTTCTGAGACCTGAAACTTATCGTAATCTGGATTTTCGACAGCTCGACCGATCTGAAACAACCTGAAACAACTCTTTGTCAATCTCTCAACTGCTAGCAGAACAATCACAACCCTTCCACTCTATTCATATATCAGCCTATCCCGATCTACTAAAACCATCCTTAGAGTAATTTTTCAAACTCGGTGAAGAATGACTCCTCGATCTCACAAGTAAAACCAATCCTACTTTCCCTAGAATCCGAATGCTAAGGTCTTAATGGTCAGGCTAGCTGTCAGACCCCTTTGACCGAACTGCCGCGCATTACCCTGCTGCTGAAACAGAAACAAGTCACTGTGCATACATAGCTAAAAAATACTTATACTTGACAGAAGGTTCAGATAATCATTCGAGTAGAAGATTCATGCCTACAACGGTTAGACTCATACGAGGTTTGCGCAACAGGGTCAAATCAACTACTCTTAGATATATAATACCACTGCAAGTGACTAGTCACTTCCCAATCAACCAGTTACCCCGTCTTTCCTTGAATTCTAAAACACCAATATATTATGATACTCTGAAACTACCTGCAACACATAATTGCCTAAAATATAGAACTGTCTGAATCACCGAACTGCTTGAAACACTGATCAGCTCACTGATCTGGTGCTTCCAATAGTACGAGCCCTATACTACCTTCCACACTGCATCAACATTCATTCCAAGTCCTCCTCCTAGTATCATAGATCACAAGAACTCTACTTCTCGCTAAGCACCGGCTACCCTTCGGTAGGCCCCTCATAAGCTCCTCATTGCTACCTACTCACTCTTAAGCATCTCATAGCAATAGTAATCTCCTAGGCTAAGGCATCACAAATCAGGCCACTCTCGTCCTAATATGAATACCTAGCCCACTCTAGCATACATAATATATCATATCTTATCTTTTAACACATAACATAAGGGTATTTTGGGAAATCACCGTTCGGGCGCTGACTGATCGTACACACTGCTTCTTTCTGCTTCCTCAAATTCGTTTACTTTTTAGAAAAATTGTTTCTTGTATGAAAACTTTTTCAAATCCTCAATTTGAGTTCAGATACGCCCGAAGGTGCATCCGGATCCCTCAAACCAAGGCTCTGATACCAACTTGTAACAACGTGAATTTTCAAAACAATTTTTCATTTTTCAAATAACATAAAACTCATTCAATATTCTCAAATTCTCAAGTTTAACAATGTCATCATGATAAAAACATATCCCAAGATCATAAAATAAATCTTCTGCCAGTGTGTACGGATCATGTCGGCGCCTTACCGCAATCATCGCTAGTACCTGAAACTCATAACGCATAACACTGTAAGCATAAATTCTTAGTGAGTTCCCCAAAATACCACATACAACACATACGCTACTCAAGGCCATAACTCTATGGGACCTTCTGGTCCATGTGTCTCAGGGGACTTCCGTCCCAACCCTGGTAGACCTTCCGACCCTACCCGTATGACCTTCCGGTCTATACACTGTTGACCTTCCGGTCCATATCTTGGTACTCATAACATAGCATAACACATACATATCACATAGCAACATATATCACGTACTCCGCATAACATATAAGACCTTCTGGTCACGCATAGTTACCACTCTAGTTAAAGTATAGTGAGAAGACTCACCTCGTATGCTGTCTAGTAACTCACGTGCTCGGTATCCCTAAACCTCGTAACAACGACCTAGCCCCGCCTAAACACATAAGAAATCATCTTAAATCAATAACGGCTCCCCAGGCTAGACTAGTCTGTTCCAATGTTCTTTCAGAAGGCTAAAAGACCAGTTTACCCTTCTAATGGTCTAAAAGTCCAAGTGTTGACCCAACCCTAAAAGTCAACTAAAGTCAATTGTAGTCAATGATCAAACTTTCACCAGACTCATCGAGTGCACTTGTGTGACTCGGTGAGTCCAGGCGTCCCCTGAATCCTCATTGATCCTTCCTCAGCTCGTCGAGTTAACCCTTCACTCGACGGGCTACTACTGGTCATGAATCGCGGGGCAACCCGACTCGACTCGTCGAGTTCCTTCCATGGCAACACTCAAACGACCTTCTGAGGTCATATCTGCTTCTCTAACTAGTAGATCTAACCTTCTAGCACTCTAAAGTCACGTAAAGGTTCAAACTTTACGTTCATGCAGCACACACAAATCCATAAATGGAGAAATAACCTTCAAAATGGTAATCTACTCTCAAAGCTCTCATGAAACAGCATAAAGCTAGAAGGTTGGGACTTTTTGGACCACTCATGGTCCAGATCCAACATCTAAACCACCTTGGGACATCACATGCTTCATAATCCAACTCAAAATGATGCAAAGAAACCCTAGATTCAAGAAATCTATCAAATACACGAAATGGGAAAGGATTTGTATCTCCATAAGCGAATCTCAGTATCAAAAACACAAATCCAAGCTCCACAATCGATCTAGCTTGGACCTTCCCACTCCTTCTTGCAAGAACACACCAAAAAGGATGATGAATTAGCCTTTCCTTTGCTCTATAACCTCTCTTTTCTCTTTAGGGTTTCTCAAGGGTGTAAGTGGTCGCAAATGAAGGCCATAAGGACCTTTAAATAGGTCCTAAACCCAAGAAATTAGGGTTTACCTCGTCAACACTGACTCGTTACCCGACTCGTCGAGTCCAGTCGCTAAAACGCGTCAAAAGTCACGACCCTACTCGATGAGTTGAGGCACCAACTCATCGAGTCCCTCCAATAACTCCAAAAAAATGAAATGATTAAATAATCAAAATAGCATACCCGTAATTCCAGATGTTACAATTCTCTCCCACTAGAATCAGACTTCGCCCTCAAAATCTCATTCTGTAAACAACCCTGGGTGCTGCTTCCGCATCTCCACCTCCGGCTTCCAAGTCAACTCGGACCCTCTCCGATGTTGCCACTGGACCTGAACCAGAGGCACCTACTTGTTCCTCCGAACCTTGATCTTCTAATCCAAGATTGCGATTGGCCTCTTAACAGAATTCAGGCTTGCATCCACCTAGATGTCCTCTAGTGGCACTACCGTCGACTCGTCGGTTATACACTTCCTCAATTGAAACACGTGGAAGGTATCATGTATCTGGATCAACTCCGCAGGTAGCTCTAAATGATAAACTGCCTTGCCCACCCTCGCAGTCACTTTGAAAGGATATATGTACCAGGGCCCCAGCTTGCCCCTCTTCCTGAATCGGATCACTCGTTTCCAAGGAGACACCTTCAGGAGTACGAAGTCTCTAACCTGAAACTCAAGCTCGGATCTTCGCCTATCTGCATAACTCTTCTGGCGACTTTGGGCTATTAGCAATCTCTGTTTGACCTGCTATATCTGCTCATTCGTTTGAAGCACTATCTCAGTACTACCCATCACTCGTTGCCCTACCTCTCCCCAACATATGGGAGTCCGACACCTCCTCCCATACAACAACTCGAAGGGAGGCATATCAATGCTCGAATGGTGGTTGTTGTTATAGGATAACTCAGCCAATGGTAGGTACGTGTCCCAACTTCCTCAAAAGTCCAACACACATACTCGAAGCATGTCCTCGAGCGTCTGAATTGTCCGCTCACTATGTCCGTCCGTTTGTGGGTGGTATGCGGTACTGAAATGCAATCTCGTACCCAACTCCTCATGGAATTTCTTCCAGAATCTAGAAGTGAAACGTATATCTCGATTTGACACAATCGAGATCGATACTACATGCCGCGATACCACCTCTCTCACATACATCTCTGCCAGCCTCTCTGCGGAAGAGCTCTCACTGATAGCAAGTAAGTGAGTGCTCTTCATTAGCCGGACAACGATCACCTAAATTGCATCAACACCCCTCACAATGCTTGACAATTTGGTGATGAAATCCATAGAAATCTGCTCCCACTTCCATTGGGGAACATCAAGTGGCTGCAACTTGCCATGCGGATGCTGGTGCTCAGCCTTAACCCTGTGACAGGTTAAGCAACTCTCAACAAACCATGCAACATCCCTCTTCATACAGGGCCACCAATAGTCTCTTCTCAGGTCCAAATACATCATCGTAGCCTTGGGATGGATCGAGAACCTCGATCTATGCGCCTCCTCCATCAGGATGGTACGTGCCCCGCCCGCAAATGGCACCCAAATCTGAACCTAAAAAGTCATAAGCCCTTGGCTATCGGTAACAAACTCTGATACCTGCCCAATCACTCGCTCTTTCTTGCAGTTCTATGGTCTCACGACCTTTACCTAGGCCTCTCGAATGGTATCCAACATCGGAGTCATCACCGTCATCCTCATACAAATATCTCGTATCGGGGCACTCTCCGCCCTATGGCTTAGGACATCGGCTACAACGTTAGCCTTGCTCGGGTTGTATAGAATCTCATAGTCATAATCCTTTACCATATCCAACCATCTTCTCTGGCGCATATTCAGGTTGGGCTAATCCATAAAGTACTTCAAACTCTTGTGGTCCGTGTATATATACACCGAACCCCATACAAATAATGATGCCATATCTTGAGGGAGAACACCACGGCCCCTAACTCCAAATCATGGGTGGGATATCTCACCTTGTTAGGCTTCAACTGCCTCGATGCGTACGCTATCACGTGCCCTCTTTGCATATGCACCGCGCCCAACTCGGATGTCGATGCGTCACAATATACCATAAAATCCTCCATCCATTCCGGGAGGGCTAATACCGGGGCTTCGCATAAACTATGACAAAGTGTCTCGAATGAGACCTGCTACTCTGGACCCCAACTAAAAGTCACACCCTTCCAGGTCAACTTGGTGAGAGGAATAGAAATCTTGGAGAAATCTCTGATAAATCTCCGGTAGTAGCCGGCCAATCCCAGAAAACTCCTGATCTCGGTGGGGGATTTTGGCACCTCCCATCTCATAACCACCTCAATCTTGGCTGGGTCGACCAATATCCCATTCTGGTTAACGAGGTGTCCCAAGAACTGGATCTCTCGTAACCAGAAATCACACTTGGAGAATTTGGCGAAAAGCATCTTCGACCTCAATACTCTGAGAAACTCTCTCAGATGCTCCTCATGCTGCTATCTAGACCTCGAATATACCATAATATCATCGATGAACACGATCACCGAGCGATCCAGCATCGGCCTGCACACCTTGTTCATGAGATCCATGAACGCTTCCGGTGCATTGGTGAGCCCAAAAGGCATCACCACGAACTCATAATGCCCATAACAAGTCCTGAATGCCTTCTTTTGGATATCTTCATCCCGCACTCTCATCTGATGATATCTAACCCTCAAATCTATCTTGGAGAACCAAGATGCTCCCTGCAACTGATCGAACAGATCAACGATCCTCGGTAATGGATAATAGTTCTTGACCATCAACTTGTTTAAATCCCGATAATCAATGCACATCCGATGTGAACCATCCTTTTTCTTGACAAAAAGGATTGGTGCTCCCCAAGGTGAGCTACTCGGCTTGATAAATCCTTTCCGCAACAGCTCCTGAAGCTGTGAGGATAACTCATGCATCTCTGGTGGTGCAAGGTGATAGGGCGCCTTGGCGATAGGCGCTGCCCCCAGAACCAAATCGATGCAGAACTCCACCTGCCTCTCGGGAGGCACAACTGGAAAATCCTCGGGAAAAACATCCGGGAACTCACACACTATCGCAACATCGTCAATCGAAGTCGGTCTCTCTGCGACCACTCGTGTATCCATCACATAAGCTACAAACCCGATGTAGCCGTGCTATAGACTCTCTCTCGCTCTAGCAGCCAAATAGAATGTTGACCCACATCAGGTACTCTCTCCAGATAATGTCATCACTCTCCCACTAGGGTCTCATATCGTCACTATCTATCGCTCGCAGTCTATAACCTACCCAAATTGGCTCAACCAATCCATGCCCACTATAACGTGAACGTCCCTCATCACAATCAGGACCAAATCTATCAGGAACTCAACGCCAAAGATCTCAAGTATACATCCTCACACCACATTTGTAGCATACACCGCTCGCTCGTCAGCTATGAAAACTCGTAGAGGCCGACTCAACGCCTCTCGCCGAATACTGATTTGCTGACTAAATGCTAATGATACAAATGATCGACTCGCACCCGAGTCAAATAACACCAAAGCAGGTACATAATTCACAAGAAAAGTACCTATGCATGTCATATAATAAGCACAATATCTCAACTCATCATAAATAAATGAAAGAATACGTACAAGCCACGACATCGGGCGCTGCACGGACCTCCTCGTCTATCAACTAGAAGCCTCTCCCGCATGCCTTCGGTGCTTCGGCCTTCACTGGCCGACCCTTAGTAGTTGTTGCAGTAGCAGGGGCAGATCCCTACGCTGATCCCTGTAACAACTGCGGGCACTCGGCCTTCCGATGGCTTGTCTGGTTGCAATGAAAGCAAACCATAAATCTCTTGGGGGAAGTCCTTGGCTATATGCCCCTCCTTCCCACATTTGTAGCAAGCACCCGACCGACAGACTCCATCATGTCCTTTGCCACACTTCCCACAGGTGCGACCCTTCTTGCCTCCAGATCTCGAATCGGCGGGCTTAGCCCGCTTGGCTGCCGGCTGAGACTGTACCGGCCGCCTATCCTTCCCCTGAGACTCGGCCTCCTCCCTGGCCTGAGTCTCCAAATCAATCTTCCGGGAATTTGGATGGAGCTCAGCACATGTCCGGTAAGTAGAGTTCACCATGAACTCTCGGATGTCCCTCCTCAAAATGCTTAAATACTGGCTCATGCGTGCCTGCTCAGACGACACATGCTCAGAGAAAAACAACACCCTCTCATGGAACATCCGTGTGATCACAGTCATTAACTCTGTCCCCTGCTTATGGGAAAAAAACTTATGTGCCAACCGTTCCCTCTCCACCAGGGGAACATACTCGTCTCTGAACATGGTGGTGAACCTCTCCCAGGTCACCTCCAAAATCTCTACAAGAGTGAAGTTCGTCGTCACAAACTTCCACCGGTCCTTCACTCCCAAGCGAAGCTGGTTCAGTGCAAACCGAACCCTCAAATGCTCCGGACACGAACAGGTGTAGAAGCATCCCTCGATATCATATATCCATCTCATTGTAGCAATCGGGTACTGCATCCCATCAAACTCTAGTGGCTTCGTGTTGCTGAACTCTCGGAACAGCATCGAGTCATCCTCCTGAGGTCTAGCAGCAACCACATCTGTAGTAGCTGCAGCAGCCGCAGCCTCAGTAACCGCTGCGTATCTCTCATCAAATGTCTCAATAAAAGTGGTCTTGATAGATCCAAACATCTTCGGTATCTCTACTCGGAGGGCCGCAGCCACCTCTTCGTGGATCATCTGTCGAAGCTCCTCATCACTTACGTCGTTGGTCTCTGGTCTTTGGCGTGTCGCAACCATGATGTCTCTGAAATACAACATAAAAATATCAGAGACTTGCTCGAGTGTACTCACACTCGACAACTCAATCCTACTTGTTCCTTAGTATCCCAAAGATTCTTGCTTGGACTGCTCACTGCTCCAGTGCTTCCAGTAGTACGGGCCCTATACTACCTTCAACACCGCATCAACATTCATTCCAAGTCATCCTCCTAGGATCCCAGATCACAAGTACTCTACTTCTCGCTAAGCACTGGCTACCCTTTGGTAGGCCCCTCATAACCTCCTCACTGCTACCTACTCACTCTCAAGAATCTCATAGCAGCAGTAATCTCTTAGGCTAAGGCATCACAAATTAGGCCACTCTAGTCCTAATATGAATACCTAGCCCACTCTAGCATACATAACATATCATATCTTATCTCATAACACATAACATAAGGATATTTTGGGAAATCACCGTTCGGGCGCTGACTAATCATAGACATTGCTTCTTTCCGCTTCCTCAAATTCTTTTACTTTTTAGAAAAATTGCTTCTTGTATGAAAACTTTTTCAAATTCTCAGTTTGGGTTCAGATACGCCCGAAGGTGCATCCGGATCCATCAAACTAAGGCTCTGATACCAACTTGTAACAACGTGAATTTTCAAAACAATTTTTCATTTTTCAAATAACATAAAACTCATTCAATATTCTCAAATTCTCAAGTTTAACAATGTCATCACGAGAAAAACATATCCCAAGATCATAGAATAAATCTTCTGCCAGTGTGTACGGATCATGTCGGTGCCTTCCCGCGATCATCGCTAGTACCTGAAACACATAACGCATAACATTGTAAGCATAAATTCTTAGTGAGTTCCCCGAAATACCACATACAACACATACGCCACTCAAGGCCACAACTCTATGGGACCTTCCGGTCCATGTGTCTCAGCGGACTTCCGTCCCAACCCTGGTAAACCTTTCGACCCTACCCGTTTGACCTTCCGGTCTATACACTCTTGTCCTTCCGGTCCATATCATGGTACTAATAACATAGCATAACACATACATATCATATAGCAACAGATATCACATACTCCGCATACAACGAGGAAGACCATCATTGTCTTGATTTGACATCTATAATAGGAAAAGAGAATTCAAGTTAGTCGATTTTAATCCTTAATTATTAACCCATAAATTTAAATCAAGGCTACGATCCATATTTTCGATTTGAACTTTGAAGATGGATGACGTAACTAAATTCGAATCTCTTTTAGGTAGGTAAGGCGTTTGCCAGTTTCAATCTTATGAAACTCCTAGATCATTTGAGATTCACTGAATCTAATCAATGACATGTTTAATTGTAGATTATGTTCTTACTTTTGTGACTGGGATGTCGACGATCACAAACGAGATATTAATAACCATGCAAATTAGATTGGCACTCTCGATATCATTTATCATGTCATTTTAATGTGTTGGTTAGCCACACACGCTCCATTAATCAACGATAATTTTTGAGACACCTACTACTATTTTTTATTAGTCTCCCATTAGTGTATTGGTTAACCACATACGCTCTACTAACGACTTATAAAGTGTAATGTGCAATTTCATGGATTATCATACAAATTGATATTTCCCTAAAGTAACTAAGAGTGGGATATTATAAATCGTATAGTTATTGTATGTCATTATACTTATTAATGAGATTGTGTCCTATAAAATCCGTTCGGATAACGACCCTCCATCATACAAGAGAGCAGAGGGTAAAAATGGATACCCGATGGCAGTCATTTTATAGGCCGCTTCCTTAAACTCTCCTTACAGTATGGCTTCGTGAATGAGGCGTACTAGCGATTTGACTGACTTTTCTTATATATATATATATATATATATATATATATATATATATATATATATATATATATATATATATATATATAACCTTTAATTATATAACATAGTATAAGGTGTATTTCAAAACATTTTAAAATTGCAAGGGTTTAATCTTTTAATAAATTAAACTTTTAATTTAATTAAATTTAAACCATTTGATGGATTTATTAATCATCTTTTAATTAATTAGTGAATTAATTAATAATAAGATCTATAAGAATGTATTTTAAACTTTTCAAAATACCAAATATTATTTGACATTAATTATTAAGTTTAATTAATATCTAAATTTATTATTTATACAATTAAAAGATGAATCATATTAATCAATAAAACAATTAATCAAGTCAAATATTTATCTTCTAACTTCTAAGATTTTAATTTATCATCGTAGATACACCAAAATCGGATTTGGAGGATAAGTATAGCAAGTAATTATCACATAAAAGCTGATTAGGCAGATTATTTCCACATTTTCGGATCTAGAGTGAGCTCACGTCGTGAGCCTCATTGCTTGCGTCATAAGCATCGACAAAACCAAAAGTAGGTTTCTTTCTAAATCAAAAATGTGCAAAAACATGAAAGAAAGCCCTAGGCTCTGATACCACTGATGGGTTATTATGGTTACAACTACAATGCTTTAAGAAGAAAAACATTTAAACAATTCAAATGATTAGCGCACATGCAACCTAATAGGATCTATGTATTTCACATATAGGTAACATACTATGAATCATTGTCCTACAAAACTTTCCTATGATAAAATAATTTGTAAGAACAAGAAACTTACCTTAAAGATTGTTATTGCAAACAAACTTGAATTCATTCCTGAAAAACTCTTGGAAGCAAGTACCACAAGTGTCGTGCCTCTAATGGTTGTCACCCAAACCCTAGCAACCAAGGAGCTTGAAGAGAGAGATGAGAAGAGTATAAATTTTGGACCTAAGCCTCTAAATTAATGTCCTAGCATAAATTCTATTGCTAAGGGTCCTTATATAGTTGAGGTAGCCTGGTGTCAAAGCTAGTGTTTAAGGAGAAAACCCTAATCCCTAAGATTGGTGACCAAGCAACCTATTCCCCTCTTTCAAGGAGATTAGACGAAATTATTGAGCTTGACCAAGTTATTTGCTTCCACCTCATACAATGAGGTCCATGGGCTCCTTTCCTCAATTTCCAATATATAACCAAACAGACCCTGCACTTTTAATTAATTCAATTACTCCTAAAATTAATTCCAATTAATTTCTAATTAATTACTAATTAAATAATATTATATCTAATTAATATATTATTCTTATAATATATTAAAAAATTATTTATTTTGATGTTAATTAATTTATTAACCATATAATAAATTAATAAATCAGTCTCTCTCTCCCTCTCTCTAAATGTTATCTTATTTAATTGCTAGGTTTGAAGGCAACCTAAAAGGATTGTGCTACCATCAATTCAAGTTTATACCAATTATAGTTATGGGCTTAGACACCCAATCCAACAGCTGAAATGTTCATGAGTACTTAGAAATAGAGATTTAAGTATTGGATAAATCCACGCTTAGAGAATTACTTCATGGAATCTATCGCGAGTAAATCTGAGACGATAATATCTTATGATCTTGAAACAGAGATATATGAATTGTAATTTACAAGTTAGTTGTACATTGGTAATGCATAAACACATCAGTAACTTGATGTTATAAAATGTATTGTCATGCATGATTTGGTGAGTAAAGGATACAAGCATATGAGTCAAAGTTTATCTGTTACTTTTTCCCAAACAGGAAAGTGATATCTTTTGGCCTCTTAGTGATTTGTTGTTGATTTATAGTGTTGGGCGCATCCAAGACTAAATTGATGTGTTCGATTAGAACTCCTATGTCAGCACAAATTAGAAATCGGGAAACAAAGTCTTGGACAATGAGACTGATTCTACTCCATGTGTCATGTCCGAATAATATCTTGCAGAATGGAGAATTATATGATCACTTATGTTACGACACGTAACTGACTGGATCAGAGTTCGGTAGCAGATTTTTGAAGCTACAATTTGTTGATCAATTCAGGAGTTATACTAGCAGTTATAGTTACCGACTTATCCAAGTGGGAGACTGTTGGATTATGTGTCTAAACCCATTACTATAACTAATATATAATTGAGTTAATAGTAGCATAGTTGTTTTGGGTTGCCCTCAAAGCTAGCAATTGGACACGATGACTTTTAAAGAGAGAGAGAGAGAGAGATTAATTTATTATTTGACTAGTTTACAACCCGTAGGAACCACGGTTATAAAAATAATTAAACTTTTATAATAAAAAAATCAAAATTATTAATCAAATATTTTAAATAAATTAATAATTAAGAGATACTTTTATTAGTTATGTGAAGTTATAATCGTTGATTCAAATAAATATATAAAAATAGTTTTTAATATATATTAGACTTTTTTTTGTGAATTAATGAAAACAATAATACAAAATTTAAAATTTAATTAAAAATAGATAATAAATACATTGAAAATAACATCACATTAATGAGGAGGTCTAATAAATTTAAAATGAAGAACTAATAGATTGACAAGTAGCAACACATTAATTAAGATGTCTAATATAATGACACATGACAAAAGAACTACTTTTTTTATTAGTATATATATATATATATATATATATATATATATATTAGTAAATTAATATAAAATTTTATTAATGTATTATAAAAATAATATATCAATTAGAAATAACATTATTTAATTAATAATTAATCTGAAATTAATTGGAATTAATTTTTGGGTTAAAACAATTAATTAAAAGTGCAGAATCTATAGTGCGATTGTTCAATAGTTAAAAAAAGGCTCCAAAATCTTCCAGGTTAAGGTGGACAGTTTTGGAGGCGATATTCTATGGTTTCTAAAATATCTCACGTGGATAAATAAGGAGTTGGACAATTATCAATTTGAAATAATATCATTATATTCCAATTAGGGTTATCCAAGGCTTCCTTGTACCACTATATAAAGGAACCTAAGGCTTCTAAATTTCGGCCACTCCATTTTATAAGGAGATAGCAAAAATTTCAAGCCTCCTCTCTCTTCTCTCCCAATTCACTCTCTTGTTAGTTTGGATGTAATTCCATTAGAGGCACGCACTTGTGGCGCTTTCTTCCTAGAGATATTCAATAAGGAATCATTGTTATTAACTACAATAACAATTAAGGTATGTAATCCAAAACCCTAATTTATGATTTTCAAAAATTACATATGCTTCTTAGGGTTTCTTATTTGATGTTCATAGTTATAGGTTTAATAGAAATAACATAGATCCTTTTAAGTGGGATGTGAGCTTGAGGGTTTTAATTTTATTTGTTAGACCTAAATCCCATCAAAATAGGGTGTTACAATAACGAGGTCTCAACAATTCTTAACTCGGGGGAAAAATTGATCAGACGAGGAAGAAAGAAATCATAGGATCAGTAATCATAAAAAATGAATAAAATTAAGAAATTCCCAATCGCATAAAAAGGTGAAATAGAAGTAACCTTTGTTTGCTAGAGTCCGGTGAAGTGGAAGCGTTGTCGATGCATTTGAAAATTGTTTATGAGCCTTCGAAATTGGAGTTCACATCGCAACTTCACGTTACATATTCTTGTTTTTGCTTCATCATTTTCTCCTTGGGCCTGATCATATTAGTATCGGGCCTTGAACTAGTGGACTAGGCTAAAAAATAATGGACTTACCTAATATAAATACTATGAAATTGGGTACCTTTAGCATTTGGCGACCCTAGGGCCCTCACGCAGGTTACCTTGCCTCATAGACTGTCCCTACTTGTACGACATGACATTAAAGATGTGATGAATTCAGCTCTTACGGATTCAGTAGATATCAATGAACAAATGCTATTATTTGTGTTAAAAATAAATTTAAGCATTTAAAAGCCATTACAAAAACATAGAAAGCCACTAAGACGGAGAAATGATGGAGTTGAATAAGACATTACTATAAATCTTTGTGAGATTGATAAACCTACGTATGACGGCTTGACTTTAGATCAAATGGATTTGGTTCGAGGAACCCTTTTGAAACTACTGAGTGAAATTGAAAGGGAAAAAACTTATGGAACTTGCTTAAAATGTTAAATATAAAATGGCGTATGGATGTTGATGAAAATTTCATGTTTTATAACGATATTCTATCGAAGACCCCATCAAATAGATATCCATCGCATTATAAGTGATGGAGATTGGATTTTTTATTATACTTTAGTCAATGAGTAATTCTTTTCTTTTTTAAAATAATATTTTGGTCGCATAAGGGCATTTCTACTTTGAAGCCTATTCATAAGTTTAATATAATTTCTTGTGTGAGATGTTGGAGTCCGATAGGTCTTGTGATTATATGGTAGTGAGAAGTCGCAACTCGCAATAACCAACAAATTTTCCTTCTCTTTTTATAAACAATTTTGAACCTTTTAATGATGACATAGCCATGTTTGTTAAAGAATTCAACATAATTTTCTATATCAGCTGGGTGTAACTCATATTTTATTACTTTGAATCCTAAGGTTGTGGATCCTCATTTTATCAAAGATTTAAATCAATTATATTGATTGGGTTGTAATAAAATATCATTTCTAAGCGTTTGGCTAAAAAACATTCTAAAGTGGTTTTAACCAATTTCCAAAGATAAATTTTCCCCATTTTTCAGCATGAATTCGGAACACTAAACATTAGCAAAATGTTATAATGGTTATGTGTTCGTGTTCTCCTCTATGATATCTTTGTTTCAATATATCTCACATCATAAATAGATTAAAAATGAATGATAAATTTCATATGGAAGTGAGTTAGTTGGAATAAACTAATAAATGGGTTAAATGAGTGTTATCTCATCCCACATGGGTGAGAGTACGAAAAAGAAATGACTTTATAACTATAAAGACTTCATAACCTTGTAAGGCTCTCTCTTGCACATGAATAGGGATGCAAATGTGAACCTAATTGCATTGAGTTCACTGAATTTGTGTGTGAGCATGCGTGAGCATGCATTCTTGCAGGTATGAATGCACCACCGGTCAAGAAGAAAAGTTCACATACTTTTTTCCAATTATTTTCATTTTAGTTAAAAGTTACAAAAATGTATTAAAGACTATTAATTATAGATATTGGTTTTGATTTCATAATTATTTAGGCTTTTTATGTATTTTTCAGTTATGTGTTTATGCCCTATAAATAGATCCCCTTGGACACTGATAAGATATATCTAATGAAACAATCATATTTTCCTCTCATATGATTTTGTTTCTTCTTCCATATATTGCTGCAACCAATGTATTTTTCATCCAAGTGAGGGTTCAGACGATCTTGAAGAATCGTTTTCCATTATTGTATCATGGGAAACAAACACCTATATCAAATAAAATTGTTTAAGGACATTGTGTTAAACATAAGCCTCAATAATAATTTACTATTTCATTCATACGTGCTATTTTCTTATTATATTTTCCTAACAAAATCAAATAAACGAGTAGTATAAGAAGAACAAGAATTAACTAATGATTTTTAAAATCGATTTTTGAGAAAGCTTATGATTTGGTTTCTTGGAATTTCATGGAGCAGATTATGAACTCTGGGAACTTTGGTGTGAAATAGAGTAGTTGAATGTGTGTTTGAGGTCTTGAAAGTATTATGTTCTTGTGAATGGGGTTTTCATAGAAAAATCAAATTGGAGAGGGAATTAAATCTGGGAGATCCATTATCATAGTTTGGAACATCCAAATTTCTAATACAAGTACACCCAAACAAATTCCATTTTAATTACAAATCAATCTGGTGTACACTTGTATTAACTAATCAGTACAAGATGTTATCAAAAGGATTGTATATAATAATGTACCATGAATAGAGCTGGGAGCTACCAAATTCACACCTCTTTACTAAGTCTACATGATCCTGAAAGGAACATAACAACAAAAGGGTAAACTATAAGAAACTTAGTGAGTAACCACAATAATAAGATATAAATTAGTTGCAATCTTCACAGTGTATTTCGAACAAGTCAATATGCACTAGAATTGAATGTTATTATACAAATTTCTAAATAGACATGTTTACAGGTATTTAAGTATTTATTCTACTCATTAACTTTTCGTAGTAAAGTTTAAGCTATTATTATACACCAATAACTTCTATCCCCCATGCTATTACAAGCACATATGCTATCACTTTGACATAACCATGTAGGAGTATGGCATCGCAGCCACCCAGACTAACATCGACTTATATTTCAAAAAGGAAGTACTACAGCCACCAAGGTGACCATTGCTCTCCTATAACAACATACAAGTATAACATTATGGACACCTATAACATCCCAATTTTTGAGATAAAAAATTTCATTTTTGATATAACAATTTAGAAAACCGTTTATAAGAATAACATAGTCAAATCACATCATTCATCAAAACCACAATCACAAGTCTCAAAAATCATATCATCAATAGTAATAATGTTAGAGTGCAATCCCATGGATCTCAAATGCAGAATCATATGTGTGTGATGCGCTGCTACCGTACCGACTCTTTCCCCTTCGACGAAGAGGTACCTGAAACCAAAACTAAAAACCGTAAGCACAAAGCTTAGTGAGTTCCCCCATCATACCACATACCATACAACAAATGTAACGTCCCAAGTTTCGAGTCAATAAATTCGTTTTAAATTAAGTAATTTATAATAAATCGGTTACTGAAAACATTGTCGATATCATATCCATCCATAAACCACCATAAACATGTTTCAAAAACAAACATTGAGCAATATAAAAAATCATAATCCAATCCCAGAACACTCAATGCGGAAATCATGTGTGTGATGCGGAAATCATGTGTGTGTGATGCGCTGCTATGTCGCCGGCTCCTTCAAGGTAAGGAATTGGTTTTCTAGCTCGAGCAGATTCTGGGCTGAGCAGTACCTACGTTTGAATTGCACCAGAAATTCTGCCCATGTCAGTTGAAGGGGCTCATTGGGGCTCAGAGTCTTCCCCAAGGTATTCTACCAACATACAACGCCTCCTCGAAACTGACGCACTGCAAATGTGGTCTGTTGTTTTCCCTTGCAACCGCACGTCATGAAAGCTAATTCCATCTCCGAGATCCAATCCATGACCCCGATCGGATCCTCCTTTCCAGTGAAAGTCGATGGCTTGCAAGTTAGAAAATCCTTGTACTTACATCCATTCCTCTTGACTTCGTCGCCATGGTTGTTTTTTCGAACTATTGGTGGGTTGACTTGACCAACAGTCCCACTGTAGTTCTCCTCCTCAGTCTGACCTTCTTTCAACTCGAGCCGTTCGATCTATATAGTCGCTTCCTCTCGATTTTGCTAGAGCAAACGTCTGGTTTCCTCCATTTGACAATCCAACATCACCTGGATCATTGCTTGCACTCCGGCCATCGTTATTGGCTCAGCAGCGGCTACCACAACTGGTATTTGCTCAATCACTGGGGGCTGGTTTCGGTTCGCATTTGCATTCACGTTTCCGCTACGGGTTCTTGCCATCTTGATCTATACACCGAATGAGGTGAATCTAGACCTTTACTTAAAATTGACGGTTAAATCATCCTTATCACTCTGAGACGTTTATATGCTAGTTCTAATATCGTAGTTAAACGCTTAGAATCCTAAACACATAAGGTTTCCAGATCCGGTCGGCAACAAACCATAGATCCGAACAAACAAAAGCATATCAGGCACAAGTATTTAGCACATAAAAGCATTTTAGGCACAATTCCTAAAATAATCTAGTGCTAACACCTCACAATCATCGCTTAGCATTCTAAGTTTAAGTCTAGAAATAAATCCATATTCCTAGTTCGCTTAAACTAATGCTCTGATACCAACTGTGACATCCCCATTTTCACGGTCAGAATAGACCGATTTTGTTTATGCTTTATAAAAATCAGAGTACTTCTTTTAATAAAAATGTTGCGGAATTTGTTCCTACTTCAGTTTATTTCTAATAAAAATCAGAATAGACCGATTTTGTTTATCCCCATTTTCGAAGAAACGTATTTTATTCATTTCAAAACGTTTGGGATGTCATCGTTAATACAAAAACATAAGCATAAACAGAACTTACCTTTATTTACACTAGTGATCTACATCTCTTTAAATCTCTTAGTGTAAAGTGACCTTGTATCAACACCTGTGATATAAATAAACTGAGTGGTCAGGTTGGGAAACCTGGTGAGTACATAGGGTTTTCAACCCATAATAATATAATTATTATGTTTAATCATCAAACAGTTAACCCAATTACCCATCCCTATTATCTTCTTTATTCTTAAGGATCTACCCTAAGAATCAACTATTTCTTGTTCATTCATTCCTAAGGATCATCCTAAGGAAACAACATGAAGTCCATTGTTGCCAATGACACATTGGTCAAGCGCAACTGCTAATCTTGTCACTTAGGTGCTACTGCCAGAATTGGGACATTTTCTATGAGGCGCTTCTGCCGGTATTGACCTTTAAGCGCTACTGTCATGGTCATAAGGCTCCCTATTAGGCGCAGCTATCGATACTGTCCTTAGAGCGTAGCTGCTAGGATGTTTATCGTAGATCTGAAACATCTACGGGTTGTGGCACAGCTGCCAGTGCTCATCTATAGGGTACTAGGTCCACTACTGCCAATGTATACCTATAAGGCACTAGGTCCATGCTACTAATGTTCCTCTATTTCAGTTTTTATCCCTCATCATTCATCTACCCATGTTTTACCGAACATATTTTGTAGATATAAAATAGTTTATACAGTTTACATCATTTAAAACATGTATAAAAATCTTTGACCAGCATAGACAGCAAGTATTCAGACAATATGCACACATAGCACGTAATTTATAATAAAATACTTCATATCTATGTGTAAGATGAAAGGGACCATGCACTCACTTGAAAGGTGGTGACTCAACACTCAGACAACGCTTCGATACTCTCAAAACAACTTTCCTTCGATAAAACCTATTATCAACACCACTAGGGTTTAGTCTACCGATATCCATGGCGAATTAATAGTCTGACTATTATTATTATTATATAAGCATTAAATAACACTCAATATAACTCATAATAATAGCCCAAATAATTATTTTAAGGTCCTAATAATGTTACTATAATTAATTAGAAGCTATATTAAAACTAGCGTAGGTGTAGCTCACTTACAACGGGTTTTTCGCAAAACCGGGCTTCGCTGGAGTAGCGTTTCCCGAGCCGAAAGGCTGTTTTCTCGGAGCCGTCGGGCACTCCAGGGCTTTCGCCTCGTGCTAGGGAGTTACCCTAGGCTTTGGGGGGTTAGGGAGGCTTAGAGAGAGAGAGAGAGAGAGTTTAGAGAGAGAAAGAAGGGTTTGAAGGTGTGAGAATGAATAGTACCCGACACCTCTATTTATAGTGGAAAAATCTAATGGACTCGCCGAGTCTAAGTCATGACTCGCCGAGTTGGTGCATGTGGCACCCTTCTGGTGGTGCCACGTGTCCTCCTCTGGTGGTGCCACGTCACCCCTATCACGTATCAGCCTTTAAACTTAGAAAAATCATAACTTTCGTATACGAGCTCTGTTTTTGATGTTCTTTATATCCACGCGTAGGTAAAATCAAGATCTACAACTTTCGTTTAGACTCCGTTGGCTAATTCTTGACTGATCTCAAATTTAACAGTAGGAGGCGTTTAGACTGTTAAATGACCGCGAAGAATTCATAACTCCTTCATACAGACTCCGTTTTCGTCTATCTTTTTACCATTGAGTTCCTATTAATGAGATATTCAACTCTCATTTAGGTCACGTAAGCCAAAAACCGGTCGAACTAAAATTCGAGTTTCGAGCTGTAAACTACTAAGCCGAATCTTAGAAAAATCATAACTTCCTCATATGAAGTCAGATTTGGGCGTTCTTTTTATCGACGCTCTTAGTTTAACATATTCTACGAATTTCATTTAGATCACTAAGGCTAAGAATTCCTCCATCATAAATTCACTATTTACGCTTCCCGGTGTCGTGCCGGTTATTTTATAATATTCATTATACTTGTAATGAAGATTTAAAGTCATTGTTCTACCCGTTCGGCTAACGACCCTCCACCGATCAAGCAAGCGGTGGGTGAGAGTATACACCCATTAAGTCGCCATTTTATAGGCAACAACCTTATACCCACCTTATAGACCGGCTTCGTGAATGAGGCCTACTAACGGTAAAACGACTTATTCTTATACATATATATAATAATTAACCATTAATGTTATAAATAGTATAAGGGTTGAATTTTAACTATTAAAACTCTAAGGGTTGGAATTAAAGTTTATTAAAGTGTGTGAAACTTTACAAATTCCAAAACTTGAGGGCAAGTTTTGTAACTTTGCAAAACTCTTTATTTCATAACTTATGAATTAAAGGTTCATAAAAATGAAGACTCTTCATTTTCATGTAACTTATGTGTTTTAAGTGTGTGTTAAATAAAAGTGACCTTTGGTAATCCATAACTTGAGGACAAATTATGGACTCCATTAAAACACATAAATGATAAAGAATTAATCCTAAACAATTCAGCAAATAATTCCTATCATTTTCTAAATTCATAAGAACATGAACATGATCATCAAAAATTCAAGAATTATATGAACACATAAAATCATGGAATTTTGATATATGCTATTGTAAATGGATTAGAACAACCATTACACCAACTAAAATAAGTTTTATAACACCAAAACAATTTAGGGTAATGTTTCTAGTCCATTTCCAGCAGCAAAAGTCGAGAATCTGCACTCTTTCGATCCTACTCGTCGAGTGCATGAACTGACTCGTCGAGTAGGTTGAAGTTTGCCTTGGACTCGTCGAGTCCCCCCAATGGACTCGGCGAGTCCACCATGCAGACAGCAATGATTTCAACTTTTTTCACTATTTTGCATCAAGTATCAAACAAGCAAGCCTAGGCTCTGATACCACTGTTGGGTTTTGAGCAATCTAACACTTCCTAAGTGTGCATGCAACCCTAATAAACCTTGGATCTATGTTTGTCTAAATACATGCAAAATAATAATTTTCCAAGGTTTATAACCTATCTAACATGGCATGGGGAACATTTCAACATAAAAGAGTTAGAAGAGATTACATACCTTTTGGTGAGTTTGGTTCTAAGGAGTTTGAGGGCCAAGCACCAATAGTGTGAATGCCTCAAATGGAATCACAAACACCACAAACTCTTGGAAAACTTTGAGAGAGTATACACCTTGTATAAAATCGGCCACACACATGCACACACACACTAGTTCACTAGTTTTCTCTTAGGCTCCATTTCATGCTCCATAAGCATGCTTATATAGTGTGCATGGTTAGGGTGAAACCCTAATAACCCATGTCTTTTCCTTTCCAAGGATCCATGGGTTAAAAGCTCCATGGATCATCCATGGACTTCCACATAAGCCTAGCCCATTAACAAATGAGTATTAGCCCACACTACATATAAAACAAATAGCCCATAATCTAATTAGTCTTCTTTTTAATCTCTAAATTAATTCATAATTAATTTAAGACTAAAACTAATTAAATAACGTAACTTCATATTAATATATTATAACTCATAATATATTAATAAACATATGTGTATAACTCTCATAAAATTATCCATAATAGTTTGGATGAGATGCAACCCAAATGGACCATGCCGGTCGGTTCAAGTATATACCAAATAAGTTATGGACTTAGACACCTTATCCAACACTTTATTCCTTCAAGTCTATCTCTTAGACTTATTGACTGTAAGTAGTACTTGAACGTGCACCTGCTCTCTACCTCAGGTTAGACTCCAAATTATGACCTATCATCATGTGATGCATGTTTAGACTCAGGTCTCTTAGAGTTAAATTCTAAAACAGACTAAGCCTTCCTTCATGTTCTAATGTGATATAATCATACTTTAACATGTAGCATTTCTAGCTACCAACAAGCGCGATACTTCTATTGATCGCTTTGATTTTAATCGTTTGGTTTAATTCGGACGCTATATCAAACTTGGTTCTCTGAACCACGTAACCTACTCATCGTAGTCGGACTCAATATGATATGACCACTAAGGTCGGGATAACAACAATCTTCTTAGTCATTACCGAAACAATGGTAACGACATACTTGAATAAAACGAAATCAATTAGTGTCTTCTTGGTAACCTTGTGACTTTCCATGATCCAAGTGTGAGTCCTGTGCTTCCGGTAGTATAGCCCTCTACTACCATTCACACCTACTCATACTCGTCCCAAGTATTGTCCCGCAGTTTCCCAAGTCACCATGCAGCAAATCACACAATCATTCAACACATTAGATAACAAAACGAAGGTTTTATTTTATTACTTGAAACAATTACATGGGTGTTCAAGTTCACCCTAGATTATGCCTCTAATAGGCTACATCATGTGACACTATCTATATGGCTTCTTCATAACTCGATCTCTATATATCCATCCTTACTCCTGATTCCTTGCATCGTCAGCTGCTTCATCAAGGATCATTTGAAATGCTCTTGCCTTTGGTTTTGGTGGCACATTTGGCTTTGTAGCCCCTTCTCTCTTTGGGAAATCTTGCTTGAAGTGCCCTTCCTCGTTACATTCGTAACACACCCTTTTGTTGAATTTACACTCGTTAGCATAATGCCCATGCTTCCCACACTTGAAACAAGTCACCTCCTCACCGCATTTTCCAGAGTGTTTCTTTTTGCACTTCTCGCACCATCTTTCTTCACACCCTCCTCCTCTAAACTTCCTTGTACTGGACTTGCTTCTCTCATCGGGCTTCACAGAGCCCTCAAACTTTCTCTTTTCGCCAACCTCGGTCTTGTTGGCGGCTCTTCCCTTGATCATCTCCTCAACCGACTTGGCAGCCCAGATAGCTGCCTCCAAAGTAGGTGCCTGACGCACTGGCACCGCGTACTCCCATGGAAGTCCTTTTGCATACTTTTCAACTTTCGTCAGATCATCCGGAACCAGACGTAAGGCGAACACCATCTTCTCTGTGAAGTTGTTGGTGTATTCATCAACAGACATGCTTCCTTTCTTCAAGGTAAGGAATTGGTTTTCTAGCTCGAGTAGATTTTGGGCTGAGCAGTACCTACGTTTGAATTGCACCAGAAATTCTGCCCATGTCAGTTGTAGGGGCTCATTGGGGCTCAGAGTCTTCCCCAAGGTATTCCACCAACGTACAACGCCTCCTCGAAACTGATGCACTGCAAATGTGGTCTGTTGTTTTCCCTTGCAACCGCACGTCATGAAAGCTAATTCCATCTCCGAGATCCAATCCATGACCCTGATCGGATCCTCCTTTCCAGTAAATTCAATGGCTTGCAAGTCAGAAAATCATTGTATTTGCATCCATTCCTCTTGACTTCGTTGTCGTGGTTGTTTTTTCGAACTATTGGTGGGTTGACTTGACCAACAGTCCCACTGTAGTTCTCCTCCTCAGTCTTCCCTTCATTCAACTCGGGCCGTTTGATCTGAATAGTCACTTCCTCTCGATTTTGCTGGAGCAAACGTCTGGTTTCCTCCATTTGATGATCCAACATCACCTGGATCATTGCTTGCACTCCGGCCATCGTTATTGGCTTAGCAGTGGCTACCACAACCGGTATTTGCTCAATCACTGGGGGCTGGTTTCGGTTCCCATTTGCATTCACGTTTCCGCTACGGGTTCTTGCCATCTTAATCTATACACCAAATGAGGTGAATCTAGACCTTTACTTAGAATTGAAGGTTAAATCATCCTTATCACTCTGAGACATTTATATGCTAGTTCTAATATCGTAGTTAAACGCTTAGAATCCTAAACACATAAGGTTTCCAGATCCGGTCGGCAACAGACCATAGATCCGAACAAACAATAGCATATCAGGCACAAGTATTTAGCACATAAAAGCATTTTAGGCACAATTCCTAAAATAATCTAGTGCTCACACCTCATAATCATCGCTTAGCATTCTAAGTTTAAGTCTAGAAATAAATCCATATTCCTAGTTCGCTTAAACTAATGCTCTGATACCAACTGTGACATCCCCATTTTCACGGCCAGAAAAGACCGATTTTGTTTATGCTTTATATAAATCAGAGTACTTCTTTTAATAAAAATGTTGTGGAATTTGTTCCCAGAAAAACATGATAAATACGTTATTAAAACATTTTCGAAGAAACGTATTTTATTCATTTCAGAACATTTGGGATGTTATCGTTAATACAGAAACATAAGCATAAACAGAACTTACATTTATTTACACTAGTGATCTACATCTCTTTAAATCTCTCAGTGTAAAGTTACCTTGTATCAACACCTGTGATATAAATAAACTGGTGGGTTAGGTTGGGAAACCTGGTGAGTACATAGGGTTTTCAACCCACAATAATATAACTATTATGTTTAATCATCAAACAGTTAACCCAATTACCCATCCCTATTATCTTCTTTATTCTTAAGGATCTACCCTAAGAATCAGTTATTTCTTGTTCATTCATTCCTAAGGATCATCCTAAGGAAACAACATGAAGTCCATTGTTGCCAATGACACAGTGGTCAAGCACAGCTGCTAATCTTGTCACTTAGGCGCAGCTGCCAGAAGCGGGACATTTTCTATGAGGCGCTTCTGCCGGTATTGACCTTTAAATGCTACTGTCATGGTCATAAGGCTCCCTATTAGGCGCAGCTGCCGATACTGTCCTTAGAGCGCAACTGCTAGGACGTTTACCGTAGATCTGAAACATCTACGGGTTGTGGCGCAGCTGCCAGTGCTCATCTATAGGGTACTAGGTCCACTACTGCCATTGTATACCCATAGGGCACTAGGTCCATGCTACTAATGTTCCTCTATTTCAACTTTTATCCCTCATCATTCATCTACCCATGTTTTAGCCAACATATTTTGTAGACATAAAATAATTTATACAATTTACATCATTTAAAACATGTACAAAAATCTTTCACCAGCGTAGACATCAAGTATTCAGACAATATGCACACATAGCACGTAATTTATAATTAAATACTTCATATCTATGTGTAAGATGAAAGGGACCATGCACTCACTTGAAAGGTGGTGACTCAACACTCGGACAACGCTTCGATACTCTCAAAACAACTTTCCTTCGATAAAACCTATTATCAACACCACTAGGGTTTAGTCTACCGATATCCGCAACGAATTAATAGTCTGACTATTATTATTATTATTATTATATAAGCGTTAAATAACACTCAATATAACTCATAATAATAGCCCAAATAATTATTTTAAGGTCCTAATAATGTTACTATAATTAATTAGAAGCTATATTAAAACTAGCGTAGGCGTAGCTCACTTACAGCGGGTTTTTCGCAAAACCGGGTTTCACTGGAGCAGCGTTTCCCGAGCCGAAAGGCTTTTTTCTCAGAGCCGTCGGGTGCTCCAGGGCTTCCACCTCGTGCTAGGGAGTTACCCTAGGCTTTGGGGGGGGGGGGGGGGGGTTAGGGAGGCTTAGAGAGAGAGTTTAGAGAGAGAAAGAAGGGTTTGAAGGTGTGAGAATGAATGGAACCCGACACTTCTATTTATAGTGGAAAAATATGATGGACTTGCCGAGTCTGAGTCATGAATCACCGAGTTGGTGCATGTGGCACCCTTCTGGTGGTGCCACGTGTCATCCTCTGGTGGTGCCACGTCACCCCTATCACGTATCAGCCTTCAAACTTACAAAAATCATAACTTTCGCATAAGAGCTCTGTTTTCGACGTTCTTTATATCCAAACGTAGGTAAAATCAAGATCTACAACTTTCTTTTAGACTCTATCGGCAAATTCTCGACCGATCTCAAATTTAACAGTAGGAGACGTTTAGACTGTTAAATGACTGCGAAGAATTCATAACTCCTTCATACGGACTCCGTTTTCGTTTGTCTTTTTACCGTTGACTTCCTATTAATGAGATATTCAACTCTCATTTAGGTCACGTAAGCCAAAAACCGGTCGAACTAAAATTCGAGTTTCGAGCTGTAAACTACTAAGCCGAATCTTAGAAAAATCATAACTTCGTCATACGAAGTCAGATTTGGGCGTTCTTTTTATCGACGCTCTTAGTTTAACATATTCTACGAATTTCATTTAGATCACTAAGGCTAAAAAGTCCTCCATCGTAAATTCACTATTTACGCTTCCCGGTGCCGTGCCGGTTCCGTCACGAAACTTCGACGGGCCATAACTTCTTCGTTATAACTCGGATTTTGGCGTTCTTTATATGTACGGAAACCTTGTGATATATTCTACAACTTGGTTAAGATTATTTATTCTAAATAATATTTTGTCAAAAAGTCGTTTTCGACCCCTATTGCCTCTAAATTGACTAGCCCGGATTTGCGGGCGTTGCATAACACAAAGACAATCATCTCAACTGTAACCAACTACTAGTGGGTCGGCCTTGGTGCCTTAGACCCACTTCTACCGGAATGTAACTCACCTCATAAACAGCATGTTGAATCTTGCGGAGGAAATCTCTAACAGCTGCTCTGATGACTCCCGGCTATCAGAGACACATAACACTCAATCAGAGTCTATAACACTACTCAGTGTAAAATGACCGTTTTATCCTTTGGTCCATTTGAGACATACTCAAGTTCCAATTTGAACTTATCAAGCCCAACTCTCTTATGGCTATTAAGATTTTCCTAAGGGCCCACACATTGTCCAATTTTGATATAGACCTTACTTCCCCAAATGGGGCTAAAATTCCCAAGTCCAACATAATAATCCTCAAGGGACCAATCTTGGCCTAAAAGGGATCAGTACACAAGTTTCTTATTCCTATGTTCAAAATGATACTTCTCAGTGGGCCATGAGCCCCAAAAGTCCAGACCCATCCTCTTAGGGCCTAATAGACCAATTCTCCCAATCTGCATGCGTACGCGCGGTGTACCCAGCTTGTACGCCGATCGTACACTGGCCTTGACCAAGACAGGATTTTGACATAGTATGCGCGACATACCAAGGAGTACGCTCAGCGTACTGGCCAACTTCTTTGGGACTTTATTCATGACTTAATCCATTAATTTTTTATGTCCAAACTGCAGATCCAGTCCCTTTTAGACCTCCTAAACCATAAAGTCACGAAGTTTATGTGTTTGCATGCAAGGTTGGGTTAAAAACATGATTTTTGTCCAGTATTCCAACTTTAAGACCATCTAGCCCTTGCATGGTTTTGGCTTAACCACCAAGATTTGATTTTTATGTTCCTAGGTGCTTTTAAGAGTCCAAAAGGATAGATGTTAAGTTCTAGAACAAACAATACTCAAACATTCCCAACAATGGGGTCCAAAAAGGACATAAAAGCCTCAAATAAACAAATCTAAGCATATAATGGTCAAGTATGGAGCTTGATACCTCAAAAGAGTCAGAAATGGAGTCAATTCTCTGGATCTACAAGCTCTTGGTGGATCCTTGCTTCTCCTTCAAGATCCGTTCTTCTTTTCTCACTAAAATAACACACAAACACTCTCAAACGACTTCTAAAACACAAAGGCACACAAATGGAGCTAGGATTTTCGTGGTAGCTGGGTAAGAGTGAAGGGAGGCTGAAATAACAAGGGTAATGTTCTTTATATAGGGAGAAACTATAATTTTTAGGGTTTAAGGATCTGCACACGTATGATGGGAGTACGTGTTTTGCCTCCGTTCTTCCTTTACATGAGTACGTTGGGCGTACACGGGAATGTACGCCTACGTACGTGGCTTCCTCAACCCACTAGAAAGACCCAAAGGTCAAAGTAGAACCCGCACTACACCACACTTCAACTAGGATGAATAATAATAATACCTGGAAAATCTCGGATGCTACAAATCTCCCCCACTTGAATTAGACTTCGTTCCTGAAGTCCGTTGCCGATGCTGAAAATAACTCGGGATAGTGCTCTCTCATTTCATCCTCTGACTCCCAAGTCCATTCCGAGCCCTTGCGGTGCTACCACTGCACCTTCACTAGCTCTACTTCCTTATTTCTCAGTGTCTTCGTCTTCCTATCTAGAATTGCTATCGGTCGCTCGATGTAGTTCAACCTATCATCCACCTGAATATCCTCGAGAGGTACCACTGCACAGTCGTCTACCAAGCATTTTCGCAACTGGGAGACGTGAAAGGTGTTATGAATCTGGCTAAGCTCGGCTGACAGATCCAGCCTATATGCCACCTAGCCCACCCGGGCAATAATCCTAAAGGGTCCAATGTATCCGTGGCCCAACTTGCCATGTTTCCTGAAACAATTGAAACCGTTCCAAGGTGACACTTTCAGGAGTACCATGTCCCCGACCTGGAACTCCAGGTCCAATCGACGCTTGTCGGCATAACTTTTCTGCCAACTCTGAGCAGTCTGAAGCTTGCACCGAACCTGCTGGATCCTCTCTGTAGTCTTGAGTAGTACTTCGGTACTCCCCATGTCCCTCTAAACCACCTCACCCTAGCATATCGGGGTCCTGAACTTCCTCCCATATAGCATCTCGAAAGGAGGACAACCACTACTCGCGTGATAGCTGTTATTGTAGGAGAACTTAGCCAAAGGGAGGTAAGTATCCCAACTATCTACGAAGTCTAAAAAACATGCTTGCCGCATGTACTCCAGAGTTTGGATGGTCCGCTCACTCTGACCATCCGTCTGCCAGTGAAAAGCAGTGCTGAAGTGCAGACGAGTACCCAACTCTTCTTGAAACTTCTTCCAAAATTTGGAAGTGAACTGCACATCCCTATCGGAAATCACTGAGACTGGCACCCCGTGTCGTGCCACTACTTCTCTGATATAGATTTCGGCCAACCTTTCAGCCGAAATGCTCTCCTGAAACAAAATAAAACGGGTTCCCTTGGTCAATCGATAAGCGATGACCCAAATCGAATCCACCCCCACGCGGTCCTAGGAAGCTTTGTGATGTAATCCATAGTGATATCCTCCCACTTCCACAACGGTAATTCCAAGGGCTGAGCCTTGCGGTGAGGCCTGTTTTGCTCGGCCTTGACCTTTCTGCAGGTCAGGCATCTCTCCACAAACCATGCTATATCCCTCTTCATGCAGGTCCACCAGTAGTTTAGACGAAGATCCTTATACATCTTCGTTGCCCCGGGATGGATATAAAACCTGGATTTGTGCGCCTCTTCCATCAATACCTGGCGCACACCTTCATGATACGGGACCCACACCCTCTAATGAAGATTCAACAATCCATGGTTGTCATAGTCGAAGGAGGAAACCTGACACAAAATACGCTCGCTCTTGCGATGTTCCTCCTTCTTGGCCTCCTTCTGAGCCTCCTGAATCCGCTCCAACAGTGGAGTCATAACCATCATCCTCATACATATATCTCTGATCGGCGCTGACTTGCGGCTAAGCGCTTCAGAGAAGACATTGGCTTTCCCCAGGTGGTAGAGGATCTCACAATCATAATCCTTTACCACATCAAGACACCGAAGCTGCCTCGTATTAAGATTTGGCTGGACCATGAGATACCTCAGGCTCTTATGGTTAATGTAAATGGTACAACGAACCCCATAAAGGTAATGACGCCAAATCTTGAGGGCAAGAACAACAGCCCCCAGCTCCAAATCATGTGTCAGATAGTTCCCCTCATGAGGCTTCAACTGCCTCGAAGCATAAGCCATAACATGCCCTCTCTGTATCAATACTGCATCCAAACCCGAGATGGACGCATCATAATATACTACGAAATCATCCATACCCTCTAGTAGGGATAAGATTCACGCCTCGCATAATCTCTATCTCAATGTCTCAAATGCGGCCTGCTGCTCAGGCCCCCAGAGAAAGACCACAACTTTCCTCGGCAACTGGGTCATGGGCACGACTATTTTGGAGAAGTCCTGAATGAATCTCCGATAATGGCTTGCCAATCCCAGAAAGCTCCGAATCTCAGATAGAGACCTCAGAACCTCCCACCTCCTCACGGCCTCTACCTTGTCCGGGTCAACCGAAATCTCGTTCTGGTTAACAAGGTACCCAGGAAACTGCACCTTACGCAACCAGAACTCGCACTTGGAGAACTTAGCATACAAGCTCTCCCTCCTCAAAGTATCCAGAACCTCCCGTAACTGCTCCTCATGCTTCTCCAATGTCTTGGAATAAACCAAGATGTCATCGATGAAAAAAATCATAGATCGATCCAACATCAGTCTGCACACGTGGTTCATGAGATCCATGAACGCGACAGCAGCATTGGTGAGCCCGGAAGGCATCACCACGAACTCATAGCGACCATAACGCGTCCGAAAAGCAGTCTTCTGCACATCCTCCTCTTTGACCCTCATCTGATGATAACCTGAACGCATGTCAATCTTGGAAAACCAAGATGCTCCATGTAGCTAGTTAAAGAGGTCATCAATCCTTAGGAGTGGGTAATGGTTCTTCACCGTTACCTTATTCAGCTCCCGATAGTCTATGCACATCCGATGTGACTTGTCTTTCTTTTTCACGAATAAAATCGGGGATCCCCAGGGTGAACTGCCCCGTCTAATGAATCCTTTGTCTAACAGCTCCTGCAGCTATGTAGACAACTCTTGCATCTCAGGAGGAGCCAACCGATACGGTGCCTTAGCTATCGGAGCTGCACCAGAAACTAGGTCGATCCTGAATTGTACCTACCTCTCCGGAGGTATCCCAGGAAACTCCTCGGGGAATACATCTGGGAACTCTCGTACCACTGGCACATCGCCCACCGTCGCCTTACCCGCCTCCCAGGTATCCGTAACATAGACAACATATCATGCGCAACCCTGCTAGAGGTAGCACCTAGCTCTCGCAGCTAAGCATAAAGTTGGTCCTTGTTGTGGCCTCTCACCCTGAATCACAAGCTCTCCCCCACTTTGTAATAGCCGGATTTTCAGGTATCTTGTATATTTGTATTTTTGGTGATTTGAGAGGGGACTCGGCGAGTTGGAGCTCAGACTTGCCGAGTAGGGACGCGGATCTGGACGCGAGATCGCGCCTGGACTCGGCGAGTCCAGGATATGGACTCGGCGAGTCAGTGCTGTGTAATGAAACCCTAATTTCTCGGGTTTGAGACCTATTTAAAGGGCCTAATGGCCGTCATTTGTGCTCACCAGTCCCTTGAGTGAAACCCTAATCGATTGTGAGCATTTGGAGCTAGGTAGGAGGCCATTATTGATCTTGGAGGTGTCATTGTTGCAAGGAAGGAGAAGAGCTAGCCAAGGGAAAGCAAGAGGAGCCACTTCTGTGGATTTGGAGTCCAGAGCATCACTATTGTGGTAATAAATTCGAGTTATCTTCTTCCTTGTTGTTGTTTATCTAGATTTAGGGTTTGTTGAACCCTTTTATGGCAAGATCTAGTGTCCTCTTGGTCCCTTATGAGGTTTGAACCATAGATCTGGACCCTTAGAGGTCCAGAGTGTCCCTTTACCCAAGCTTTTTGGGAATCAATGGAGGCTTTGGATTGGAATCCTCATGCCTTAGGTCAAAAATCCATTTATGAGCCATGGAGTGTGTTATGGGCACCAAGATAGGAGCTTTACGTGATGAATCAATCTAGGGAGGCCAGATCTATAGATTGTGGAAGCAGATCTGACCTTAGAAGCAAGTTGGAGTGGTTGCATGGCATGGACTCGCCGAGTCTGTTCATCAAACTCGGCGAGTAGTTTGAAGATTGCCTTGGGATTGCTCAGTGAGTGGTCCAATCGATTCATGGGTAGACTCAGTGAGTCAGGGTGAGTTGGAGAGGGATGACGAGTGGACTGAGTCAAACTGGGACTCGCCGAGTTGTTCTTGAGACTGGGCGAGTTGAGTCGGGGTGGCCCCGCGATTCTTTCAGGTGAAACTCGTCGAGTAAGGGGGGATACTCGACGTGTAGTAAGGGGATTTCAGAGGGTTGGTGAAAACGTCTAGACTCGCCGAGTCGCCGTAGCACTCGCCGAGTCCGGTCAAAGTTGACCGTTGACCGTTGACCAGAGTTGACATGTGTTGACTTCTTAGGGATAGTCAACCTTAGAGATATAAAGTGTTAATTAGAGACATATAATGTTATAGGAGGATTAGAGCTCGGAGGATCAAGCACGAGGGATTTCCAGGATTCGTGAGATACCGAGATACGCGAGGTGAGTCTTCTCACTATACTATTACCTTGAGTAGGTAACCAGAGTTATGTGATATAGTAGTTGTATGCTATGTATGTTATGTGTTGTACTGCATTATTTCTATGTGATTTATGTGGTGCATGTTTATCAGAGCTAGAACCTGAGGGTTCACAGAGTTTGGGTGCACGGACCCACAGAGTTATAGCCTCGAGTGGCTAATATGTGTTATATGTGGTATTTTGGGGAACTCACTAAGCTTTGTGCTTACAGTGTTTGATGTTATTGTTTCAGGTACTAGTGACGACCGCGGGAAGGCGCCGGCTTGATCCGTACACACACACTCGGAGTTTTTACATTGTGATCTTGGGATTTTGTATTGACCTATATTGGATAATTAATATGGTTGTTTGATGAATATTAATGGAATTATGTTTTATAAGAAAGTTGAAAACTTTGTTTTGAAATTTACTGTGTTACACACTTAGGGTCCTGATCCGCACCAATTGCTGGGTGCAGTCGATCACTGCCCCATCGGGGCTCAACCAATCCATTCCTATGATAACCTTGTTCCCTCTCAAAGGTATAGGAACCAAATCTACCAAGTAGCGCTCTTCATACAACCTCAGAACACAATATATATAAACCTATGATCCCCGCACTGATCGGTCGTCTGCAATCTCAACCTCTAGGGGTCACTCTAACATGCCCAAAGACTCAGGAAACCTTTTGCTAAGTGCAAGAGAAACAAATGATCGGGTAGCACCTGAATCAAACAACACCTAAACTAGAATACCGTTTACATGGAACGATCCTAAACAGAGCACATAACATAACATAACATATCAAAATCACAGCGACATAATATAAAAGTTAAAGAGAGGTAACTATACCCGTCACCACATCAGGTGCGGAATGTGCCTCCTCGGCTGTCAACCGAAATGCTCGGCTCCGCACCACTGGAGCCTCTGCCTTGACCTTCTGGCCATCCGCAACTTGTGTTGTCACTGGAGTCGGCGTTACCACTGGTGCTGCTGCTGCTGTCAATCTAGGGTAGTTGGCCTTTTATGGCCCCTCTGATTGCAATGGAAGTAAATCAGGTCTGATGTATGAACTATGGGGGCGGGGGTAGTACAATCCCTACCAAATTGCCCCGACTTGCCACACTTGCAGCAACCTGATGATCCCGCCCTACAAGCTCCCTGGTGCGGCCTACCACATTTCCTGCAACAGCTCTGGCCTAGCTGGCCCTTCAACCTAGCGTCAGATCCCTTGGATTTCTTCCCCGAAACCCCAATACTCTACTCTGTCTCTACCTTCCTGTTCCCGAGGTGCTCTAAATCAATCTCTCTCGCCCGTACCCTGGTAATCTTGGACTCCAAGGTCGGGCAAGCTACATAGTTTACATGCTCCCGGATGTCAGCCCTCAAGATATCATGGTAGTAGGTCTTCTGCATCTCCTCATCCCTCGCATACTGGGGTACCAACAAGGATCTCTCCCTGAACTTGGCGGTGATCTCTGCCACTGACTCTGTAGTCTGTTTCATATCAAGAAAATCCCTGGCCAGCTGTTGAAGCTCTACAGCTGGTGCAAACTCAGCCTTGAACCTGGTTACAAAGTCTAACCAAGTAATAGCCTCAATGGTTGGGGTTCCCAGCGAGTCAGCGACTGACTCCCACCAATCCCTAGCCCTGTCCCTCAAACAACTCGCAGCAAAGCGGACCTTCGACCCCACCGGGTAGAAGCTCGTCAACTGTGCAGACTCAATTTCTGCAATCCATCTCCTGGTAGCAATGGGTTCCTTCACCCCATGAAAATCTGGCACACCACACCCGCGAAAGTCCTTGAAGGACAGTATTCACATACTCTATTGTCTAAACGACAAATCACTCCTGAATATCCGGAGACGATCCTCCATCAGCTCATTAATCCCCTCCTTGATCGACCCAAAAATAACCGAGGTCACCTCTAGGATACCTCTCGTAATCTCAGACGCATTGAACTCGTGTAGCCCGTCATCAATCTGCTCACATCCCGCGCCTAAACCTGACCTTGATCCTGACCCAGATCCTGCTCCATGTCGCGTAATCTCCATACTGAAATAAACACAATGATGTCAGGGTCATACATACTTTCAAGAGATCACACACTCTCCAGGTTTCCCACTTCCAGTAGTATGGTCCCATACTACCCTCCACATCTATTTGTACTTTCCTCAAGAACAGCATTGACTTCACCAAGTCTCTTTCTACTAATACAACTTTCACGCTATCGTCATCCTAGGTTTAACCTAAGGCACTCTCTGACCTACTCTCCACCATCAGCTGCACAAGGAGTCCCTACCATCCTTCCCTAACTAGTTTGTGAATACTATTACATATCCACTTGCTAGTTAGTTAAAACTAGCTAGGATTCTGATAATCACAAACCGAGCAGCATTCGTGCATTGAGTAACCAAATTAAACATGACCTAATCAGGCTCTCTTACTATTGACTAACAGTTCTAACATACAGCCCAATAAGCTCATACAACAGGCATATAAGGCATCCTCCTAGATCCTTAGCCCTAATTTAGCATGCAGTTCTCAGAATCATATAACAGGCATACAAGGCATCTTCCTAGATACTTATCCCTAATCTAGCATACAGTTCTCAAAATCTTTTCATATAACATAATGTAACAAGTATGGGTATCTTGGGGAAAAGTAACTTTGAGCTCGGCCGATCGCACCCATCACATACCTCGTTCTTTCTTAAAATCCTTTTTAGAAAACGATTTTCTTGTAAAAATCCTCCAATCCCTTTATTTGAGTCCAGACACCCCCGAAGGTGTGTCCGAATCCCTCAAACCAAGGCTCTGATGCCAACTTGTAACATCTAGGGTGCTGACTGACCCATGTCAAGCACTTCTGGGGTGCTGACATACCCTCCGATCTATTCCAATCGGATCTGGGGACTATTTCACCCCTACCACTACCACAAAAAACATAGCATAAACATATTGTCACGTATATCTGGGGTGCCCGACCTACCCTTCGGTCCTAACAACCGAACTTGGCGACTATTCCCCTCCTACTACCACTATCACATATAACTTATCATGGTAGCACATAAAGATATTAGGTAATAGCAAACCATAAAATTATCGCAAAGACAATCATCTCAACGATAATCAACTACTAGTGGGCCGACATTAGTACCATCGACCCACTTCTACTAGAAGGTAACTCACCTCAGTGTCGTGAAGTGTCTGAACTGTCCTTGCTGCGGGGATAAACTCCTCTCAAATCCTACACATAATCATCTTCCTTACTTACCATTTCATGGTCAACTTAGGTCAAAGTCAAAGTCAACACCCTAGTCAAAGTCAACTTTCGGTCAACTCGCCGAGTTGGTCCACCAATTCGTCGAATTCCCTGATACAAAGTCGGGACCCTTCGTGAGTGACTCAGCGAGTTCATACTTTGACTCATCGAGCCCATCTTCATGCTAGTTGGGATGTTTTGTCCTTGACTCATCGAGTTCATCTTCATGCAAGGTGACGCTCTTAGTGCTGGACTCGTCGAGTTCTTCCTTTACTCGTCGAGTCCATCTTTATATTCTTGGGACATAGCCTTGAACTCGCTGAGTTAGTTCATACACTCGCTGAGTCCCATGATTTCCTGGTCCTTAATGAGCCCAACCGACTAAGTGTTCTTCTAACTTAACACATGGTCCATTATCAGAACGGATTTGGTGGGAAATGCGTCCTGACTCGCCGAGTCACATGAGTGACTGTAACGCCCGTGTTTTTAGGCTAAAGCATTAATGATGAAGTAATAGTCTAGGTCAACCATTGTAACTCGTTTTGAAGTAACAAGAATGAATTATGTGAATTTATGTGTTTTCTACTTAATTATTATAAAATAATAAATTAAGGATAAAAATAAGCGTCGAAAACAAATGTTAGATAAACCTGATATCTATGAAGAAAGTTGTAATGGTTGTAACAAGGATTTTGTAGATATAAAGAATGCCGAAATCCGAGTTATAACGAAGAAGTTATGACCTGTCGAAGTTTCATGACAGAACCGGCACAATGTTGTGTGACGTAAAAAGTGAGCTTACAATAAAGTTTTTTTAGCCTTAGCGATCTAAATGAAATTCATAGTACACGTTAAACCGAGAGTGTGCAAAACAAATGTCCAAATCTAACTTCGTATGACGAAGTTATGATTTTTTTAAGATTTTTCATATCAGTATGCAGCTCGGAATTCAAATTATAGATCGAGCGGTTTTAATTGACACAAACTAAATGAAAATCGAAGATCTTGTTGATTGAAGTTTAATGGTAAAAAGACAGACAAAAATGGACGTCTGATGAATAAGTTATGAATTTTTAATGGACTTTTCCTGTGCCGGCCTATTAAAATATAACTTAAAAAACGAAGTGAGAATTAGCCGACAGAGTATAAACGAAATTTGTAGAGCATAATTTCACCTATGCGTGGATATAAAGAATGTAAAAAACGTAGTAGGTATGCAAAAGATATGAATTTCTGAAATTTCAGGCACAAACTTCGAAGCTGGAAGAACCCACAACGTACCAACAGGTACGCTTCGTGTATATATGTATGCCCAGTGTACGAGATATGTACATCCATCATACTATTGTGTTCACGGTCCAAGATTGGCCACGTAGCCCTACTCCATTGCATGGTGCACATGTGTTCATAGCCTTGACGCTTCTGAGATAATCCCTTCGTACGCCCAACGTACTTGATGTATGCCCAACGTAGTGGCTGGTGAACTAGTACGCCCAGCGTACCTGAAGTTTACGGCCAACATAATGGCTGGTAAAGGAGTATGCCCCACGTACCATCAAATGACCCCAACGTAATTCGAGGCATCAGCCTTCTATAAATAGCATGCGAAGCCAACCGAGTTATGGTTTACACAGTTTCTATCTTCCACCCTTTACTTTCCTTTATGTTACACTAAATACCCCTAAACCTAAAATACCATCCTAGCATCATAAGAAAGCCCCGAAGACCCGAGAAAAAGAGTTTTCGAGTCGAAAATCTACCAACATGAAGCCCGGTTTTTGAGAAAACATCCTGGTTTTATCGAAATAGATAGTTTTAAGAGACGAAGTGCTTCCTAATTATCGTCAAATCATGTGAGTGTATAGTCACTTTCGTGTTACATATGGATATGAAGTATTTTATATAAAATACATGCTATGTGTATATATATTGTTTGTTTATTTGAGATGGATGTTTAATGAATTTTTTATACATGTTTAAAATGATTTAAATTGTATATGTATTTTTATCTACAAATATGTTGGGTATAACATGGGTAGATGAAATAGTTGATGTGAGACAAAATAAAGGATGAGAGGTCTCGATGTTAATGATGTTTTAGTCATCTAGTGGAATATAGATGACAACCACATACTTTTCTAGATAATCTAGTGGAATGTTAACAGGCTCGTAACCTGTAGGTTTTTTTTAACTTATGTGTTCATCATGTATTTTTGAACTGAGTGTTTGCCAGAGGTTTTGAATTATGTGTTTATCAGGTGTTTTTGAACTATGTGTTCATTAGGTATTTTTGACTTGAGTGTTCACTATGTGTTTTTGAATGAGATGTTTTAAACTACGTGATCATTAGTTGTAATTTAAGAAACCTAACAGCGATGGACTTCGTGCCTATTCCTTAGGATAATCCTTAGGAATGAATGAATGAAGGACAAATGATTCTTAAGATCTTTAAGAATAAAGAAGATAATGGGGATGGGTAATTTTGGTTGATTGTTTGATGATTCAACTTCATAAATTTATTTATTGTGGGTTGGAAACCCTATGTGCTCACTAGGCTCCCATGCCTGACCCACTCAGCTTTCTGTATTACAGGTAGTGGACCCAGAGCATAGTTGGATGATGACGAGGGATTTTTGGATTATAGGCCAGTAGATGTAAATAACTGTTGTAAGGCCTATAATTTACTATTTATGCTTTTGGTCTATATCGATGTGGATATCCCGAGTTTTCGTAATAAAATGAAAAATACAGTTCTTTAAAGATATGCTTTGATAAATATTTTTATCATATTTTGTTTTGGGACAAATCCCGCATATTTTTATTGGAGTGATTACTCTGATTTTATTTTAAAAGCACAAACTAAATCAGTCTTTTCTGGCCGAGAAATTGGGGGATGTCACAATTGGTATCAGAACATTAGTTTAAGTGAACTAGGAATTTGTAAGATTTCTAGACTTAAACTTAGAATGCAAATTTATGATCATGAGATGAGTGTCTACCATATTTAGACATGAGCACTAGCATATTTTAGGAAAGATGCCTAAAATGCTTTTATGTGCTAAATGTTATAAGTTTGCCATATATTCCATTAACTTTTCAGATCTATGGTTTGTTTCCGACCTGATCTGGAAACCTTATATGTTCAGGATTCTAAGCATATGACTATGATATTAGAACTAGCATGTAACACTTGTGAGTGATAAGGAGAATTTAAATATCTATCATGAATAAAGATCTGAAATTGCCTAATTTGGTGTATAAATCATAGTGGCAAGAACCCAAAGTGGAGTCGGAAATGCGAATAGGAATCAGCAACCTCAACCCCAAGTGATTGAGCGGGAGCGAGTGCCTATAGTAGAAGCTACATCAGAATCAATCACAATGGCTGGAGTACAATCCATGATTCAGGCTATGATGGTTGAACAAAGGGAAGAAATGAGACAACTATTGATGAACAACAGGAGTGAACCTTCAATGCCTGTTGAACAACCTGAACTAAATGACGGTCAGTCAGAGGAAGGAAATTATAGTAGATCTGTTGGTCAAGATGAACCGCCTGTGGTTAGGAGGAATAACTAAGAGGATGGAGTCGAGAGAAATAGATGCAAGTATAAAGACTTTATGACTTGCAAGCCGTCAACTTTCACTAGAAAGGAAGATCATGTCAGAGTAATGGATTGGATCTCGGAGATGGAATTAGCCTTCCTGACATGTGGTTGCAAAGGCAAGCTACAAACCACATTTATAGTGCGTCAGTTCAGAGGTGGTGTTGTTCGTTGGTGGAACACTCTGGGGAAGACCCTAAGCCCTAATGAGCCACTGCAACCGACTTGGGTAGATCTCTTGGTGCATTTCAAGTGGAAGTACTACTCAACCCAAAATCTTCTTGAGTTAGAGAATCAATTTCTGACATTGAAGAAGGGAAGTGTGTCCATCGATGAATACACCAATAACTTCACAGACAAAATGGAATTTGCTTAGCGTATTGTCCCAGACGAGCTGACAAAAATTGATAGGTATGAAAAGGGACTTCCATAGGATTACATGGTGCCAGTGCATTAGACACTTACTCTGGATGCAGCTATCTGGGCTGCTAAGTCTGTTAATGAGATGATCAAGGGAAGAGCCGTCGACAAGATTGAAGTTGGCGAGAAAAGAAAGTTGGAAGGAACTTCAGGGTCTAACAAGAAAAGAAAATTCTCGAAGTCTGGAGGAGGAGGAGATAAAACAAGATGGTACGATAAGTGCAAGAAGAAACACTTTGGAAAATGTGGTGAGGAGGTGACATATTTCAAGTGTGGAAAGTCTGGACATTACGCCAATGAGTGTACATCTAGCAAGAAGGTGTCTTATGAATGTAACGAAAAATGGCATATTTCAAAGAATTGCCCAAAGAAGAATGAACCAGCAAGGAAAAATGTACCACCAAATCTAAAGGCATTCCAAATGATCCTCGATGAAGCAGGTAACAGTGTAAGGAATCAGTAGTAAGGACTCCACATCGAAAGATCAAGATATGAAGTGGCCAATAAAATCGGATGGTGTAGCCTATAAGAGGCATAGTATATCTAAAACTTGAATGTTTATGTAACTGTTTCAGGAAATAATATAAAGCTTTGTTTTTTATCTGTTGTGTTAAATGATTATGTGAAATTCTTGAATGGTGAATTGGAAAACCGTGAGACAATACTTGGGATAAGTATGAGTATGTGTGAATAGTAGTAGAGGCCTATACTACTGGAAGCGTAGGACTCACACTTATATCAGGTAAAGTCACAAGGCTACCAAGAAGCTAGTAATTGATTTGGTTTTTGCTTAAGATGTCATTACCATCGCTTTGGTAATAATTAAGAAGATGATTGACATTCTGACCCTAGAGTTCATATTGAATCAAGTCCGACTAAGATGGGTATGTTACATTGTAACACTCCATTATTTTCTACTTGTAAAGTTAACATAAATTTTACTCTATTTTGAATAAGCTAGAATAATGTTTTATAAGTGTTTACACCTTGTATTCAAAGTGCTATTTGTTCAAGAAGGGAGTTAAATTGAATCCAAAATGTTTCGCATCCTTTTTATTCTCCTCCCTTCGGAACTCGAATGAAGGTTGCATACGTGGGCTGCAAAACCTTGGGCCATGAACGACGTCGTGATCAGGCTTCGGGCCGTAAACTCATCGGATCTTATTGCTTCGAGAATCAAACCTTATTGCCTCGGATATCGTTCTTGGCTGCGAACCGCTTCTGGGTCGTAATCACCTTCTCAGCGATAACCGCCTTCGGCCCGTGAACCCTCACATATATATATATATATATATATATATATATATATATATATATATATATATATATATATATATATAGATTTCAGCCGACTTTTAGCTCATTTCTACACTGTCAAACACAATTTCAACCCTTTTCTCTCAAGTATCATTAGCCAAGAACAACCTATCTCCTTAAGAACATGCTAAGATCATCCTTTCTCATCAATTTCAAGTGATAATCACTAGTTCTTCATAAGATCTAACATACATCCTTTCTTGATCTTGTTATCACTTCAAGAACACCCTTCAATCTTCTTATACGAGGCTGAAACCCATTAATTTCACTAGTTTTCACGAAGAAAACCATTTAAAAACCTTTGAATCTTCTTAGGAACTTGCTTAGGATCATCAAGGATTCTTCATTCATCAAGAACTCAAGGCCGTGAACCCTTCATTTGGGCCGTGAACACTTCAAAAGTTCTTGGACCGTGAACTAATCAAGGGGCGTGAACCCCTCTTGTGTGGCCGTGATTATCTTTCAGTTCTTCATTTTCAGTACTAAAACATTATTGTAAGTGTTTCCTAGTTCCTAAGGGTGTTTCCTTTACATATTAGCTATTTATAGGCCCTAATTTCATACATATATTTGTTAATATATGCTAAATGGGACCCATTTGTGCTCGGGACATCACTTGGCATACCATGTATCCTATACGAAATCATCAATTGCAACACCTACCAACATGTGAGTTCATACCCCCGAATTTTCATAGTTTTTACTGTTTTAAGGTGGGGTGGGGGAGGGGGATACAAGTCTAACACAAGGATTTTGTGTTACGATCAAATGGATTCAAAATCTCTTACAAATGGATTTCAAATATTTTTAAATCAAATGGTTTCAAATTTTGTTAAAATGACATCAAGTTAACAAAAGTGTTTTAAAATGTTAAACTCTTTAAAATATTTTATAAACTTATATTTTCCCTAAAAATCATATATATATATATATATATATATATATATATATGTGTGTGTGTGTGTGTGTGTGTGTAAGATTTAAAGGGCTTAGCACTGATAACTCGCTTTATTTCCTTTTCCTTGTTTGGATGTGGACTTAGGGCATCGGTTATTTGTACGACTGCCGTTTCAATTTTAGTTATATATCTTATATGTATGTGTGTGTGTGTGTATATAAAGGTTATTTCATTAAATTTATATACCCTATGTAACATGTCGAGCAAGGGGTTGCATCCATGAATAGTTAGTATCAATACAGAAAATACATATAAATTATTATAGGTAGAATTTATGATTCAAGAACATTAACTCACGATTCAAGTATACTAGAGTACACTATTTACAAGAAAATGGGTTTACACTATTATACAAGAGTTTGATTCAAAACTAAACAAGGGTATACAACTTTCAAGTACATTTAGAGTATACTAAACATGGAACGTATTATCAATCATTTATTTCAGAATGATTGGGTTTTCATTATACACGTAACGTTTATATACTTTTTATGAGACAATATGTTCTAGTTGTTTATTCATTTAAACAGCATAGTTAAATTTCTGATATTATATCCAGAATCTACAGTTGGGGATCGAAACAAGTATATATAGATCTATATTAGGATTAACAACCCCACACTCAGACTGCTAGCTACAGCTGGGCATACAAGCCTATGAGTGATAGTTGCTATCAAGAGTGTAACGCCTTCAAAGCATTGTTTCAGGCCATGTAGTCATAATATGGTTATAATAACTCATTAAAAAGATCTTAACAATATGTTAGTGTATAATTAACTAAACATGAGTACATTTTCAAAGTACTAGTTTACAATGATACAGTTTACAAATACATCTGGTGGAGCCAGGCACGCTCACTTTTATAGGTTTTAGAAAGAAATATAAATACAGAACAATGGTTTACAAACAGAACGGTTTTATGAGATTAAAAATAATTTTCATATATAGCAGAAAATATAGGATTTTCTTGAACAATTTACATATTTAAAGAAAAAAAGACATACTTTCAAACATAAACACATATGCACTCACTGAAATTTATGTTGATACTCTCTTTTCAAATTACTTGTATTCTCTGGGAATCAGTAGATAGATACTCCCTGAGTTTTTGAGAAGATGGAGCTGTTTTGAGTCATATCTTCTGTATTTGGCTATAATTGTTTTGGTGTCAATATATAGTGATTGAACACATGTAAAAACTTGCACTTTTTAATACAATGGTTGTTTGTACTTTGATTACTATGATGCATGTGTTGTGATACTACAAATGAAGTACTCCACCCCTGGACGTTTACACCTTCTGGTTTGGGGGTGTGACATATGCGGTTCGGGGAAAGTTGAGTCCAAGGTTTATTGGACCGTTTAAAGTTTTTCAAAGGATTGGTAACCAAGTGTACAAGCTAGAACTACTAGAAGAACTAGATGGTATTCATAACACATTCCACGTGTGTTATTTGAGGAAGTTCACAGGAGAAGTTCCAAACATAATTCCACTTTCTGAATTAAGCTTGGATGAAAGCAAGAGGTTAATTGAAGAACTGGAGAAAACTAGTGACTGTAAGACTAAGAAGTTGTGACACATGATGGTTGAGTTAGTGCTTATGTGATGGAAACATACAAATTGTCCAAATCTCACCTAGGAAATAGAGAGTGACATGATGAGTCATCATCCACATTTGTTTGCTGATGTATGATTCCAAGGACGGAATCGTCCTAAGGGGTAGAGAATTGTAACGCCCTTGTTTCTAGGCTAAAGCATTAATGATGAAGTAATAGTCTAGGTCAACCATTGTAATTCGTTTTGAAGTAATAAGAATGAATTATGTGAATTTATGTGTATTATACTTAATTATTATGAAATAATAAATTAAGGATAAAAATAAGTGTCGATAATAAATGTTAGATAAACCCGATATCTATGAAGAAATTTGTAGTGGTTGAAACAAGGATTTCGGAGATATAAAGAATACCGAAATCTGAATTATAGCGAATAAGTTATGACCTATCGAAGTTTCGCGAAATAACTGGCACAACGTTGTGTGACGTAAAAAGTGAGCTTACGATAAAGTGTTATTTAGCATTAGCAATTTAAATGAAATTTGTAGTACACGTTAAACCGATAGCGTTCATAATAAGAATGTACAAATCTAACTTCGTATGAGGAAGTTATGAATTTTTTAAGATTTGGCATAGCAGTATGCAGCCCAAAATTTGAATTATAGATCGAGCGATTTTTAGTTGACACAACTTAAAAGAAAATCGAAGATCTTGTCGATTGAAGTTTAACGGTAAAAAGACAGACGAAAACGGACGTCGGATGAAGAAGTTATGATTTTTTAACGGACTTTTCCTGTCCCGGCCTATTAAAATATAACTTTAAAAATAAAGTCAAAATTAGCTGATGGAGTCTAAACAAAAGTTGTAGAGCATAATTTCACCTACGCGTGGATATAAAAAAAGGTTAAAAACGGAGCACGTATGCGAAAGATATGAATTTTCGAAATTTCACGCACAAACTTCGAAGCTGGAAGAACGCCCAGCGTACCAAGAGGTACACTTAGCATATATATATGGACGCCCAGCGTACAAGATATGTATGGCCAGCGTACTATTGTGTTCACGGTCCGAAATTGGCCACGTAGCCCTACTCCATTGCGTGGTCCACACGTGTTCGTAGACTTGACGCGTTTGAGATAATCCCTTCTTACGCCCAACGTAGTGACTCGTGAACTAGTACCCGCAACGTACCTGTAGTTTACGCACAGCGTAATGGCTGGTAAAGGAGTACGCTTTGCGTACCATAAAATTACTTCCAACATAATTCGAGGCATCAACCTCTTATAAATAGATTGCAAACCTAGCCGAGTTATGGTTTACAAAGTTTCTATCTTCCACCCTATACTTTCCTTTATGTTACACTAAATTCCCCTAAACCTAAAATACCATCCTAGCATCATAAGAAAGCCCCAAAGACCTCGAGAAAAAGAGTTTTCGAGTCGAAACTTTGCCCACGTGAAGCCCGGTTTTAGAGAAAACGTCCCAGTTTTATCGAAAAGGATTGTTTTAAGGGACGAGTGCTGCCTAATTATCGTCAAATTACATGAGTTCATAGTCACTTCATCTTACAGATAGATATGAAGTATTTTATATAAAATACATGCTATGTGTATATATATTGTTTGTTTATTTGAGATGGGTGTTTAATGAATGTTTTACACATGTTTAGAATGATTTAAACTATATATGTATTTTTATCTACAAATATGTTAGGTATAACATGGGTAGATGAAATAATTGATGTGGGATGAAATAGAATGATGCGAGGTCTCGATGTTTATGATGCTCCAGTCATCTAGTGGAATATAGATGACGACCACGGAGTTTTCTAGACAATCCAGTGGAAAGTTAACAGGCTAGTAACCTGTAGGTGTTTTGAACATGTGTGTTCATCAGGTATTTTTCAACTGAGTGTTTACCAGAGGTTTTGAACTATCTGTTTATTAGGTGTTTTTGAACTATGTGTTCATTAGGTGATTGTGTTCATTATATATTTTTGAATTAAGTGTTTACTATGTGTTTTTGAACCAGATGTTTTCGTAATAAAATGAAAAATACAGTTCGTTAAGAAATGATTTGATAACTATTTTTATCATATTTTTTTTGGGACAAATTCTGCATATTTTTATTGGAGAGATTACTCTGATTTTATTTTAAAAGCATAAACTAAATCGGTCTTTTCTGGCCGAGAAATTGGGGGATGTCACAGTGACTCGTCGAGTCCGTTTATGTCCAAAACTATACACTCGATTTCAGTTGGTCTTAATGTATCCACAACATAGATCTGGCCTCCTAGGGTCCATAATACACATAAAGTCCCAAACTTGATGTCTATGCATGGGGTATTTGTCCCAAATAGCCTTATATAGAGTCTACAAGATGCATGGGGTGCTTATGGCAATAAAGTTGGCACCTTTTTTCCATAAGAACCCTCAATGGTTCCAGATCTGAAGTCATACCCTCTTAGAACCACACAATCTCGAATGTGACTCTATAAAAGTTTAGAAAATGTAGAAATGAACCCTAACTGGAGATCTAAGAGATAAATGGTCAAGGTTGAAGCTTTTACCTCAAATGAGCTGGAAATGGGACACAACCTCTGGATCTACTAGCTTCCACTTGAACTCTATAGCTCCTTCTTCCTCCTCAACCTTCACAACCACCACAAACACACAAAAATGGATCAAGAACACTCAAACAAGGTTAGGGTTTCGATTTAGGGCTTTATGGATACAAGGAGGTGATGGGGGAGGCCACAACTGGCTGTTAAGGAGTTTAAATAGGGTGCAAACCCTTTAATTAGGGTTTCATATAGACAAGCCTACTCGTCCAGTCAGGGCATTCGACTCGTCGAGTAGGTTGTTCTTCCCGCATCCCATTTTTAACCTCTACTTGGCGAGTTAGGGCTTCCAACTCGTTGAGTCCTAGAGTAAATGTGAAAAAATGTATATTTAAATTACATACGAGGAAACGGGCGCTACAACACCAAGTCTGCCATTGACATATAGTTCGCTAATGATGATATTTGAAAGACCCCAACTTTCGTATTTTTGAAAGACCCAAACTTTCATGCTTCACAATATTATTACTCCAAAACATGCTACATGCATATTCATAAAAACAATATTTTACATTGATAAAGGGATTACAAACTACTGGATACAAACCGACTATTACAAAGTGTTATATATTACATAACTACCTAGGATATTGTAATTTATACAAACATAAACTGAAGTACAAAAGTACTATTACAAACTATTCCAAATCCTTCAACAGTATGTGATCGTACTAGTTACTTATCACCTGCAATTGTTAAACATTGATAGGGTAAGACGTGACGCTTAGTGAGTTCAATAATAGATATAATATAACGTTATGCCATATATATACTTCAATATGGAAAAAGCAAAGAGGAACAACAAGACATATGTGAAATCATGTGACAAGCGTTCATATCAATCAAAGACTTTATTCAAAGATATACTTTTGAATGCTTGATATACATCAATAAAACTTTGGCCCAAATGGCATAGAAGACATGCAATTTCTGATCAACATCTTGTTAGATTTCAGGCCTATAGTCCTGTCTAACCATTTGCCAATGCCATAGAATAGAAGTCATTCTCTTACGGAGACATGCTCTACATGGCCAGAGGCTACGTACCATTACCAATGTGAATCTAAGTCCTTTCACTGATCACATGGTCAAAGGTATTACATTTGCTATAAACATAGCGAATAAAATAACACGGGAAAATAACTCAGAATAATAACACTGAAAAGCACATAGGATATATAACACATAACATACAATTGTTCCTAAATATTGAACTCACCTTGCATTAACTGAGGGTGAAAATAGTAATTTGGACAGCACTTCGGCTTTAAATATGACTTTCTATGTTGAAAACCGGGAGCTTAATTGAAAACCGGGCTCTGCGAAGGTTGGGCTTCAAAACCGTAAAGATAAAAATTTTGGGCTTCTCGGGAGCTTTGGGTCATGTTTCGGGTGCTAAAATTGATACCGGGGCTTCGGGGAAAGTCAAAATAGTGAATATATGGAATTAGGGTGAAAAAGTGTCAAAATTTCAAAGTTACCCTGGAAGGCTCGCAGCCTCCCTTTATATAGGCCGAGGGTTCGGTCCTTGTGGCTGAGAAGAGTCCACGTTGCAGCTACGAGGTTCGGTCAGGAGGGAGAAACGTGTCTCATGCGAGCTTCGGACATTTGGCAGGAGAAGCGAAGGCCACGAGGCCGCTGCGAGGCTCGGACGTGGCACCGGATGCGAGGCTGGTAGGCGCGACGTGGCTCGCGTCGGATTGGCCACCGATGCGAGACGTGTCTAGTTCTTACTGGACCTCGGTCTCCGGCGAATCAGAAAAGGACACACGTTGGTCTCGTACTTGGGCCACGCTTAGGATACACTGCTGCTTCGTGCGAGGTGACGTGGCCTGACACTATTCATGCGAGATTTCTCGGAATTTGAGCCCTGAATTTCTAAAATCCATAACTTTTGCATACGAGCTCCGTTTTTTACGTTCTTTATATGCACGCGTAGCTAAAATTACGCTCTACAACTTCTGTTTAGACTTCATCGGCTAATTTTGAAGTATTTTTAATATTATTATTTTTAATAGACCGGGACACGAAAATCCGTTAAAAATTCATAACTTCTTCATCCCACATCCGTTTTCATCAGACTTTTTACCGTTGTACTACAAATGAAGAGACCTTCAATTCTCGTTTAGGATGTATTGGTAAAATATCGCTCGATTAAATTTTGAGTTTTTAGTTGTATACTGCTAAGATAAAACTTCGAAAAATCATAACATCCTCATACGAAGTTAGATTTTGGCGTTCTTTTTATCGAATTTCTCGGTTTAACGAATACTACGACTTTCATTTAGATTACTAAGGATAAAAAGTAGTTTATCAAAATCTCACTTTTTACGTCACTCGGTGTCGTGCCGGTTTTGTCACGGATCTTCGATTGGTCATAACTTCTTCGTTATAACTCGGATTTCGACGAGGTTTTCACCTAAATGCTTCTAACGAGATTCTCTACAACATTAAATAATAAAATTTCACTTACTTAAAATTTTATATTTTCGCTAAATTTCACTATTTGGCTATTAATTGAAATCTCATAAGACTTCCAATATTTTATGAGTGATTCTAAACATAGTTTACTTCATGTCTAGTGAAAGCATCTTGTTAGAACTCAACACTCAATTTCACATAGTATTTCACAATTTTATTCATTACAAAACACGATTTCAAAACGTGTATGTTACAAATACCTCCTCCTTTTGAGGATTTCATCCCTGAAATTACATCGATTAAAATAAATGGGGATATTTTGCTTTTATCTCATTCTTATTCTCCCAAGTATAGTTTGGGCCTCGATGGCGTTTCCACTTGACAAGCACTAATTCTACTTCTTTATTGCGTAGCTTAGATGTTCTTTCATTCACAATTTCTTCAGGCTCTTCAACATATCTTAATTTATTATCCAATTTCACCTCGGATAATGGAACTGTCTCATCGTAGATGCTCAAGCATTTGCGCAGATAACTTACATGAAACACATCATGAATATTTGCCAAATCTTCAGGCAATTCTAAGCGGTATGCTTTCTTTCCAATTCTCTGGATGATTTTGAAAGGACCAACAAATCTAGGACTCAACTTTCCTTTCTTCCGAAATCGCATAAGGTCTTTCCATGGGGATACCTTTAGCATCACGAAATCACCCACTTGGAATTCTATAGGTCGTCTTCTCTTTTCTATATAGGACTTCTTTTGATCTTGGGTTGCTTTCATTCTTTCTCGTATGATTTGAATCTTGTCGGTGCTGTCTTGAATCATTTCAGGGCCTCCAAGGATCTTCTGTCCTACATCATGCCAACATAACGACGTACAACATTTGCGACCATATAATGCTTCATATGGTGGCATTTTGATTAAAGTGTGGTAACTGTTATTGTATGAAAATTCAACAAGCGATGAGTATTTATCCCAGTTACCACCGAACTCCAAGACACATGCACGAAGCATATATTCTACTGTTTGGATTGCTCTCTCCGTCTGACCATCTGTATGGGGATGATAAGCAGTGTTTGAGAGCAACTCGAGATCCTAATTCACGTTGCATACTCGCCCAAAAGTGAGAAGTGAAGCGAGTATCGCGATCAGAAATGATCTTTAGTGGCGCACCATGTCTTGCAACAATTTCATCCAAGTATACTAGTCCGTATTTCTCCATTGGAGCCGTTTCACGCATGGCGAGAAAATGTGCACTCTTAGTCAGGCGGTCGACGATTACCCAAATGTTATCATGTTGTCTAGCAGTCTTTGGCAATTTGGTAATAAAATCCATGGACAGCTCTTCCCACTTCCATATAGGAACACAAAGGCTTTCTGGAGTTCCGTAAGGCTTTTGGTGCTCTTTTTTAACTTGTAAGCATACTAAGCATTCCTGTACATATCTTCCAATGTCTCTCTTTAATCTAGGCCACCAATAATCAGCTCTTACATCATAGTACATTGTACTTGTACTAGGATGTATTGACAGTTTAGACTGATGAGCTTCATCTAAAATCTTCTGTCTTAATCCACCAATCTTTGGAATCCATAGCCGATTCTTAAATACTTTTAATCCTCATGGATCATCAAGTAAAAGATCAGCATAATGTACCAATCCTTCCTTCTTCACATTTTCTAGCTTTAAGGCCTCAACTTGCCACTTTTCTAGTTCATCAAAAATAGTGAACTTCACCGTAGTGTGAGTAATAGTATAACACATACTATTGCGATAAACCTTCCTGCAAAGTGCATCTGCAACCACATTAGCCTTTCCAGGATGGTACAGGATTTCGCAGTCATAGTCTTTGATCAGCTCCATGGCTCGTTGCGGTCTCATATTCAGAGTTTGTTGACTGAATATATACTTGAAACTCTTGTGGTCGGTAAACGATTGGCATTTTGTACCAAAAAGGTAATGTCTCCAAAGTTTTAGGGCAAATACCACTGCAGCGAGTTCGAGATCGTGGGTGGGATAATTCTTTTCATAATCTTTCAGTTGTCTTGAGGCATAGGCTATTACTTTACCACACTGCATCAACAAACAACCGAGTCCCAATCTTGAAGCACCGCTATACAGGGAGAAATCATCATCACCTTCTAGGAGTCATAAGATTGGAGCATAAGTCAAAAGATCTTTTAGAGTTGGGAAAGCTTTTTCTTGAGCTTCACCCCATTCGAACTTCACTTCCTTCCGTGTGAGACTCGTGAGAGGTACGACTATACGAGAAAAGTCTTTAATGAATCTCCGGTAATATCCGCGATACCTAAGAAACTTCGAATTTTGGAAGCATTAGGGGGCCCTTCACAATTTTGAATGGCTTCCATTTTGATAGGATCTATGGATACACCATCACTAGAAATAACATGGCCGAGAAATTGAACTTGACGAAGCGAAAATTCACATTTCGAGAATTTAGCATGAAGTTTCTCCTTTCGAAGAAGTTCTAAGATTTCACGAAAATGAACGGCATGATCAACTTCAGACTTGGAATAGATTAGAATACCGTCAATGAAAACAATGATAGACTTATCGAGCATTGGGCGGCATACTCGAGTCATCATATCCATGAATACAGCAAGAGCATTTGTCAAACCGAATGGAATGACAAGGAATTCGAAATGCCCATAACGAGTACGGAAAGCAGTCTTCAATACATCTTGCTCTTGTACTTTCAACTGATGATAGCCAGATCTCAAATCAGTTTTTGAGAAATAGCTAACACCCTAAAGTTGATCGAACAAATCGTCGATGCGAGGTAGTGGGTACTTGTTCTTGATAGTCACTTTATTCAGCTCACAGTAATCAATGCACATTCGCATCGATCCGTCCTTCTCCTTTCTTGAGATGTCAACTGTATAGGACAGATAGATAGGACAACCCTTCGATATGAATTTACGAGCTTTGAGGAAAGAGATTATCTTTAAGATCCTTTGTTCACCGTAGACATGAATAGAATCTTCCCATTCAATAGGAATGTGTACCATCTTTTCATAACACAAGAGCTCTGCGTGTTTCTTTGACAACCAATCCATGCCGAGAATAATATCGAAATTGGGCAAAGAGACAGGGATTAGGTTAGGAAGAAAATTATAGCCTTCAATTTCTATGACACAATCCCTATAGATTTTATCAGCAAGTAATGATATACTTCCCGCAGTATCTACGTGAAATGGTTGCATGAGTGCATAGCAAGCATTTTGAAAAGAATGCGCAAATTCATAATATATGAAAGAATCCGAGGCACCAGAATCAAATAAGATTTGAGCAGGTCTAGAGTTGAAAATAAATGTACTCGTCACAACATTCGGGCCCTCACATGCTTCCTCTGTGGTAATCTGGAATGCACGACCCTTAGCTTTTGGCATCTCCTCCTTTTTAGCTGGAGTACTCTTTGGTTGTTGGATAGGGATTTGACTTCTCGCCGGTTGTTGAACAGACGCTTGACTCCCGTCACTTGGCTGGTAAGAGTAGGGCAAAAATGCTTCTTGTGGCCAGTAATACCACATGCATCGTAAGTCACATCCTTCCTTGGGCAAGCTGGCTTTATATGACCCGTTTCTCAACACCCATAACAGACAATGGACTCTTTGTCTATTTTGCATTGTCCCGGATGATTCCTTCCACAAACGCGACATGAAGGTGATTGAATAGAAAAAGATTGTTACCTGTCGCGCCCACGAAAAGCACTTTGAGATTGCGCTTGCTTGCTAGGATCAGTCTGAACAGATTGAGCTCGTGGAATAGTGGAAACAGGAGTAGTTCTTTCAGTACGTGGATGCTTTGAAATGGTAAGAGTGGCACCATGTATCTCCAAGTCATGATCACGCCTTGGAGCATACTCAACAGCTTTATCAAATGTCAGAACATCCCGATTGACAAGGAAATCATGGATTTCGTGTCATAGTCCCTCCATGAATAACTGAATTTTCTCGTCTTCAGTTGGAATATACTTCGTAGCAAACATTGCTCTTTGATTAAACTGAGTTTCATACTTATTCACAGTCATTCCTCCTTATTTAAGCTCGAGGAATTCCTTCTCCAATATTCTCCTCATATCTAGAGGACAATACTTCTCTAGCACACGTGTCTTGAACAACTCCCAGGATAAGTTCTCCTGGTCACATCCATCGAGAGCTTTATATGTTGCTTCCCACCAGACTAAGGCTTCTCCAATGAGCATTGCAGAACCATAGATAGCCTTGTCTTCATCATCCACATGAGAGACACGAAATACTTTCTCGGTGTTCTGAATCCAAGTTAGAACAACTATAGGATTAAGGACACCAGAAAACTTCGTAGCACCAGTACTCTTGAAATCTTTGAACGAGGGATGCTTCACCTTTCCGCTTGAAGATTCTCCATTGGCTTTCTCCTTTCCTTTATCATCATTCTTTTTTTGTTCTTCGAGAGTTTGTCGAATAACAATGGTAAGTTTACCTAAGAGTCGCTCCTCACAAGGAGATACTGGAGTATTCACATCCTCGGGTTGAGGATCTCCACCAACCTCAGGGGTATGGCTACTTACATGTTCAACCATCGATCTGAAATACGAAGTAAGATAATCTTTTAGAATATTAGGGTTTATTATTACCTAATACTTTTACTTATATATTTCCTATGGTTTGTATCCCTATACTTACAACGATTAAGTTCATATATTGAACTTCGTATAGTTTAAGTCTAAATACCAATCCGTGGAATTTAGTTTGCTTAAACTATTGCTCTGATACCATGGTTGAAAGACCCCAACTTTCGTATTTTTGAAAGACCCAAACTTTCATGCTTCACAATATTATTACTCCAAAACATGCTACTTGCATATTCATAAAAACAATATTTTACATTGATAAAGGGATTACAAACTTCTAAATACAAACCGACTATTACAAAGTGTTATATATTACATAACTACCTAGGATATTGTAATTTATACAAACATAAACCGAAGTACAAAAGTACTATTACAAACTATTCTAAGTCTTTCAACAGTATGTGATCGTACTAGTTACTTATCACCTGCAATTGTTAAACATTGATAGGGTAAGCGGTGACGCTTAGTGAGTTCAATAATAGATACAATATAACGTTATGCCATATATATACTTCAATATGGAAAAAGCAAAGAGGAACAACAAGACATATGTGAAATCATGTGACAAGCGTTCATATCAATCAAAGACTTTATTCAAAGATATACTTTTTAATGCTTGATATACATCAATAAAACATTGGCCCAAATGGCATAGAAGACATGCAATTTCTGATTAACATTTTGTTAGATTTCAGGCCTATAGTCCTGTCTAACCATTCGCCAATGACATAGAATAGAAGTCATTCTCTTACGGAAACATGCTCTACATGGCCAGAGGCTACGTACCAGTACCAATGTGAATCTAAGTCCTTTCACTGATCACATGGTCAAAGGTGTTACATTTGCTATAAATATAGCGAATAAAATAACACGGGAAAATAACTCAGAATAATAACACTGAAAAGCACATAGCACATATAACACATAAAATACAATTGTTCCTATATATTGAACTCACCTTGAATTAACCGAGGGTGAAACTAGTAATTTGGACAGCACTTCGGCTTTAAATATGACTTTCTATGTTGAAAACCGGGAACTTAATTGAAAACCGGGCTCTGCGAAGGTTGGGCTTCAAAACCGTAAAGATAAAATTTTTGGGCTTCTCGGGAGCTTCGGGTCGTGTTTCGGGTGCTAAAATTGATACCGGGGCTTCGGGGAAAGTCAAAATAGTGAATATATGGAATTAGGGTGAAAAAGTGTCAAAATTTCAAAGTTACCCGGGAAGGCTCGCAGCCTCCCTTTATATAGACCGAGGGTTCGGTCCTTGTGGCTGAGAAGAGTCCACGTTGCAGCTGCGAGGTTCGGTCAGGAGGGAGAAACGTGTCTCATGCGAGCTTTGGACATTTGGTAGGAGAAGCGAAGGCCACGAGGCCGCTGCGAGGCTCGGACGTGGCACCAGATGCGAGGCTGGTAAGCGCGACGTGGCTTGCGTTGGATTGGCCACCGATGCGAGACGTGTCTAGTTCGTACTGGACCTCGGTCTCCGGCGAATCAGAAGAGGACACACGTTGGTCTCGTACTTGGGCCACGTCTAGGATACACTGCTGCTTCGTGCGAGGTGACGTGGCCTGGCACTATTCATGCGAGATTTCTCGGAATTTGAGCCCCGAACTTTTAAAATCCATAACTTTTGCATACGAGCTCCGTTTTTTATGTTCTTTATATGTACGCGTAGCTAAAATTACGCTCTACAACTTCTGTTTAGACTTCGTCGGCTAATTTTGAAGTATTTTTAATATTATTATTTTTAACAGACCGGGACAGGAAAATCCGTTAAAAATTCATAACTTCTTCATCCGACATCCGTTTTCATCAGACTTTTTACCGTTGTACTACAAATGAAGAGACCTTCAATTCTCGTTTAGGATGTATGGGTAAAATATCGCTCGATTAAATTTTGAGTTTTTAGTTGTCTATTGCTAAGATAAAACTTCGAAAAATCATAACATCCTCATACGAAGTCAGATTTTGGCGTTCTTTTTATCGAATTTCTCGGTTTAACGAATACTACGACTTTCATTTAGATTACTAAGGATAAAAAGTAGTTTATCAAAATCTCACTTTTTACGTCACTCGGTGTCGTGCAGGTTTTGTCACGGATCTTCGATTGGTCATAACTTCTTCATTATAACTCGGATTTCGATGAGATTTTCACCTAAATGCTTCTAACGAGATTCTCTACAACATTAAATAATAAAATTTCACTTATTTCAAATTTTATATTTTCGCTAAATTTCACTATTTGGCTATTAATTGAAATCTTATAAGACTTCCAATATTTTATGAGTGATTCTAAACATAGTTTTAATTCATTTAGAGTAAAAACCATCTTGTTAGAACTCAACACTCAATTTCACATAGTATTTCACAATTTTATTAATTAGAAAACACGATTTCAAAACTTGTATGTTACAATATTATTGGCACCAAGGCTATCACCAGGCTCTGATAACGGTATAAAAGTAAAACATTACAGACACCAAGTATGTGATTGACTTGTATTTTCACAAGGGTTGGTATTACGGCCACCAAACTACCACCGCTCTCCAATCTTAACATACATCTATAACATTACAAAAACCAAATCTACCATTGACGTGTAGTTTGCCAACAATGATATTACGACCACCAAGGGTATCACCCTACACTCTTGACTATAATACTTATCACCATTATATTTTGTTATAATCACTCGACTATAACCAATCCTGATTCTCTACTCTAAATAATATATCAATTATATTCAGTATACCTATTCAATGCAACTTAGAAACCCAACTTCTACAATACGATAGTCATCAACTACAACCATCTATGTATATTCCATACCCATAAATCACTATATCAATTTAATATAACTCGTAGACCTAAGTAGCTACACCAATATTTGATAGCTTGTAGACAATATGACTAAAATAGCTATTTAACTCGTATATCATAGTCAATCCATACTTAAGCTAAATCGGCTCATAACTTCACATAGCAATAACATGCTATCAAATTCAACTGTACCAGATTAATACAAATCTCAACCATACACAACTCTATAGGATTTTAACACATAACATATTATTCCACAATAATCATAATATTGTATTTATCATATGATATAATAATATGCACATATATATAACATTTACCTAAAAGAAGAGCATGGTTACTCATCGGGTCAATTAGTGAAGACGAACTTCTACTTTGGCATCTAGCTTCAAGTTTCCTATTAACTTATCACTTCACTAATGACTTGTTCAATCAAAATATCTAGTTCCTTATACTCGTCACAACTCCTTATGACTTCAATTATCATATGTAACCACAATGACCCTTTGCTTGACCAATAAATAAACTTGGTAACCATTTGTTACCCTAATTAAGGTCTATAATACAACCGCTAAATTTCTTAACTCTGTAAGTCGATAGGTCTATCCCACACTTCTAGAATTTCCAAAAATAACCCATATCTACCAAATTAAGAATGAAATCATGGAATTCATCCATTAGACTTACCATTGAGTTTGTAATAGAACCATATCATGAACTCAAGTAACTCGGGTTCTATCAATCATTCACTATTACACAACTTAAACAAAATTACGTAACAAAATAAGAAGATACCGTAACCCTTCGGTAGTTTGTACTCTTGTTCACTAACGTCCATACTCGCCTTATTTAATTAAAAATCACCACTCGATTGCTCATAATTTATTGTAGAAAAAAAACCCATTTGATGAACCATTTGAGCCTATATATTTCTTGATTTACATGATGACGTCTCGTGTCGCCGCTATGGATGCATCACGTCTATACATGCTCGCTAGAATTTGCCACGTCTACATTTGTCTAGGCCAAGGGCTTTGTTACTACCACAAGCCCAAAAAACTTCTTTGATCTCATTAATAATGAATTTATCTTGTAATATGTTACGATGTTCTAGTGATAACTCTTAAAACCCCGTATTACGATTCTCAACTCAAATCCCTTTTATTTTCTAATAAAAATAAAATAAGATTATTCTTTCACCCAGTTTGGCTTCGTAATTCATCATCCGCCACACATAATCTCACGACCTAAATTTGGCAACACCTTTTATTCAATATACATTGATAAGATCTTGTATTTTCATCACCTTCCAACCCCATTTAGTTTTTACTTTTGACCAATGTCAAAGCCTTCTTGTTTTTTTTTTTATGTCACGCAACTTTTTTTTAAATAATGGCATCGATCAATACATAATGGGTCATTTACCTAAACCGTTATCAAAAAGATTATGTAGCTCCACTAATTTGGAAATAATTTGAAATAATTTCCTCTTTATACATCAAGTAAGTTTATGTTTTTTCCTTTACATATTTATACTAGCATTTAGGTACTTCAAAAAATCTTAATAAATGGACAAGACACACCTTAGACCATTTTGAAAATTGGCCCAACCCTCATTTTGCTTCAAGCTTGGCTAATAATATCATAATCATGGTGTTCAGTTGGGTAAAGTATGGAGATAAATTTGAAAATTATAATTGGGCTACTTGGTGTATATGTCCTTTTAACATTTTATAATTTTTTCTATTTTCTTTTTCCTTCACCCTACCTTAACCTTTTTGGTTGTGGATTTTTCTAATAAAATTACTCAGTTTCCAAAAAAACAAATGCATATGTAGATACTTCCAGTACCCTTTAGTTACTAAACATCAATCAAGTTTTGCCATCTTATTTCCTTGATTATTCACATGCATAAAAGAAAAACTATACATAGAATGTCATAAAAAGTTACTTCACACATAAAATCCTAAAATTTTCAAAAACAAGTTGACAAAAATTCTTGCCATAACTATCCATTTGATTTTGAACAACATTAAAGTGGCCAAAAAAATCAAGTAATCTTCTTTATTCCGATTCATGAACAATGATAAAAAAAATTCAAAAGAGCCCTTTTGTAGTATTTTATATTGTGTTGTGTAAATATCCACTATATAACACTTAAGCTTCAAAATCACCATGTCCTATTCCATGATACAAAATAAATCCATACAGACGATCGACGTCATAACAATTACGACGAACAGTGGTGGACGCAACACATTTGAATAACGGTGGCACTCATATATGAAAGTTGTGCACCTAATAGAAAAACAAAAAAAATTACACTACGGTGCTGATTCGGAGCAGTGGCTCAGCATCCCAAATGCACCATACATCACAAACTGATACAATCCCCCTGAACGACCCCTTTCTCTAGATGCTACTTTGTTTAAATGGAAGAACATATTAACTAGTGAAGAAAAGTGTAGGGTTTAGCATTAAAAGTGTTAAATACTTACAAACTTATCATTTGTGTAGTCAGATTGTGATGCAGGGTATATTCTGTTAATTTATAATATTTGTAGGGGTTGTATGTGTTTTTTATATATGCGGTTAAAGAGTGGTCACGAATCGACTACCCGAACCCGATCCATGGGTTGTATTTTGCCCCAGGTATTTAATGTGGAAGTGATGTTCATTTCAGTCTTAACTCAAGACATTTTCTTATTAATACTATCTCTATTTCTTTCTCTTTGTCTTCTGAAGAGGGTTTTCATATTTTGGTTTTCTATAAAACTCATTTCAGTCTTGTTTTGGTTTCTTGTAATCATATGAGTGTATGGGCATGATTGTAGTGAGCATTTTATTATGTATTCATATGATGAAAACCAACTGTTTTATAGTGAATGAAATGTTGATGTTGGGAGTCTGTTGACTTTTTAAGTTCATACTTTGTTACATGGTATCAAAGCCACCATGTGGCTTCAGTTATGTTCGACGACGATCTGTTGAAGGTTTCATACAGGTTTGTTCTCGTTGTTCTCTATTTTGCCTCTTTTAGCTCTTTTTTGTTGATTACTGAAACCAATCTTGTTGGACTACTCACTCAATCCCATTTTTATGGCCAAAGTAACTCTGACAGGGAACAAAATTAGATCTAAAATAACTCTATCATGGAGAAACTCTAAGGGAAGTGAGCGGTAATCTCTGATCTATGAAAGTTTCTTTGGACCTCTATGAGCCTCTCTTGTTCCCTTGTCCACTTTTTTCTCTGTGTTATTTTGTGTGTTTCTTGTTATCTTTGAATCTATGATTTAGTATTTGTTTTTATTGTTTGGTTTGTATCTTGACACTATATTTGTTGTCTTGGGCCCCAACAAACATGGTGACCATTTTGACATCAATATAGTTGTTTGATTTGTTTTTTATTCCTTTGTTATGTAAGGTTTTTTTGTAGTTTGTAGTTGTTTCTTGTCCTTATGGCTGGTCCTAATGATCCTCCTGGAGGAAATGGAAAGGATGATTTGATTAATCTTGATAATCCTCTCTATGTCCATCCTCGTGATAATGCTACTACAACTATTGTGACTGTTAAAGTAACTGGTAATGAAAGTTTCCGTATATGGAGGAGCCTATCTATAGGCCCTTAAAGCTAGAAACTAATTAGGGTTTGTTGATGGTACCTTCAAAAAGGAATTAGTTGATGCTAGCAAAGTGTCAAAGTGGGAAAGGGCTAATGTTGTAGTCTGTTTCTGCCTGTTGTCTTCTATTAGTGACTCTATTTATGCCATTCATGCCTGTTTTGATAATGCTCAAGAGATTTAGGACAACTTGCTTGAAACATATAATAAAGCTGATGGGTTAGTTGTGTTTAATATACATCAACAAATTAATTCTTTAAAACAAAATGGTATTTTTGTTTTTGATTACTTCAATAAGCTAGATGCTTTATAGAAAGTAGTTGATGGTCTAACTAGTCTTACAGAGTATACCTGTGAGGTTGCGGTTAAAGTTAATGATCATGCTAAACTGATGAAACTCAAGCAATTTCTTTGTGGTCTAGATGAGTCATATAACTATGTTAAAAGTCATTTACTTCTCATGGATCCTCTTCATAATGTGAAAACTGATTTTTCTATAATATCTCGTGAAGTGTCTCTTCAAAGAAATGGTTCTTTGTCTAACATTTCTCAATCTGTTTCCAAGAGTCAACCCAGTGCTTTTAATAGTAAATTTAATAATAGATTCTCTTTGGGTAAGTTTGGAAATAAAAACAAGGGCCGGGTTGTACAATGTAAGAATTGTGGTCTAAAACGAAATATTATAGAAAAGTGTTATAAAATAATTGGTTATCCCAAAGACTTTAAACCTAGAAATGAAATAAGTCAAAACAATCAAATGAAAAACTTTAATGCTAGCTCATCTGTTGTTGCTTCTAGATCATCTAAATCTGGAGAGTCTGAGTTTCATCAACTCGCTAAGGATCAGTATGTCAAGTTTCTTAATATGATTGGTGAAAAACAATGCAATAAGGAAGCATATGTCAATGCAAATATGGCAGGTACTTGCCTATTCAATGCTTGTAATTCAACTTTTAATTGTACTAAATGGATTATTGATTCTGGAGCTAATCAACATATGATAGCTTCTGAATATCTCTTGTATGATATTGTGGATGTATCCAAACTTAATCTTTGTGTCAGTCATCCTAATGGGACTAGTGCTAAAATAGAAAAAATGGAAATTTGAATATTTCCAATTCCTTAACTCTTTTCGATGTTTTTGTTGTTCCTAAATTCAATGTTACTTTGTTGTCTGTTCATAAAGTCTGTAAAGATAGTAAGTGTGAGGTTGTGTTTAATGAACATAGTTGCAAAATTCAGGTTTTACAATCAAAGGAGATGGTGGGGAATGGTAGTAAATTTGGAGGTCTCTATTATGTAGATAGTGTACCTTCAGGTAAATATTTTAGTCCTAATTATGTTGTATGTTATGTTTCTAAGCTAACATGGCGCAATAGACTTGTTCATCCATCTGATCAAGCCTTAAAATATTTAAAAACTAAATTTAACTTTGGTAATGAATCTTTACTCCCTTATTATATTTTCAACAAGGCTAAAAAAACAAGGAATTCTTTTTCATCTAGTCAACATGTCTCTTTTTGCTTACAGTGAGCTAATTCATATAGATGTGTGGGGTCCTTATAAGGTGATCACTTCAGAAGGATTTAGGTTTTCTCTTACTATAGTGGATGATTTCACTAGGGCAACTTGGGTATATTTGTTAAAATCTAAAAGTGAAGTTTTTAGTTGTTTCACCGACTTCTTTAATATTTTGTTTAATCAATTGGATGTTAAAATAAAAATGGTAAGGTCTGATAATGGTACTGGGTTTTTGAATCATAACATGAAATCTTTTTTTGAAAGTAAGGGTGTTATCCATCCAAATTCATGTGTTCACACACCTCAACAAAATGGGGTTGTGGAAAGAAAACATAGACATATTTTGAATGTTTCAAGGTCTTTAATGTTTGAATATCGATTGTCATTAAGGTTTTGGGGTGATTCTATTTTAACTTCACTATTCTTAATCAATAGGACACCCACTTCAGTTTTAAATGGAGCTTCTCCTTATGAACTTGTGTATAAATCTTTTCCTATTTTTGATAAACTTTGTATTTTTGGGTGTTTTTGTTTTGCAACAAAACTAAACAATTTAGATAAATTTTACGAACCTGCAGAAAAACGTGTTTTTCTTGGATATTCTTCTAAACGAAAAGGTTACAAAGTTTTAAGTCTTGATTCAAATCTTGTTTTTTTCCCAGGTATGTAAAATTTTATGAATCAGTGTTTCCTTTAAAGCTTAAGTCATCTGTTGGTGATAAATCTAGTTTTTCAATTGACCCAAGTGACCCATTTTCCTATGATAAGCCTTCGATATATAGTTCTCTTTAAGAAAACATTAGTATAGGTGATTTAGGAGTAACCCCTCAATTTGATGGTGCAAGAGTAGTTCACATCCTGGTTGAGACCTCCATTAGTGAGGCCAGCAATCAAAATGACAAGGCACATGTGCCTCAGGTTAATATGGATGCTCTTGTTTCACCTACTGAGGCTGAGGATAGTAATTTGGAACCAAATAATCCTTTTGATGGACACTCTTTAGGAGTCATACGTTCTGGTAGACATGTTCGTTTACCAACTAGATTTAATGAATATATCGTTGAAAGTTCTCATAAATATGGTTTAGAAAGGTCTGTAAATTATTCTATTTTGACTAATGAGAATAGATGTTTTGTGTCTAATCTTAATAAAACCTCTAAACCTAAAGCTTATTCAGAGGCTTCCTCTAATCCTAATTGGATCAAATAAATGAATGATGAAATGGAAGCTTTATATAGAAATCATACATGGGATATAGTTGATCTTCCCAAAGATAGAAAGCCTATTGGTTGTCGTTGGATTTAAAAAAGTACATATAGGTCAAATAGTGAGGTTGAGAGATATAAGGTCAAATTTGTTGCAAAAGGTTATAATCAAAGAGAAGGTATAGATTATGAGGAGACTTTTTCTCCAGTTGCTAAAATTGTCACAGTTAGAATTGTTATATGTATTGTTGTAAATAATTCTTGGTCTCTGTTCCAATTTGATGTTAATAATGCATTTTCGTATGTTGATTTAATTGAGGATGTTTATATGACTTTAACTAAAGGATATCATACTAAAAATGATGTCAGGGTCTGTAAACTTGCCAAGTCATCGTATGGGCTGACACAGGCTCCAAGAAAGTAGAATGAAAAATTATGTTCTTCTTTATCTAGTTTTGGGTTTATTCAAAGTGTTAGTGATTATTCATTATTTTTTAGGTCTAAAAATAACAATACAATTATCTTATTGGTATATGTAGATGATATAATCTTGACTGGGAATTGTACTATAGAAATTGAAAATGTCAAATTATTACTTAAGTCTCAATTTAGAATAAAAGATTTAGGTTTATTAAAATACTTTTTGGGAATTGAAGTTTTACCTGCAAATAATGGTGTTTACTTAAATCATAGAAAATATTGTTTAGAACTTTTACATGAGTTTGGGATGTAGGGATGTAAACCTGTTAAGACACCTTTAGAGGTAAATTTTGTTTTTAGTTGTGATTGTGATGATAATTCTGATTATATTGTTAATGTTACTGAGTTTCAAAAACTTATAGGAAAATTGATTTATCTTACTGTAACTAGACCTGATATAAGCTATGTTGTTCAAGTTCTAAGTCAATTTATGCATAAGCCTCAGAAATCTCATATAAATGTTGCTTTTAGATTATTATGGTACTTAAATGATTGTCCTGTAAGTTGTCCTGGAAAAGGTGTTTTGTTCACTAAATCAAAAAAATTTGATATTTTTGATTATGTGGATATTGATTGAGATAAGTGTCTGTCAACTAGAAGGTCAGTATATGGTTATTTGGTATATTTGGGTGGTTCTCTTGTTTCTTGGAAAAGTAAGAAACAAAGCACTGTGTCCAGATCTTCAACTGAGTATGAATACCATGCTTTGGGTTCTGTTACATGTGAGGTTTTGTGGATATTAAAAATTATGAAGATCTTGGTTATAGAGGTTTAACTCATGTTAAATTGGTTTGTGATAATGAGTTTGCAATAAAGTTAGCTTTAAATCTAGTTTTTCATGATAAACACAAAGCATTTTGAAATAGATGTTCATTTATTAAAGAAAAGGTTGAAAACAAGATTTTAAAGATTGTTAAGATTGATTCATCTAGTCAAAATGCAGATAACCTGACTAAGTCTTTAACTTCTCTACAACATGATTTTCTATCAAAGAGACTTGGACTTTTAAGTATGTTTGCTAGTAAGTGATTTGTTATTGTCTCAAATGATAAGTTTGAAAGGGGGTGTTATCATTTGTGTAGTCAGATTGTGATGCAGGGTATATAGTGTTAATTTATATTACTTGTAGGCATTGTATGTGTTTTTTATATATGCAGGTAAACAATGACCATGGGTTGACTACCCGAACCCAATCCATGGGTTGTATTTTTCCCCAGGTATTTAATGTGGAAGTGATGTTCATTTTAGTACTAACTCAAGACATTTTCTTATCGATATGCTATCTCATTCTTTCTCTTCATCTTCTGAATAGGTTTTCATATTAGGGTTTTCTGTAAAACTCATTACATTCTAGTTTTGGTTTCTTGTAATCAGATGAGTATATGAGTGTGATTCTAGTGAGAATTTTCTTATGTATTCTTATGATAAAAACTAACAGTTTCATAGTGAATGAAATGTTGATGTTGGGAATGTGTTGAGTTCTTGAGTTCATACTGTGTTACTGTCTCACCTCGGCCGTCAGGTGAAACACCGGGCAGTGGAACCTCATTTCTCGTATCCTAGTTATCAACTTCCTAAAAACACATGCAATTTAAAATACATCAACATAAATTTGGTGAATTCACAGGTTTTGAGTCCATATAAAAATAATACATTTTCCAAGTTCAAAAAGTATAGTTTTGAAAGTATCATTTTGACTCTCAAACATTTAGTATATATATCCTAGGTATAAAGGTTTACTTACCAAATAAGTGTTATACCTAAATGTTCTTTGAACCTAGAGTATAAGTATAAATGTTTGTAATTCCATACAAACTAAGTTGCTATGTATAAATCTTATTTCAATTCTATACGAGTAAAACTACTACATATAAATCTATTTCAATTCTATACGAGTAAGTAGGATAGGTATAGTGGTCTACTTCATAAACAAGTAAAATACCTACTAGATTCTCATACTTAAAGTATAAGTCTTTGGGAAACTTATACTTAACATTCATACTTGTATATCAAAAAAGTATAATACTTCTAAAGTTATGCTACTGTGAGTTTGTGGTTGCGACTGTATGACTTAGTTTTATACCTCTGGTTATATTACAAGGATCACACATTGCGGTAGTACAAGGATTACACCATACGGTAGTACAAGGATTACACCTTGCCGTAGTACAAGGATCACACCTTGCGGTAGTACAAGGATGACACCATACGATAGTACAAGGATTACACCTTGCGGTAGTACAAGGATCACACCTTGCGGTAGTACAAGGATTACACCATATGGTAGTACAACGATTACACCTTGCGGTAGTACAAGGATCACACCTTGCGGTAGTACAACAGCTATAATTAGAATTAAAACCAGGTTCTATCTTGACATAAAACTAATAATAGCAACGTACATACCTTTTAACATATAGAACTTCCGAATATAACTTCGGAACCATATCGCACACAACATATATAGAATTTTAAGTATAACTCAAGATCTACATTAATATATTTCTATAACAATAGCATGCTAACAAGTTTACGATAGTTGTATTCTTTCAGATACGAAATAACTATATCCCGGTTATTATAACTATCTACGTTGATACTGATATACTATCATATAGACATAATAATAACATATATATTAATATTTAGCATGTGTTTTCCCTCGAAATATTAGAAACTAAGGCCGTGACACTCACATTAATAGTGTGATTTTATGTAATCTAAGCAGAAACGGTCAGTGATACGAGGTCATCGGGGCTAGGGAAGCGAAACGGCTCCAGCAAGCGAGAGAGAGAGAGAGAGAGAGAGAGAGAGAGAAAAGAAATGATGTAAGGAGAGAGGAGGCTGGACTTGCTATTTATAGGAAGATTTTTGGCCTCTCACGATGTGAGAATGATAGATTCACGTCGTGAGCTATGGCAAGAGTGAAAGACCCCAACTTTCGTATTTTTGAAAGACCCAAACTTTCATACTTCATAATATCATTACTCCAAAACATGCTACTTGGATATTCATAAAAGCAATATTTTACATTGATAAAGGGATTACAAACTATTGGATACAAACCGACTATTACAAAGTGCTATATATTACATAACTACCCAAGATATTGTAATTTATACTAACATAAACTGAAGTACAAAAGTACTATTACAAACTATTCTAAATCTTTCAACAGTATGTGAACATACTAGTTACTTTTCACCTGCAATTGTTAAACATTGATAGGGTAAGCGTTGACGCTTAGTGAGTTCAATAATAGATACAATATAACGTTATGCCATATATATACTTCAATGTGGCAAGAGCAAAGAGGAACAACAAGACATATGTGAAATCATGTGACAATCACTCATATCAATCAAAGACATTATTCAAAGATATACTTTTCAATGCTTTATACACATCAATAAAACATTGGCCTAAATGGCATAGAAGACATGCAATTTTTGATTAAGATCTTATTAGATTTCAAGCTTATAGTCCTGTCTAACCATTTGCCAATGCAATATAATAGTAGTCATTATCTTATGGAGACATGCTCTACATGGCCAGAGGTTACGTACCATTACCAATGTGAATCTAAGTCCTTTCACTGATCACATGGTCAAAGGTATTACATTTGCTATAAACATATCGAATAAAGTAACACGGGAAAATAACTCAGAATAATAACAAGGAAAAGCACATAGTACATATAACACATAACATACAATTGTTCCTATATATTGAACTCACCTTAAGTTAACTGGGGGTTAAAATAGTAATTTGGACAGCACTTCAGCTTTAAATATGACTTTCTATGTTGAAAACCAGGAGCTTAATTGAAAACCAGGCTCTGCGAATGTAGGGCTTCAAAACCGAAAAGATAAATTTTTGCTGGCTTCTCGAGCACTTCGTGGCGTATTTGGAGGGTTATAATTGATATCGGGGCTTCGGGAAATGTTAAAATGAAGAAAATATGGAAAAAGGGGCTAAAAATGGCAAAATTCCAAGATTACCCGGGAAGGCTCGCAGGCCTCCCTTTTATAGGAGGGGAGCTGCGAAGATTTGGATCCGAGGCTAGGAGAAGCGAGCACGTGGCTCGCATGCGAGGAGGGAAATGCAGGTGGCAGTGCGAGGCTCGGACACGCGTTTGGTTCGGATTGAACCAGCCTTCAGTGAGAGGGAGTGCGACACGCGTCGCACCTCGGATGCGACACATCTCGGTGACGTAGCTGCTTCGTGCGAGGTGACGTAGCTGCTTCGTGGCCAGTACTATTCATGCGAAATTCTTGGAAAATGTGCCCCAAACTTCTAAAATCCATAACTTTCTCATACGAGCTCTGTTTTTGACGTTCTATATATGCACGCGTAACTAAAATTATGCTCTACAACTTTCGTTTAGACTTTGTCGGCTAATTTTGAATTTATTTTTAATATTATTATTTTTAATAGACCGGGACAGGAAAATCCGTTAAAAATTCATAACTTCTTCATCCGATGTCCGTTTTTGTCAGACTATTTACCGTTGTACTACTAATGACGAGACCTTCAATTCTCATTTAGGTTGTGTCGGCTAAAAATCACTCGATCTAAAATTCGAGTTTTTAGTTGTCTACTGCTAAGCTGAAACTTCGAAAAATCATAACTTCCTCATACGAAATTAGATTTTGGCGTTCTTTTTATCGAATTTCTCGGTTTAACGAATACTACGACTTTAATTTAGATTACTAAGGCTAAAAAGTAGTTTATCAAAAACTCACTTTTTACATCATTCGGCGTCGTGTCGGTTTTATCATGGATCTTCGATTGGCCATTTTTTCTTCGTTATAACTCGGATTTTGACGAGGTTTTCGCCTACAAGTTTCTAACGATATTATTTACAACTTTCAGTAATAAAATTTTACTTATTTAAAATTTTATATTTTTGCTAAATTTCACTATTCGACTTTTAATTGGAATCTCATAAGACTTCCAATATTTTCTGAGTGATTCTAAACATAGTTTTACTTCATTTCTAGTAAAAACTATCTGTTAGAACTCAACACTCAATTTCAAAAAGTATTTCACAATTTTATTCATTACGAAACACGATTTCAAAACGTGTATGTTACAAATACCTCCTCCTTTTGAGGATTTCGTCCCCGAAATTACATCGATTAAAATAAATGGGGATATTTTGCTTTGATCTCATTATTATTCTCACAAGTATAGTTTGGGCCTCAATGATGTTTCCACTTGACAAGCACAAATTCTACTTCTTTATTGCGTAGCTTAGTTGTTCTTTCATTCACGATTTCTTCAGGCTATTCAACATATCTTAACTTATTATCCAATTTCACCTCGGATAGTGGAAATGTCTCATCGTAGATGCTTAAGCTTTGCGCAGATAACTTACATGAAACACATCATGAATACTTGCCAAATCTTCAGGCAATTCTAAGCGGTATGCTTGCTTTCCAATTCTCTGGATGATTTTGAAAGGACCAACAAATCTAGGACTCAACTTTCCTTTCTTCCCAAATCGCATAAGGCCTTTCCATGGGGATACCTTCAGCATCCCGAAATCACCCACTTGGAATTCTATAGGACGTCTTCTATTTTATGTATAGGACTTCTGTCGATACTGGGCGGCTTTCATTCTTTCTCGTACGATTTGAATCTTGTCACTGGTGTCTTGAATCATTTTAGGGCCTTCAAGGATCTTCTGTCCTACATCACGCCAACATAACGGCATACAACATTTGCGACCATATAATGCTTCATATGGTGGCATTTTGATTGAAGTGTGGTAACTGTTATTATACGAAAATTCGACAAGCGGTAAGTATTTATCCCAGTTACCACCGAACTCCAAGACACATGCACGAAGCATATCTTCTACTGTTTGGATTGTTCTCTCCGTCTAACCATCTATCTGGAGATGATAAGCGGTGATGAGAGCAGCTCGAGACCCTAATTCACGTTGCATACTCGCCCAAAAGTGAGAAGTGAAGCGAGTATCGCGATCGGAAATGATCTTTAGTGGCACACCATGTGTTGCAACAATTTCATCCAAGTATACTTGTGCATATTTCTCCATTGGATCCGTTTCACGCATGGAGAGAAAATGTGCACTCTTAGTTAGGCAGTCGATGATTACCCAAATGCTATCATGATGTCTATCAGTCTTTCAAAATTTGGTAATAAAATCCATGGACAACTCTTCCCACTTCCATATAGGAACACTAAGGCTTTCTGGAGTTCCGTAAGGCTTTCGGTGCTCTGTTTTGACTTGTAAGCATACTAAGAATTCCTGTACATATCTTCCAATGTCTCTCTTTAATCCAGGCCACCAATAATCAGCTCTTACATCATAGTACATTTTACTTGTACTAGGATGTATTGACAATTTAGACTTATGAGCTTCATCTAAAATATTTTGTCTTAATCCACCAATCTTTAGAGTCAATAAACGATTCTTAAATACTTTTAATCCTCATGGATCATCAAGTAAAACATCAACATAATGTACCATTCCTTCTTTCTTCACATTTTCTGGATTTAAGGCCTCAACTTGCCACTTTTCTAGTTCATCAAGAATAGTGAACTTCACCGTAGTGTGAGTAATAGTATAACACATACTATTATGATAAACCTTCCTGCTAAGTGCATCTGCAACCACATTAGACTTTCCAAGATGGTACAGTGTAACACCCCCCTCTGGCACGTATCACAATATTGTCCGCTTTGGGCCACTCGGTACGAGGACTTCCCAGGGGATCACCCATCCTGGTACTACTCCCGCCCGAGCACGCTTAACTGCAGAGTTCTTATGGGATCTGCTGCCCTCACGACTTTAAAACGCGTTGTGACAAGGAAGGTATCCATACCCCTTATAAGGAATGCTTAGTTCTCCTTTCCAGCCGATGTGGGATCAGATCTAACCCACTTTCACCCCCCATTATAGGGTTCGACGTCCCCGTCGAACACATCGACCCGTGCCCTAGCTTTGATACCATTTCTAACACCCCCTCAGAAACAGCATGCTTTGCCAATTCACCGGGCAAAACCAAACAGCATGCTTTGGGCCACTCGGCACGAGGACTTTCCAGGGGGTCACCCATCCTGGTACTACTCCCGCCCGAGCACGCTTAACTGCAGAGTTCTTATGGGATCTGCTGCCCTCACGGCTTTAAAACGCGTTGTGATAGGGAAGGTATCCACACCCCTTATAAGGAATGTTTAGTTCTCCTTCCCAGCCGATGTGGGATCAGATCTAACCCACTTTCACCCCCCATTATAAGGGGTGTGGATAGGGACGTCGAACCCTATAATGGGGGGGGGGGGGGGGTGAAGGTGGGTTGCACCTGATCCTACATCGGCTTGGAAGGAGAACAAAACATCTCCTTATAAGGGGTGTGGATACCTTCCTTGTCACAACACGTTTTAAAGCCGTGAGGGCAGCAGATCCCATAAGAACTCTGCAGTTAAGCGTGCTCAGGCGGGAGTAGTACCAGGATGGGTGACCCCCTGGGAAGTCCTCGTGCCGAGTGGCCCAAAGCGGACAATATTGTGATACGTGCCAGAGGGGGGTGTTACAAATGGTATCAGAGCTAGGGCACAGGTCGATGTGTTCGACGGGGATGTCGAACCCTATAATGGGGGGTGATAGTGGGTTAGATCTGATCCCACATCGGCTGGGAAGGAGAACGAAACATCTCCTTATAAGGGGTGTGGATACCTTCCCTATCACAACGCGTTTTAAAGCCGTGAGGGCAGCAGATCCCATAAGAACTCTGCAGTTAAGCGTGCTCAGGCGGGAGTAGTACCAGGATGGGTGACCCCCTGGGAAGTCCTCGTGCCGAGTGGCCCAAAGTGGACAATATTGTGATACGTGCCAGAGGGGGTGTTACATACAGGATTTCACAGTCATAGTCTTTGATCAGCTTCATGGCTCGTTGTTGTCTCATATTCAGAGTTTGCCGACTTAATATATACTTGAGACTCTTGTGGTCGGTAAACAATTGGCATTTCGTACAAAAAAGGTAATGTCTCCAAAGTTTTAGGGCAAATACCACTGCAGCGAGTTCAAGATCATGGGTGGGATAATTCTTTTCATAATCTTTCAGTTGTCTTGAGGCATATGCTATCACTTTACCACGCTGCATCAATACACAACCGAGTCCTAATCTTGAAGCATCGCTATACACGGAGAAATCATCATCACCTTCTGGGAGTGATAAGATGGGAGCATGAGTCAAAAGATCTTTTAAAGTTGAGAAAGCTTTTTCTTGGGCTTCACCCCATTCGAACTTCACTTCCTTCCGTGTAAGACTTGTGAGAGGTACGGCTATACGAGAAAAGTTTTTAATGAATATCCGGTAATATCCCGCGAGACCTAAGAAACATTGAATTTCGGAAGCATTACGGGGCACTTCCCAATTTTGAATGGCTTCGATTTTCATAGGATCCACGGATACACCATCACTAGAAATAATATGGACGAGAAATTGAACTTGACGAAGCCAAAATTCACATTTCGAGAATTTAGCATAAAGTTTCTCCTTTCGAAGAAGTTCTAAGATTTCACGAATATGAACGGCATGATCGGCTTCAAACTTGGAATAGATTAGAATATCGTCAATGAATACGATGACAGACTTATCGAGCATTGGGCGGCATACTCGATTCAGCATATCCATGAATACAATAGGAGCATTTGTCAAACCGAATGGCATGATAAGGAATTCGAAATGCCCATAACGAGTACGTAAAGCAGTCTTCGGTACATCTTGCTCTTGTACTTTCAACTGATGATAGCCAGATCTCAAATCAATCCTTGAGAAATAGCTAACTCCCTAAAGTTGATCGAACAAATCGTCGATGCGAGGTTGCGGGTACTTGTTCTTGATAGTCACTTTATTCAGCTCACAATAATCAAAGCACATTCGCATCGATCTGTCCTTCTTCATGACAAACAATACTGGAGCACCCCAGGGAGAGGTACTCGGTTGAATAAAGCCTTTTTCAAGTAATTCCTGCAGTTGGATCATCATTTCTTTCATCTCGGCTGGCGCAAGACGATAAGGAGTCTTTGCAATCGGAGCGGCACCGGGCACAAGGTCAATTTGGAATTCTACTTGTCTGTCCGGAGGAAGTCCAGGCAGATCATCGGGGAAAACATCAGGATATTCATTAACAATACGAATATCATTTACAGTTTTATTCTCCTTTCTTGAGATGTCAACTGTATAGGCCATATAGACAGGACAACCTGTCGATATGAATTTACGAGTTTTGAGGAAAGAGATTATCTTTAAGATCTTTTGTTCACCGTAGACATGAATAGAATCTTCCCCTTCAATAGGAATGTGTACCATCTTTTCGTAACACAAGAGCTCTACGTGGTTCTTTGACAACCAATCCATGCCGAGAATAATATCAAAATTTGGCAAAGAGATAGGGATTAGGTTAGCAAGAAAATTATAGCCTTCAATTTCTATGACACAATCCCTACAGATTTTATCAGCAAGTAATGATATACTTCCTGCTGTATCTACGGGAAATGGTTGTGCGAGTGCATAGCAAACATTTTGAAAAGAATGCGCAAATTCATAAGATATAAAAGAATCTGAGGCACCAGAATCAAATAAGATGTGAGCAGGTCTAGAGTTAACAAGAAATGTACCCGTCACAACATTTGGGTCCTCACGTGCTTCCCCTGCGGTAATCTGGAATGCACGACCCTTAGCTTTTGGCACCTCCTCCTTTTTAGCTGGAGTATTCTTTTGATGTTGGACAGGGACTTTACTTCTCGCCGGTTGTTGAACAGAAGCTTGACTTCCCGTCACATGGCTGGTAAGAGTAGGGCAAAAACGCTTCTTATGGCCAGTAATACCACATGCATAGCAAGTCACATCATTCCTTGGGCAAGCTGGCTTTATATGACCCGTTTCTCCACACCCATAACAAACAATGGATTCCTTGTCTATTTTTCATTGACCCGGATGATTCCTTCCACAAACGCGACATGAAGGCGATTGAATAGAAAAAGATTGTGACCTGCTGCGACCACGAAAAGCACTTTGAGATTGCGCTTGCTTGCTAGGATCAGTTCGAACAGATTGAGCTGGTGGAATAGTGGAAACAGGAGTAGTTCTTTCAGTACGTGGATGCTTTGGAACAGTAAGAGTGGCACCACATATCTCTAAGTCATGCTCACGCCTTCGAGCATACGCAACAACTTTATCAAATGATAGAACATCCCGATTGACAACGAAATCATGGATTTCGTGTCGTAGTTCCTCCATGAATAACTGAATTTTCTTGTCTTCAGTTGGAATATACTTCGTAGCAAACCTTGCTCTTTGATTAAACTGAGTTTCATACTCATTCACAGTCATTCCTCCTTGTTTAAGCTCGAGGAATTCCTTCTCTAATCTTCTCCTCATATCTAGAGGACAATACTTCTCTAGCACACGAGTCTTGAACAACTCCCAGGATAAGTTCTCCTGGTCACATCCATCGAGAGCTTTATATGTTGCTTCCCACCAGACTAAGGCTTCTCCAATGAGCATTGCAGAACCATAGATAGCCTTGTCTTCATCATCCACATGAGAGACACGAAATCTTTGAACAAGGGACGCTTCACCTTTCCGCTTGAAGATTCTCCATTGGCTTTCTATTTTCCTTTATCATCATTCTTTTTGTGTTCTTCGAGAGTCTATCGAATAACACCGGTATGTATACCTAAGAGTCGCTCCTCACGAGGAGATACTGGAGTATTCACTTCCTCAGGTTGAGGATCTCCACCAGCCTCAGGGGTATGGCTACTTACTAGTTCAACCATCGATCTGAAATACGGAGTAACATAGTATTTTAAAATATTAGGGTTTATTATTACCTAATACTTTTACTTATATATTTCCTATGGTTTGTATCCCTAAACTTACGAAGATTAAGTTCATATATTGAACTTCCTATAGTTTAAGTCTAAATACCAATCCGTGGAATTTAGTTTGCTTAAACTACTGCTCTGATACCATGGTTGAAAGACCCCAACTTTTATATTTTTGAAAGACCCAAACTTTCATACTTCACAGTATCGTTACTCCAAAACATGCTACTTGCATATTCATAAAAGCAATATTTTACATTGATAAAGGGATTACAATCTATTGGATACAAACTGACTATTACAAAGTGCTATATATTACATAACTACCCAAGATATTGTAATTTATACAAACATAAACTGAAGTACAAAAGTACTATTACAAACTATTCTAAATCTTTCAACAGTATGTGAACATACTAGTTACTTATCACCTGCAATTGTTAAACATTGATAGGGTAAGCGGTGACGCTTAGTGAGTTCAATAATAGATACAATATAACGTTATGCCATATATATATATATATATATATATATATATACTTCAATGTGGCAAGAGCAAAGAGGAACAACAAGACATATGTGAAATCATGTGACAAGCGTTCATATCAATTAAAGACATTATTCAAAGATATACTTTTCAATGCTTTATATACATCAATAAAACAATGGCCCAAATGGCATAGAAGACATGCAATTTCTGAGTAAGATCTTGTTAGATTTCAGGCTTATAGTCTTGTCTAACCATTTGCTAATGCCATATAATAGTAGTCATTCTCTTACGGAGACATGCTCTACATGGCCAAAGGTTACATACCAGTACCAATGTGAATCTAAGTCCTTTCACTGATCACATGGTCAAAGGTATTACATTTGCTATAAACATATTGAATAAAGTAACACGGGAAAATAACTCAGAGTAATAACAATGAAAAGCACATAGCACATATAACACATAACATACAATTTTTCCTATATATTGAACTCACCTTAAGTTAACCGGGGGTTAAAATAGTAATTTGGACAGCACTTCAGCTTTAAATATGACTTTCTATGTTGAAAACCATGAGCTTAATTGAAAATCGGGCTCTACGAAGGTAGGGCTTCAAAACCGAAAAGATAAATTTTTGCGGGCTTCTCGGGCACTTCGTGGCGTATTTCGTGGGTTATAATTGATACCGAGGCTTCGGGAAATGTTAAAATGAAGTAAATATGGAAAAAGGGGCTAAAAATGGCAAATTTCCAAGATTACCCGGGAAGGCTCGCAAGCCTCCCTTTTATAGGAGGGGAGCTGCAAAGGTTCAGATCCGAGGCTAGAAGAAGCGAGCACGTGGCTCGCATGCGAGGAGGGAAGGGCAGGTGGCGGTGCGAGGGTCGGACACGTGTTTGGTTCGGATTGGACCAACCTTCAGTGAGAGGGAGTGCAACACGCGTCGCACCTCGGACGCGACACATCTCGGTGACGTAGCTGCTTCGTGCGAGGTGACGTAGTTGCTTCATGGCCAGTACTATTCATGCAACATGCACGCGTAACTAAAATTATGCTCTACAACTTTCGTTTAGACTTCGTCGGCTAATTTTGCATTTATTTTTAATATTATTATTTTTAACAGACCGGGACAGGAAAATCCGTTAAAAATTCATAACTTCTTCATCCGACGTCCGTTTTTGTCAGAATTTTTACTGTTGTACTACTAATGACGAGTCCTTCAATTCTTGTATAGGTTGTTTTGGCTAAAAATCACTCGATCTAAACTTCGAGTTTTTAGCTGTCTACTGCTAAGCTGAAACTTTGAAAAATCATAACTTCCTCATACGAAGTCAGATTTTGGCGTTCTTTTTATCGAATTTATCGGTTTAAAGAATACTACGAATTTATATTTAGATTACTAAGGAGAAAAAGTAGTTTATCAAAAACTTACTTTTTACGTCATTCGGCGTCGTGTCGGTTTTATCGTGGATCTTCGATTGGCCGTAACTTCTTCGTTATAACTCGGATTTCGACGAGGTTTTCGCCTACAAGTTTCTAACGAGATTATTTACAACTTTCAATAATTTAAAATTTTATATTTTTGCTAAATTTCACTATTCGGCTTTTAATTGGAATTTCATAAGACTTCCAATATTTTCTGAGTGATTCTAAACATAGTTTTACTTCATATCTAGTAAAAACTATCTGTTAGAACTCAACACTCAATTTCACAAAGTATTTCACAATTTTATTCATTACGAAACACGATTTCAAAACGTGTATGTTACAAAGAGTCATCCCGTAGCTTTAACGCATGTTTTCTAGCCTCGATTCGTGTCCTGCAGCGTCCTTACGTCATGAGAAAACCTTGCTCACATCGTGAGCTTTTGGGTTATCGTTCTATAGACTTCTAGATTTCAAATGTGGCATTTTGACTCCTCACATCGTGAGTTTTGATGCTCACGTTGTGAGTCCAGTCAGATTATGGTTTCTGACACGTGTCGTGCTCTCAGACGGCTATAACTTCGGAAGGTCGTAACTTTTTCATACGAACTCTATTTTTGACGTTCTTTATATCCACGCATAGGTATTTACGAGCACTACAACTCTCTTTTAGACCGGAATAGCAAATTCTAATTCTATTTTAAATTCTTCTTATTATAGAGACTTATAGTGGTAGGGTTTATCATAACTTCTTCACGCGAAGTTATATTTAGACGTTCTCTATAATTTGGAATCGTATGGACGTATACTTTGATTTATACCATAAAGTATGTATGAAAGTTGAAATACATAGTGAGTTTACTAAATTACTAGTTTAACAAAATCACATTACATGATTGGTATAATCACATGTGATTGTTATTGACCTATTTTGACTAGTGTTACATTCTCCCCCCGTTGATAAAACTTCGTCCCGAAATTTACTTTTAACTAGATGCCACCGAAGGGTACTAGATAGCTTCCTTACTTCCTATTACAACTGACTTACCAAGATCTAACTTCCTTGACTCCTTAACTTTGGACATTCCTTCTTAATTTGTCCAATTTCCCCACACTTAAAACACGCTCTTCCTCCATCATAGCCGGTTCCAATGTTTGTTCCTTGATTTCCTATTGTAGTTGTTGTGCTCCTGTAGTAATTGGCAGTGTGTCCCTTCTTTTTGCACTTCATGCAAATAAAACAGTCACCTACGTGCTGATGGTTACATTTACTGCACCATGAACAGTTACCTAGGTGATGACGATTACACTATGTGCACCATTGGAGTTTTCCAGCATATTTCCTTGGTTACATGGGTATTGTTGTTGTGGCTGCATAATTAGTTGCCAGATCTTGTCTTTCCTCAGATGATTGTATGTGATTCTTCCCATTAAATTTGCGCTTGTTCATTCCAGATTTGGGAGACTCAACTATAAATCCCACTTGGATTTCTGTGCTGGTTAGTTGATGAGCTATACGATTTTCAGTGTCATATGTTGTAGGCTTCGATGTGACCACCATTCCTTTGATTTGCGATGCTAGACCCCAGATATATCGCTCAATCTTCTTGTATTTTGGGGTTACTAGTGCTGGACACATCACCGCAAGATCATTGAATCTAGCGGTATAAGCATTTATCTCTGAACCCTTCATGGTTAGGGTCCACAGTTCTTGTTCCAACTTATGTATTTCTTCCCTGGGACAATACTCTTCTACTAGCATCCTCTTTAGCTCTTTCCATTTCATGGAATTGGCGACATAAATACCCGTAGTATTCACATGGCTGTTCCACCATGTAAGTGTTGCATCAGCGAAGCTACACGCAGCAAATCGTACCTTACATTCGTTAGGATAGAAGCTTATTTGAAATACCGATTCTATCTTTTCAATCCACCGGGTCAAGCTAACAACCCATTTCGTTCCATGGAAGCTCTTAGGTTTTCAATTCATAAAATCCTTGTAGGTACACATTCCGGCGGTCCCTACATTACCTTCATTTCTAACTCCTCCTCTTGTGACATTAGCAAGAGCTGCAACGATTCTCTGGGCTATAATTTCTTCAAGTTTTACTGAACTTATTGGAGGGTTTGTTTCTGGTGGTGGTGGTTGCGATTGTTGTTTTTGTGGTTCTGGTCGCCGATTAAGGTTTAGCCGAGCGCTACTTCTTCTAGGCATTTTGTTTAGTTCCTATACATTTTGGATCACCAAGTGTTTAGTCTGTCAAATATTACTCCCCATTTAAATAGTTCATATGATCTGATCATAATAAAATATAGTTGTACACCTACACCTAGTTGTGATAAGATCTATGCACATATGAACTTTAGTTGGCATATTTGATCTAAATCTTGGAGATCAAAACCATTCCGGGTATTTAGGTGTATTCTCATCGCGGGTCTGAGTCTTTATATATGACTCAATATTTATTATTTGTTGTATTCATGCTCTATTAATTACTGTTTGTTACTCCAGTTCTAGCTGATAAGGCACCGACCAGTCAGGACAGTCGGTGGGCAGGATCATTTTAGCATATAGCCGTTCTGAAATCCAGCAACCCAAGAGACATGTCTATCCTGTAACCGCTCCTATAAGTATTCCTTTAGTAGTAGAATTTAATAATACTTTTACTTGTAGGTTAAGGGATATACCTAAACCTAACAGAGTAAGCCCTAAACTATAGTCGTGCTTTCCTAAGAAAGTACTAATTCACTATAGTTAATAGCTCTGATACCAATCTGTCACACCCCGGCCGTCGGTGGAAACACCGGGCAGTGTAACGTCATTTCTCGTATCATAGTTATCAACTTCCTAAAAATACATGCAATTTAAAATACGTCAACATAAAGTTGGTGAGTTCACAGGTTTTGACTCCATATAAAAATAATACATTTTCCAAGTTCAAAAAGTATAGTTTTGAAAGTATCATTTTGACTCTCAAGCATTTAGTAAATATATCCTAGGTATAATGGTTTACTTACCAAATAAGTGTTATACCTAAACGTTCTTTGAACCTAGAGTATAAGTATAAATGTTTGTAATTCCATACAAACTAAGTTGCTACATATAAATCTTATTTCAATTCTATACGAGTAAAACCGCTACGTATATATCTATTTCAATTCTATACGAGTAAGTAGGATAGGTATAGTGGTCTACTTAATATACAAGTAAAATACCTACTAGATTCTCATACTTAAAGTATAAGTCTTTGGGAAACTTATACTTAACATTCATACTTGTATATCGACAAAGTATAATACTTCTAAAGTTATGCTACTATGTGTTTGTGGTTGCGACTGTATGACTTAGTTTTATACCTCTGGTTATTATTACAAGGATCACACATTGCGGTAGTATAAGGATTACACCATACCGTAGTACAAGGATTACACCTTGCGGTAGTACAAGGATCACACCTTGCGGTAGTACAAGGATCACACCATGCGGTAGGATCACACCTTGCGGTAGTACATGGATCACACCATGCGGTTGTACAAGGATCACACCTTGCGGTAGTACAACAACTATAATTAGAATTAAAACAAGGTTTTATCTTGACATAAAACTAATAATAGCAACGTACATACTTTTTAACATATAGAACATCCGAATATAACTTTGGAACTATATCGCACACAACACATATAGAATCTTAAGTATAACTCAAGATCTACATTAATATATTTCTATAACAATAGCATGCTAACAAGTTTATGATAGTTGTATTCTTTCAGATACGAAATAACTGTATCCCGATTATTATAACTATCTACGTTGATACTGATATACTATCATATAGACATAATAATAACGTATATATAATATTTAGCATGCGTTTTCTCCCGAAATATTATAAAGTAGGGCCATGACACTCACCTTAATACCATGAATTTATGTAATCTAAGCAGAAACGGTCAACAGTATGAGGTCGTCGGGGCTCGGGAAGCGAAACGGCTTCAGCAAGCGAGAGAGAGATAAAAGAAATGGTGTAAGGAGAGAGGAGGCTGGGCTTGCTATTTATAGGAAGATTTTTGGCCTCTCACAATGTGAGAATGATAGATTCACGTCTTGAGCTATGGCAAGAGTCATCCCGTAGCTTTAACGCGTATTTTCTAGCCCCGATTCGTGTCCTGCAGCGTCCTCACGTCGTGAGAAAACCTTGCTCACATCGTGAGGTTTTGGGTTATCGTTATGTGGACTTCTAGCTTTGAAATGTGGCATTTTGACTCCTCACGTCGTGATTTTTGATGCTCACGTCGTGAGTCCAGTCAGATTAGGGTTTCTAACACGTGTTGTTCTCTCAAACAGTTGTAACTTCGGAAGGTCGTAACTTTTGCATACGAACTCCATTTTTGACGTTCTTTATATCCACGCGTAGGTATTTACGAGCACTACAACTGTCAATAGCTAATTCTAAGTCTATTTTAAATTCCTCTTATTATAGAGACTTATAGTGTTAGGGTTTATCATAACTTCTTCACGCGAAGTTATATTTAGACGTTCTCTATAACTTTGGAAGCGAATAGATATATACTTTGATTTATACCATAAAGTATGTATGAAAGTTCATATTTATATTAGAATTATCATGAAATACATAGTGAGTTTACTAAATTACTAATTTAACAAAATCACATTACATGATTGGTATAATCACATGTGATTGTTATTGACCTATTTTGACTAGTGTTACAGTTACAGAAAGCCTTTTTTTCTTTTAATCAAGCCTTAGTTTACAAGTATATATGTATATTTCTAGTTGAACCTAATTCTATTTGGATTTCAGTTATCCAGGAATTTCTGGTGATTCATGGAGGATCCAAAAGAGGTCCCTTAGTAACATTATTTAGTCATCAAATCAACTACATTTAAAAGGGTTCGATTTGGATGTTTATTGTAGTAAAGAAGTAGGTAATGACAAGATCACAAAATTATAGGAAATGTTTGGTGTGGCATGTCATATTTGAAGATATATTCCCACAATTATATGCTTTTGGATTCTAATAAGTTTTGCTTTGTGAATGCTTGACCTAGGGAGGGGATAGATTCCCATAATTATGTGCTTCTGGATACTAATAAGTTGTGTTTCATGAATGTTTGACCTACGGAGGGGTTGAAGAAACGTAATTAGACAATTTAGATTAATTCATGATTCTATAGTGCTTTCGATTAACAAGATACAAAGGTTTATGAGCTATAATTGATGAGAAAGTACATGATTTAATCTGCTATTCAATATTTTGATGATTATATGTTGTTAGTGGAAGGAGTTTCTACTAGGTGAAAGACATTATATCCTATTAAAGTAAACATATTGGCTTGGAGACTTCATTTAGAAAAGTTTCCTACTATAGTTAAGCAACATAACCGAGGTGTTGATGTTGAATCCCTTTTATTTCCTGATTGTAATCTTCATACCAAAACTACACATCATCTCTTTTTATTGATGTATGAATTTTTATATTTGGAACCAATTTTCTTATTGGTAGGGCATTGACCTTCTTACAACATCTGATATGATATATGAGTAGCTATACCAAAATTATATATCATATCTTTTTTATTGATTTGTGGTTTTTTATATTTGGAACCAATTTTCTTATTAGAAGGGCATTAACCTTCCTACAACATTTGATATGGTTTATGAGTAGCTTACTTGGTTATGCCATAAGGTTTCATATCATACTCACCATACTAATGCATTGCCACTTCATCACCACATAACTTTTTCCCTCGCCCCACGAAACTGGTGGGTGTCATATCACACGTATCACACTTTTATTAAGTGAATAAAATATAATTATATAAAAATAAGAAAAGAAAATACTTTATTAATTAAAAAACATACAAACTACATTAAAAACGTAAATAAAAAACATAATTGAAACATCAAAAAAGACATGATCTAATCATCGGCACTAGCCACAACATCATAATCCTCAACCGAATCCCCTTCAAACATTTCTGACTCGTCATCGATAGAGTCAAAAAACTCATCTTCATCAAAATCGTCGACTCCGGGATTCACTTGATAATTGAAGACGTGTTCCACCAAATCTGCATGAAGGTTGTGGTGTCCAACTCGATCGTATACTTCCTCTTTGTTCGTCGTGTACGCCTGCGTACCAATGCCAACTTCTTCTACATTTGGTAAATTATTATTTTCATTGTAGTGACAAATCGTTTTCCCCTCATCTTCTATAATCATATTATGCAATATAACTCATGCATACATAAGACTACTTATTCATTTGTGCTCCATAGATCGCGTCGGTGCTACGAGTATCTGCCAACGTCTCTCTGGAACACCAAAAGTTCGCTCGATATCCTTCCTACCAGATTCTTGGGCGAACTTAAACTTTATTCGTTTTTCATCATTTGGACATGAGAATGATTTCACAAACGTAGTTAACTCAGGATATATCTCATCAATGAGGTAATATCCATGCTTATACGATGTCCCATTTGCTTGAAACACATATCATACGATTTCTTAAGGTAGATGTTGTTGAATATCGACGATTGTTCTAGAACGTTGACATTGTTGTTAGAACCTGTTGCGCCAAGAAATGCATGTCATATCCAAAGATTATACGGCGCCACTGCTTCTAAAATTGTTGTTGGCATCTTTTGATCACCTCACATAAATTGACTGCACATAAATTGACTGCGTCACTCATTAGGGCACATTGACCACCCCCAATGCATATATTCAATACTACCAAACATTTGAGGGAACATATGCTTGTTTTCATGTTTTTTATATAGTTGGTAGATATTTATTGTAGACTTGGGTAAATAGCGACCAAAATAAAGAATAATCATAGCTCTAGCAAATTTGTATATGCATTCCCTCGTCACGTTCGCTCTGACATCCTCAAATACTCAACCCATGATTTTGGTTTCATGCTAAATGGTAGTTGACAAATTGCAACGATACATTTTTGAATTGAGGAGAAACATTTTTTACCTCTTCCATTAACCCGTTGCTGAAAATATGGAAATCAATTTTTTATGTCGTCAAAAGTGCGTAAAAATAATTTCTTCCTCATCCGGAAACGACGTCTGAAATTTACGGTATACACTGCATCATCGGCAAAGTAGTCATTGACAAGTTGGTTGTGTCATGTATCACAATTTAAACCAGGTGGGGATACCACGGTGCACTTGAGGGGATCAGTGTTGTGTACACCGCATACTGCGGTAACACATCAGCCACAACAGTGTGTGGTTTGCTATATACCGAGTGGCCTTAGATTCATACGAAGTGCAAATAAAATGTTTTAATGTTAGTGCTTACTTGGTTTGTACATCTTCACGAAATGCAAATAAAATGGTTTAATGTGGTAGTGCTTACTTATTTGCTATGAAGATTTTAAAATGATAATTTATTTTGGCAAACAAACCTTAGAAGACCTCCACTTTTTAGAAAAAATATCTAGTCTTTCATTCGTAGTTTTGGATTAACAGTAGAAATACTAAACATAAAGTTAATTAGGTTGGTTGGCTTCAAAAGCCTAATCATAACTCATCAAGTTAAAATGCTAAAAAGATCTTCAAAATATGAAAGTTTTCATCAACTTATTTATGAGACCTCTTTATTTTATTTATCATTTATTTATATTATTTGTTTATTTATAATTGGTCGAAAATCTATAAGAAATAGCATAGTTATTGAAAAAGCTTATAGAAAAAATTTATAAATTTATAAACTATTTGAATATTTTTTATTTAAATAAACTCGAATGATAAATATTTTTAAAGCTTATTTGACAAATCTAATGACTAAAAATATTGTCAAGACATCAAACTTATTTCAGCCCATAAATAGCCCAAATAACAATTTCAAGTTTTAATATTAGTTCCAGCCCAAATAACACTTTCAAAACTGAAAATCATTTTCATACTAGAATAATCATATGCATTCACTTGTCGAATTTACGGTTGTTGGATGTGGGATTCGTTTGTCTGTAGTTCTATACTTATATTTCCTCATATATAAACCATTAAATATATGTTATACAATGATATTAAAACATAAATTTGGAACTTGTATTTACATCGTTATGCTCTAGTGCTTCTTATATCAAAATTTAATACTTATATTTAAAAATAGGTAAAATGACTTGCGAGGGTTATTCATTTTTCGTCTTGATTAAGTTTACGTAATTTTATTTTTTCTATATACATTTAACTATTTAACTTGTTCACATATTACGATTGTCACTAGTTATAGCAAATAACAATGGTAATATGTGAACATATTTAACAAGTTAAATGGCTTATACAAAAAAAAGTTGTTTAAATATGAATATTTTTGTTTTTGTTTTTGTTTTTGTTTTTTTTACAAATTTCTTAACTTTTGACAAAACTGCAAATTTGGTCATTTTGGTATTCAAAAAACTTTTGATAGGGTCCAAAAAGTATTCAACTTGAATAGAAGATCCAAAATCAAGGTTTTTCTGGATTTTTGGTCCAAAATAACTTAAAAAGACGGTTATGCCCTTTTGATTTCTTTTTTCCTTTTTCTATAAGTATGTTAATGTTATTTTAATTTTAAAAAAAAATTCCATCGCCACCCCCGCCGTTCTCTTTCTCTCTCTCTATATATATATATATATCTTTTACTCTTTCTCTCTCATTTCACTAGTGACTCCACTGATTTCTGATGAACAATTGTACACACCGAAATCTCATTCTCAAAAGAAAACCCACAAAATCCAATCTATGATCGATTTATGTATGTGTGTATGTGTAGGTTTCCTTCTGGAAAGAAACTCACTTATATAAATATGAAATCTGCAACCCAACAAAACCCAGAAAATAAACACAAAATTATTTGTTCTTCAAAATTGATTTTGGAACACGAAATCGTTCAATCACCAAACTCAGATTATAATTACCATAGAGATTAGACTATAGTTTTTCTAAGAATGAAAGATTAAACCTAGAATAAACAAAGTGGGTTCAATCCAAGAGTTTGTAGAAGAATTGATGCGTCGATGCCCTTGGCGGGAAGTGGCGGTAGGATGATGATTACATCCAGTAAAGCTTCGATTCAGATGAACCGGCTCCAAAGGTTGTTGTTGAAGAACGGGATTGAATATTTTCCCATAAATCAGGTTTCGTTCGCTCCAAATCAATCAAGTAATTCGTGATTGGCTTTGAAAATTCAATTCATGGCAGAGGTTTCAGAATAGGAAACAAAAGAATCAATATGAACCTGTAGATTTCTCTATGCATTGATGAGTTGTACCAAATTGCCCTTGTCCTAATTTGCTTCAAATTATGTATACAATATTAAAGGAGGGAAGTTTTATTTCTTGATTAATGAGTTGGGTTCGATGATGGTGGTGGAATCGATTTCTTCACCAGAGCATGAATGCAGCAGGGAAAAAGTATTTGGGACCAGTTCCCTCTTATATGTGGAGAGAGAGAGAGAGAGATAATTATTTTTTTTCTTTTTCTTTTTAAATTAAAATAGTATACGAGAAAATATAAAAAATATAAAAAAGGAAGTAAAAGGGTAAAACCGTCTTTTCAAGTTTTTTGGACTAAAAACACAAAATAATGTTGATTTTGGACCTTCTATGCAAGTGGAAAACTTTTTGGACCCTATTCAAAGTTTTTTGTATACCAAAGGGAACAAATTTGCAGTTTTGTCTTAATTTTTTATAATTTCTTACAACATTTTTATGATATATTTTTTTCATATAAGTTTTTCTAATACAATATTTTAAACTTTGTTTATAATTTTTAAATTTTTTTTATATACTTTCATATAATTTTAATACAAGTGCTTTTAAACAAAATATTTTATAAATGTTGTTAAAATTTTCTTACAAGTTTTTAACTTTTTTTTTTTTATATTTTTATATTAATGTTTTTTTATAACTTTCATATATTTATTACTAAATTTTCATTTACAACATTTTAAAAATGTTTCACATATCTTTTTATGATAATTTAATATTTTTTTATAACATTTTAAAATACATTCGTTAAATACTAGTTTAAAACGTTGTATTACAAAAATTAAAAATTTATAAACTTCTAATAAAAAAGTATTAAAAAGTTCAAATAATTTTAAAACATTTACATTATATAGATTTTTTTTTGTTTTTTTTATTTGCTAAGTAATATTTTCTTTTTATTTTTTTAAAAGATCCTTCATACTTATTGTTACATATTTAATTTTATTGTTAGACACTATTTATTTTAAAAATATTTTGTATGCTTAAAAACAAAAGAAAAAAATTATAAGAGACTATATAAAATATTTCACAAAACAAAAACATATTTATTAATTAAAATTAAAGTTAAAATGGATCAATATTTAATTAATATTTAGAAAGTTACTGATATTTGAAAAATAACGTTTGAAAACAATAATAAAAACAAACATGAAAACTACGTCACTATTAAAAGTGGGGAAAATAAATTATCAGAGTAATTTATTTTTCGTTTTGTTTATATTTTGCAATTTTCTTTTTCTCGTATACATTTGACCATTACTATGTTAATTCGTTCGCATATTATCATTGTCATATGTTGTTAGGATCACTACTAGCTCAAATATGCTTAGCATTAAAGAACAATAAGATTCAACTTTCTAAAACCAATTGATGATAGAATTGATTACCTATTGCCATATATGTTAGCATATTGTTTCTGTTTTTACCGATGTAGGATTAGGTTTGCATCCCAACAATCCCCCCCTCAAACCCAAGTCCCACCCTTGGCCTCCCCTTCAGCAACTATTCATCAGATCCAATTCTTTTTCATACTGCCGATGCTCTCGGGACACCCTTTCCCGACCTGGGCTATCAGGAAGACTTTCGATACAAGTCTTCAGGATCAACTTCGTTGGATCAGGAATTACTGGAGATTGCGCCACCTACGCCGACCACATCATTTGGGCTATGACCATAGCTTTGATACCACTTGTTAGGATTGCTACTAACCGAAACATGCTCAACATAGAATAACAATGAGGTTCCATTTTCTAAAACCAATCGGTGATAGAAGGGATTACTAATTGCCTTACATCCTAGCATATAGTTTCTGTTTTTACCGATGTGGGATTGTGTTTGCATCCCATAACCTACTATAGTTGGTGATAATGACAATATATGAACACATATAACAAGTTAAATGATCAGATATGTACAAAAATAAAGAAGTTACCTAAATGTGAAGAAAATGATAAAGATGATTACTCTCGTAAATTATTTTCCCTTAAAAATAAATTGAAATTTTCATAAACATTAAAACCCAGAAAAGTAACACATTTTTACAACTTTTAGCTTAAACATTAAATAATAATGATCCATTTGTACTGTGTTTTGTACCTTGTACTCTCTCTCTCTCTCTCTCTCTCAGAAACACATATTTTCGGAAGCATCTCTCTCTCTCTCTCTCTCAGAAACACATATTTTCGGAAGCAATTTTATAATTCTTATGGTTTGAAACCACACAATGACAAAAAAAAGTCTAACGTACAATTTACTTTCGTAACTTTTTCACAGAAAATCAGGTTTTATTGAATGTTTATATGATTGTATGTAATTCTTCTAAGTTCTTTTTTTAATGAATGCTAAGTCTTTCACCTTTATTTATATATTAATTTGAACTACATAAATATATAATTATAATAATAATATGTATATTTATAATAACTGACAAAGACTTCACCCAAATCAATATTTATACGGACTTTAGTTAAATTGAGCTAACAAAATAAAAATGTTACCCTGGAGCTAAAAGCGAAAAATACCAACCTGGTTAGGTATGTTCGGGATGCAGATTTTAGCAATTTCTAACTTCTAGCTATTAAAGAAAAAGCTCATAAAAAATTATGTTAAGCAATAAATGTTTTCTAAAACAACTATAAATCCAAAAGCTATTCAAATAGTTTTTTAACAAAAAAAAAAAGTTTGTTTTAACATCATAGTTTTTTTTATATAAGATTGTAAGTTTTTTAAATCAATATTGAAAATGATATAATACAAAATCAGATTATTTAAAAGATTTGTGATAAAAAATGTTATGTTAAAATTATTGAGATTCAATAATATATTATTCAATAACGTTATGATTGTTAATCTCTTATAATTTATAACTTTTATGATCTTTTAACTACAAATTTCGAAATGAATTATAGTTTAAAAAACCAAAAAATAAGTAGAAAATATATTAAAAAAACACAAAGTCACAAAAACTTTATATATATATATATATATATATATATATATATATATATATATATATATATATATATATATATATATATATATATATATATATATATATATATATATATAAAATATGACAAAAAAACTAAAATCGAATACATAACTGTATTAAAAAGTTGATAAAAATAGTAATAAAAAAATATGTAAATAACCTGCTAAATTATGTTATATGGACATACGTAACATTTGATCGCATCTCCTAGTCCATGTTTGGTTCCAAAGATCAGTATTACATATGATCGTGTCAAATCTAATCATTGGGTTTGATATCAGTGTCTTAACGAAGCAGATGGTAAAAAATTGTATTTACAGTGTTCACTGGTTTTTAAATCCTCAACGAATTTGCAAGTAGCGGCAAATAAAAGAATTTTTTGTTGTAGTTACACCTTACACTAGCAGATGCACGTATTCTTTTAGTGGGTGCATCCTAATACAAAAAGAATTATATTATGACGGAAAATCGAGTGGTGGCCTAGGACCCGGAGTACACCTAAATCTGCCAATGTTTGCAAGGGAAATGGTCTATATAAATTAATTACAGATGATATAGTTATAATAAACTAAAATCACAACATCGAAATAATTTTTTAAAAGAATACGTAACATACGCAATCTATATTTTTGATCGTAGCAAAGTATCTATTTCTATAATACACTCTAGAACTTGCATACCTATTACCTACAAAAGTTTCTAACAGAAAGCGTGATCCAGTCATAGGAAATTACACCTGCACCCCTGCATTATAGTACCTTGACAGCTTAACCATTTAAACTTTCTTGGTAGTTTCACATTAGAATTTCGAATTTAATTTCTTTCATATTATGTGAAGAAAATGCTATTTGAATTTTATTGTCATTTATAAAAGGTTTCAAATTATGTTTTATTTTATATCAGTGTTAATAGACAAACTTTTATTTGTATATATAAAAATAGATTTTAGCCGTAGTGGAAAGTTAATATAAAAAAAATCCATCGTAAACTCATCAAGTACAGTTGAATACAAACCACATATTCCACCAGCTTCTAATCTTCTTTCTTCTCACAAGCCTATCATCTTAGAAGAGGTCATTGGATCTCCAACCCCCTTCATTTCTATGGTAGAAGAACTAATTGTACAAAAAATGGGTGCTTAAAGAGGTCAACCAAAAGCCACTTTGCATCAATTATCTTGGTGAATAAATACTCGAGCTAAAGTTCGAGCTTATCCACCTTTCTTTAAATAGGCCGAGCTTATTCATTTGTTTCCTTTGTTTCGAGTTGTAGAAATCAAAGATCCCTACAAGTTCCTCAAGAAATTTCATGTGGTAAGTCCGAGATTAAGCAATCAACGCCACACAAGATCAAATCAAGCTAAGAGCATTTCCATTTTTCATACAAGACTCAACAAAAGGATGACTCGACAACCTACCATCAAGGATTGGTAACTACCTAAAAGTCACTTGCAATACTATTCCTTTAGAAGTACTTTCTGTAATCAAAATCCCTGAGTCTTCGCTAGAAAATCATTGAGACCAAAAAATTAAAAAGGGAAGTTCTCCATACATATTGGAAATAATTCAAGAAACTACATGTTCGTTGCATTTAACATGGTATAAATAATCATCAACATCTCCAATATGCCTTAAGTGGTGGGCCTTACTTGATAAAACCACACCCGAATCCTAACATTATTATCAATTGTGGCTAAAGATTCAAAACAATCATCATAGGAGGAAAAATGGTATAAACACAAACCTTGCGAGGTCAAAGAAGTGAGCACTTCTCATATAACTTCCCCTCTCATCTTTCACTAGTACACTTTCTCTCTCATTCCTAGCAAACGAATTTTTCCTTTGGATAAACAGTGCTTCTTCCTCTCTGGCGGGTGCAAACGTCGGTATATCACCATTGCTCTCCAAATCTATGTGTTTTTTTCACATCTAGGTAGGGGAAAACGCCGATTACGGTTTTTTTGCTTCAAAGTTGTTCTTTCTCTGATAACTATGAGATTTAGTGGATGAAAATGAGTGGAAGATTATGCAAGAAACATATATATGTGTTTAACAGGCTAGGCAATTTTATAAGAACGGTTCAAAGGAGATACAACTCGCCAAGATTCCGATCATAGTTTACTTTTCCAATTTTCCCTTCCATCTTTCCATTAGTGAATTATGGAATATTTGTGGTCGTGTAGGTGTTTTGGTTGATATCTTCATCGCGAAAAAGAAAAAAAGATTAGAACAGATGTTTGCATCTATAAGATTCATTAGGATTGTTAATTAAGAAAAGTTATTGAATTTCTTATGCAATATCAGAATTGGTAGCCTTCGTTTGCATGCTAATTTGGCCAGGTTTTCTAGGTAGACTGCTAAAACTCAATCTGTTCTAGTTAATGTCCCATTAACTAATGTTATTGCCAATGGGGAAAAAGTGGGAAAGAATGCTTATACTAATGCGATATCAGGTGAACAAATTAAGGAGGTTAATGATATAAGATCAGATTCTGTGATGACCAAAGTCACAATTAACTTTGATAAAGTTCAAAATATGATCTATCATATGTCCCTTTTTGGGTTTTATATGGATCGAACATCGAAAAAAGCTCATGTTGTTTCCATAATCTTTTAATTGACTTTACATCCATATAACTTGTGACCAACACGCAAAGTGACGATAATGTATTCGGCCTCAATAATTGAAATGGATACACTAGTTTGTTTTTTCAATTCCAACTAACAAGCTTGCCTCCAAGAAGTTTACAACCTACAATAGTTCTCTTTCGATCATGTGGAATCCTCCAAGATCAACATTAGAATAGGCATGAATACAAAAATTTGTTTTGTTGCATTACAAATTCCCAGTGATAGTGTATTGTTACGATATCAAAATATATTCTTCACTATAGTTATATGTGGTTCTCTTGGATATGATTGGATTGATACCTAGCATAGTAGAAAATAGAAAACAGGATATGATTCCTACTTGTTGTAAGGTATAATAACATACTTATAATGCTTCGATAGACTCATTAATCAATATTAGGTTTATCGAATAGATGACTTAGCTTGGTGCATAAATCCATTAGAAATTTTGTGTTTGAAAAATTTTCCATACAAAAGTGAGATAAAAGTTTAAGCATATAAGATTCTTGGTTAATGAAAATTCATTCTCTATTCCGTCGAATGTTTAAACCAAGAAATAAATGCAACTTCCCCATCATACTTATCTCAAAATTTCTTTTCATGAGCTCTTCAAATTCCTTTGACAAACTAGCCATGTAGAACCAAATTTAATGTCATCGAAATAGATTTTTTTTTAATAAGCACATGGTTATTAACATGCTTATAGAAAAGAGTTGGATCTACTAAACCTTTCTTGAATTTTGATATTTTGAACTTTTATATTAAAGTTTCAAACCATGCATTTGAAAGTTGTTTTAGACCATTAACAACCTTATCCAAGATAGAACAATCAATTGGAAAATTTTCATACGAAACATGGTGGTTGTTCGATATAAACAGTTTCTTCCAATTTGCTATTTAAAAGTGCACTTTTGACATTCATCTGGTAAACATCAAAATTCTAATGATCATCACATGTGAGAAAGATATGAGTGAACTTAAGCCGAGCAACTTGTGTAATTGTTTATGTGTAATATATCCTTTCTTGTTGACGATATACTTTAACCACCGACGTAGCTTTTTTTCGAACCGCATTCCATTCATTATCTAACTTTTTCTTGAATAAACTTTTTAAACCTACAACAAAAGTATCACTAGGAGTTTCGATAAGTCACCATACCATATTTCGCTCGAATTCTAAGATTTTTTTCTTAGATGGATATGACCCACTCAGAGTGTTAGAGTGTTCAAGAGCAACACGATGTCTCTAGGTTTGACTTTGGAATTCCAAACATATAACCTATAAATTTATTGATGTTTGTTTAAAACTCCAAGATTTGGATTTCCGATCACTTGGGTTATTGGACGATCTATTGTCAATTTTTCCAGTGGTGGATTCAATTCATGTAAAATATCTTCAAAAACATCATCATGTTCAGATGGAACATTCAACTTTTGAACATCAAATTATATTTGTGAAGTATTCGCCCTCTTGACATGATCAAATTGAGATTCTTGATCATTTTCTTACCCTCAATTTGAGCTTTTGGAAAAACCAAACTATATTACTCCCCTCAAAATTGACACTAGATACATGATTGTTGTCTTACCCCCCCCCCCCCCCCCCCACCCCCCAACTTAAGCAACAAAAAAGGCATCCGCAAGTGAATTCGACAAAACTTCATATTCCATTACAATAGTGGCTTTAAGAGGTGAATTGTCAGTTGCATGAGTTTCAGAATTTATTCTAGGCTCTAGCTCACCACATAATCTTTCGAAATCAACATCAAAAGTTGATTTTCGAACTGTTTCAACTTCGTTTTATAGTAAAATATAAAATCTTTCAAATGAAAAATTTGGTGGTTTGATGTAGTCATCACCAAATGTGACATTGTAAGTTTCTCCAATCATCATTGTCCTACAAATTAACATTATTTATGTAGCCACCTTTAATGAATAACCAAGAAAAATATGTTTGTCAACTTTCAGTTGAACTTTATTTCTTTGCTCATTAAATTTGAGTATGGAACCAAAAAATATTAAAGAATGTTACTTGAGGTTTTATTCAATTTAAAATTCATAAAGAGTAACAAAAAATATTTTCTTGATCTAGATTTTGAGTAAAACAAGTTATCAAAATTGCAGGCCATAAGTAAATTTGAAATTTGGCAAATTTAAGCATTGATCGAGCAACTTCACAAAGTAATTGATTCCTATTTTTTACAACAACATTTTGTTGAGGTGTATATGGGGCAGAAAAATTATGATCGATTTCCTTGCGAATTAGAAATCCATAAAAGCTTTTGTTCTTGATTTTAGCCCCATTGTCACTTCGAATATGTTGAACGGGTCTCTTGAGTTGAAGTTCAACATACTTGATAAAGTTGACCACCTCTTAAGATGTTTCTGGTTTCTGTGTATGAAAGAAAACATAAGTGAATCCTAAAAATCATCAACAAAGAGCAATATATAAGGTCCAAAAATATCAATAAGCTATAGTTATAATTTACGATAAATGTTTTGTCCATGTTGCACACAACATATTGTTATCATACTTAAGAACATGTTAACAATATAACACGTCTCTAAATACAAGCTTAATAATGTATTTTAAGTTCAAATGAGAAAGTATTAGAGGCCATATCCTACTAACATCATGAGTATCTTGAAAAAAAAAATACAAACTGAAGGAGCACCAAAAATAGGTTACATATCCAATATATAATTATCCCTTTCTCTTTGACTACATAAGAACTTCCTTTGTAAATTTATTCTTAATTACAGTTCCTCCATAATAAAAAATTGATCTTGTTTTCAAAACCAATACACAATTATGTTGGGGATTTACGGTATCAAGTATAGTATCTAAAAGAATCAGAATAATCAAAAGATGTACCTAATTACACATGCATCCTAGGATCTATGTTTTACTAATTATAGCAACCTAATTTGAAAAACAACAAAAGTAAAGGATTACCATCCTCATAATTGCAGGCTTGTGATGTCGTATGTGAAATTTTGTTGCAAAGATGTGTAACATACTGTTTTGAGGCACTTTCACTTTTGACCCTTATATTGAGATTTATTTCATTTTGGTCCTTATAATGTATGAATTATGGAAGAGAAGGGTTATTATTGCCACTTTTGGATTTATAGGGCGGAGCCATGTACGCTGGGAGTATATTTTATATATGCAGGGCATATGGGGTGATGTTCCAAACCCTAATATTTAGGATTTGGACCTTATTTATGTTGGATTAGGTGTCTAAGCCATAACTATATTTGGTATGTACTTGACCCGATGGTAGCATGGTCCTTTTGGGTTGCATTCATCAAAGCAACTTGGCTGGATGAATAATGGAGAAAGAGGTTATGATGGTTTATTAATATATTATAGGAATAATATATTAAAAGAGAAATCATGATATTTAATTAACATTGGTCAAGAATTAGTTTAGAATTAATTTGGTGGTCAAAAGAGGTTAACTGAATTAAGGGGACTGAAGTTGTAATTATGAGATAGTTGCAAAATGGGCTGAGGATCCCTAAAGATAGGGGTGGACGAAATCTTATGGATAGTTCATAAGAATTCGTCCAAAGCTAGGGTTCTGGAATGTTCCTATGGGCTGCTTAGGGCTTAAGCAACCAGATTAGAGATTTGACTGAAACCCTAATACATCACCTATTTATAGAACCCTTACGCATCACAATTTCAGCTACCACAACCCTAGAAGGATTACTAAGAGCTAAAATTAGCCTCCTCCCTCTCTGTCTAAGATTCTCCAATTGTTTTGTTGTTTGTGATTCATTAGAGGCATCACATTTGAGGTGCTAGGTTCTCATAAGCTTAAGATCATCAAGGTACAACTAAAGGCAACACTCTAACTTGTTTATTAGATGTAATTTTGATTTTGGTATGCTAGATCTAGGGTTTACAAGTGTTGGATGAATACTGCATGTACAATTAGAAAAACCTAGATCCAAAGCTTTAGGGTTTGCATGTGTACCATAGGATTGATGTTTTGCTCATAACCCAACAAAGGTATCAGAGCCTAGGTCATTTTTATATTGTATTTGATGCATTGCTAATTTGGTCAAAGCTGAAAAGTCGAAAAATTGTGCCCCTACATGATGAACTCGTCGAGTAACTTGATGAACTCGATGAGTCCAGTCAGTGACTCGGCGAGTCAGGTCGTCAGATGGCTGATTTTTTGGGATTTTGACTGAAACTGAATTATGATAATTACCAAAAATGTTTTTGATGGATAAAATTCAATTTTTTTTTCTATATGGTATTGACTATCCTATTGCCATTGAAAGATAATTGTCATAAATAAGATAATTACTTGTTTTATATGATAAATGTTAATTATTTGTATTTTGATTTGAATTATCTTATAAAGAAAAATATTAGGTCAAATTATGTGATAAAGATTAATAAAATGATTAATTAATGATTTTTCAAATTTGATCTAAAAGATGTTTTGAAAAGTTTCTAAACTTGCGCTCACGTTTTGGGATTTAAAATTTTTAATTAAAAGTTTTAATTTTGAAATATTTACAAGTTTAAAATTCAACCCTTATACTATTATAAGATTAATATATATATATATATATATATATATATATATATATATATATATGTATGTATGTATGTATGTATGTATGTATGTATGAGATAAGCTTGTCTCACCGTTAGTAGGGCTCATTCACGAAGTTGGTCTATAAGGGATGTTTAAGGAAGCGGCCTATAAAATGACCGTCATTGGGTATCCACTCTTATCCACCGCACTCTTGACTAGTGGAGGGTCATTAGCTGAACGGATAGGACATGGCAACTAATTCTTCATTAATAAGTATAATGATCTATAAAGTAACTAAATGTTTTTACAAATTCCTAATCTTAGTTACTTTAAGAAAAAGGTGAAAATGATGCTATTCCATGAAATTACACTTTGCACCCTGCCAATTCGTTAGTGGAGCGTGTGCGGTTAACTGACACACTAATTTTGGACTAGGAAAGGTGGAAAAGGGTAGCTCGATGTTTATCATAGATCAATGGAGCGTGTGTGGATAACTGACACATTGATTAAGTAGTAAATGACATTGAGAGTACCAAGTACATTTGCATGGTTATTCATACCTTGTTTGTGATCCTCGGTATCCCAGTCACAAACTTGAAGGGCATATCATGATTTAAACATGCCATTGAAAGGTTCAATGAATCTCAAAAGAATCTAGGAATTTCAATTCATTTAAAACTGAATTGTCTTTTTCATTTTTCATGGTGGAAATTGGTAAATCATCATTTACCTACCTTCAAATTATTTGCAGTTAGATTACGACATCCCTCTTCTGAATTGTAAATAATTGTGTTGGATTCTAGCCCTAATCTTTCATTTGGGTGTTTAATTGGGGATTATTATCTAATCTAACCTTTGTCTCTTCTCTTTTTTAGATGTCTACTCCAAACAACAACGCTTCTGGCTTAACCCCTTCTAGCTCATTCTCAATCATGAACTTGTGTAGGAAGGTGATGTTTGACGGGACCAACTTTAACAATTGGATCTGCAGCATCCACATGGTCGCCCATTACGAGGAGAAAGAGTTTGTTCTCGACAAAGAGTTGAAGGAGATTGACACCAACATTGCTACTCCCGAAGAGATTGCTTCCTACGAGGCTCATGAGCGAGATGCTACAAAGGTTCATTGCATCATGCTCGCAACAACAATTGTTGAGCTCCAAAAGTCCTACGAGGACTACTATCTGTATGAGATGCATCAAGATTTGATGGACACATACCATCAAAGTGCTAGGCAGGAAATGTACGAGATCATCACTGTAATGATCACTACCAAAATGAAGGATGGAGAGTCCATCATGGCCCACCCGTAGAAAATGAAAAGGTACGTGGACCGCTTGCTAAAGTTGAATGTCAAATTTGATGAGGAGCTGGCCATATATATCATTCTACACTCCTTTCCTCCTTGCTAAGACCGGTTTCGTATGACCTACCACATGAACAAGGAGGAGGTCACTCTAAGCAAGCTTCAAGGCCCACTAAGGACTGCTCAGAGTAGTCTAAAAGGAAAATCTGTTGCGTCTACTCCTATTGTTACTGCCCCTATTTTGGCTATTGGGTAAGGAAAGGGAAAAAGAGGAAGGCTCCTTCTAAGAGCCACAAGGGAAAGTCCCACGATGGTAGCTCTCCTAGTGCAACCAAGGCTGGTCCTGCTGCTCCCTCTTCAAACCCAAAGGATGCAGAGTGCTTCTACTACCACGACAAAGGGCATTGGAAATGAAGCTGCCCAAAGTAATTGCAAGATATCAAGGATGGGAAGATATAGACCACCTTCGTAGGTGTTTATACTAATCATTCTAATAACACATCACATGCTATATCTTGGGTCCTCGATACAGAATGTGGTTTTCACATTTGTTCTGATTTGCAGGGTCTAAGAAGAAGTAGGGATGTGGAGCATGGAAAGATAAACTTGATCATGGGGAATAGGAAAGCATCGTGTGTCACCAAGATTGGAGTTTACTCTTTAGTGCTTTGTAGTGGGTTAGGTTTAGATTTGAATAACTATTCCTATTCGTCAGAAATGACACGAAACATTATTTCTTTCCATGGTTTGTGTAAACAAGGTTTTAGATTTTCATTTGATAATAAAACTGTTTCTATTAATGCTTTCTTTAATGGTACTTTCTATTTTGAAGCGTAGCCTGATAATGGTATATATGAAACTGTGATGGTTGTAGGCAACTTAGGAAATGATGTTTTGCATATTGATTCTTCCAATGGTTTGGATAAATCATGCTTGTGGCGTTGTTGTCTTGGACATGTCAACAAGAAACACATAGCCCAACTCCAAAAGGATGGAGTGTTGGAGTCATTCGACCTTAGGGACGATGACACGTCTGAGTCTCGTTTACTTGGAAAGATGACCAAGTCACATTTCATTGGAACTTTTGAAAGGGGTGAGGGTTTATTGAATCTCATACATACCGATGTATGTGGGCCCTTTAAATCTACCACAAGGGATGCGAACCACTTCTATGTGACCTTTATCGATGATTATAGCATATATGTGTATATCTACTTAGTCAAGCACAAGTCAGAAACCTTTGAAAAGTTCAAAGTGTTTAAAAAAGAAGTGGAGAATTAGTTGGGCAGGAATATAAAGATGCTCCGATCCAATCGAGGTGGTGAGTATCTCAGTATCGAGTTCCACGACTACCTCAAGGAATGCAGAATTGTTTCGTAACTGACGCCACCTAGGACACCTCAGTTGAATGGTGGGGCTGAGAGGCGCAATCGAACCTTGTTGGTCATGGTTTGTTCCATGATGAGTTGAGCTTCGTTACCTATCTCATTTTGGGGGTGTTCCTTAGAGACTGTCGCTCATATCCTTAATCTAGTCACGACTAAGAAGGTTGCTAAAACACCTCACGAGATGTGGACAGGGAAAGCTCCCTTGTTGGCACTTATCAAGGCTTGGGGTTGTGAGGCTTTCATAAGACGAGAGACTCACGACAAGCTTGAGCCTCATAGTGAGCGGTGTATTTTCATCGGCTATCCACAGAAGTCCTTTGGATATCTTTTCTATAGACCGAGTGACAATGTTGTCTTCGTTGCAATGAGATGGGTTTTCCGAGAGCGAGAACTCATATGCCAAGAGGACAGTGGGAGGAAAATTGATCTTGAAGAGCTTCAAGAATCAAGTGATGAAGGAACCTCTAACACTGGCGTTCAACCCGAGGAGGAAACTCCTGTTGAATCGATTGACGAGTCCTTACCTCTTAGATGTTCCAGTAGAGTTAGTGTTCCACCTGTTTTGTATGGTTTTCATATAACAAGTGAAGGTGATACATTTATTAGTGATAATACACTAATAAATTTAGATGAACCTAACAACTACAAGGAAGCCATGGAATGCCCGGAGTCTGCAAAGTAGAAAGAGGCTATGGACAACGAGATTCAGTCCATGTTGGACAATCAAGTTTGGAACTTGGTTGACAATGTTCTTGGTCGTAAGACGGTTGAGGTGCAAGTGGATCTTCAAGAAGAAGACCGACATGGATGGGAAAGTACACACATATAAGGCGCGATTGGTTGCGAAGGGCTTTACTTAAACTGCCGAAGTTGACTATGATGAGACCTTCTCACCAGTAGCAAAGATTAAGTCTATACGGGTTATGCTAGCCATAACTACATTTAATGATTATGAAATATGCTAGATGGATGTCAAAACCGCTTTCCATAATGGGAAGTTGGATGAAGATGTTTACATGAGTTAGCCAGATGGTTTTGTCGATGAAAAGTACCCTAATAGAGTGTGTAAGCTTGAGAAATCCATCTATAGATTGAAACAAGAGTCTCATAAATGGAATCTTTGTTTCGATGAGAACGTCAAAGAGTTTGGTTTTTTGAGAAACGAGGATGAGTCCTGTGTATATGTCAAAGCCAGTGGGAGTATTGTAAGAGTAATTGCATGTTGTAGTTAGTCGAAGTCTATTATATTCCCTTTCGTATGTTATGTTATATATTTACTAAGGTACTTGTATTCGAAGCTTAGTGTTAATGCCTTAGTATTTTTTGTATGCTTTTTGTTTCCTATAAATAGGAACATTTACTTGAGTTAGAATAGATAGAGTTTTACAGAACTTATCTTTGTACTCTGTAAACACTTGAGAGCATAATAAAGCTGAAACGAGATTATAATGACATCCGGTGTTTAATCTTCCAATCTTACTTACTCTGATTTGTTACATTCTCGATTCATTGTTTCATCAATTGGTATCAGAGCAGGAATCATATTCCTTGATCTGATTTTCACATGTTTCAAAAAGTTTTGAATCAATTTTTTGATTCAAAAGTTTCCGCACTTTTTGAAAGTGAAAAACCTTCTTTGATTTGGGATTGTGATTCAATTTTGCATCAGAACTGTTGAATCGAGTGTTCTTCTTTTCATTTCTGAGCAATTCAGTTAGATTTTTTTTTTCTAATTCTCGATTCTTTTTAAAAATCTTCATCCGTACATCAATGGCAAGCTTCAATCTAAATTCGATGATCTTGTTTTTGATGGGTTTTAGCCATAAGAACTTTCCTATGTGCGCATGCAAAACCCTAATGCTTGGATCTAGGCTTTCTAATTAAACATGCTTTGAATCCAAGACTTCTAATGGCTAATTAGGTTAAATAACAACATTGAAATAGATCTAGAATCATACCTTTGAGTTCCTTGTTGATCTTGTTGTCTTGGAGCTTCTAGAGTAACAAATATCACTCCTCTAATGGTTTACAAACACCAATAGCAAGCAAGATGATTTAGGAGAGATGAGAGGGGAGGAATTCGGCCAGAGTATCTCTACTTTTTATGGTGTATCGAATTCCCTCACCCCTAGGGTCTATTTATACTTGTAGACTCCTTTAGGGTTACAACCTAAACCCTAATTGGATAATCTTCTCTTAAGGCTATCCAAATCCATTCCACAGATAAGCCTTTGGACGATTTTAGCTATCCTATATCTCATAGAATTCGTCCAAAGCATATCCCAATGGATTTATAGTCTAAAGTTTAACTATCAAACAATTGACAGTTTATACCCCTTTATTTAATTAATCTCTTTAAGTCACCAAATTAATTCCAATTAATTTATGACTTATATTAATCAAATAACCATATATTATTCCTTATAATATTTACTCTCTTTTAACAAATCATCCATCAAGTTGCTATGGTGAAGGCAACCCAAAAGGACCATGCACAACCGGATCAAATACTTGCCTATTATAGTTGCAGCCTTAGATACTATTCCAACAGTCTCCCACTTGGATAAGTCTAGTAACTATACAAGTAGAATTCGGTTTGCAATCGTAGCTCTCAAAGACGCTGTCAACTCTGATCTAATCAATCTTGTCCTTTAGATAAGGGATCGTACAGTCCTCTGTTAGATATCATGCTGACAATCCTATGGAATGGTTAGTCAAGCATTTGATTTCTCGATCTCCAATTTATTTGACATAGAACTTAATCAAACACATCAATTCAGTTCTGACCGGGCCCGACACATAAGTCAAATCAAATCATCGAGCGGCCGAGATATTGATTTTACCTTCTTAGATAAAAGTTACAGATAAACTTCGACTTATATGCATTTACTTATTCATTAACCAACTATACACAACAATGCGTTTTATAACACCGAGTTACTGATGCGTTTTCGCATTATCAATGCACAATCAATTAACAAATAATAAATCATATATCTAGGTTTTAAGACTATATGATATTATCGTCTTGCGATCACCTTTTATATCGTATTCCATAAGGTGATTCCAGCAAGCGCGGGTTTATTCCAATGCTCAAAACCAGTTCATAAGCACTCATGAACGTTGCAGCAACCCTTGCTATGTCTAACACCATTTAGACATTCTACACACCAATTCATGACAATCTTCATTCATATCTACTCCCAACATATGAACGATTTTGGACCATTTGAATAATTCGATTATTCCTAATAAACTCAATTATTCTGGATGTCAAAACATGCAAAGTGAAACAATAGTTAAACAATTAACATGTGATAGTAACTTTACTCATAAATAAAACTCCTTTATTTAATCATCAAATGTTAATTACATTTATCTATTATACGTTTCTAATACTATCTAATCTATACTAATATCATCCTTCAGCCCAATACTCCTAGCATGCTGCAAGTGCTTAACCCTACTCAGTCCCTTCGTAAGCGGATCTGCTGGGTTATCTTCTGATGATATCCTCTTCACTACGAGTTGTCCTTCTTCTACACGATGTCTAATGAAGTGATATTTTCTGTCGATATGTCGAGATCTACCATGATCCCTCGGTTCCTTGGTCAAGGGAACCGCACCTTCGTTATCACAGAAAATCTCCATGGGCTCCTTTATGGCCGGCACAACTCCAAGATCACCAATGAAGTTCTTTAGCCATATTGCCTCCTTCGACGCTTCGCTCGCTGCGATGTACTCTGATTCGCACGTTGAATCAGCTATGGTTTCCTGCTTGGAACTCTTCCATGTCACTGCTCCTCCATTTAGGGTAAAGACCCAGCCCAACTGCGAACGGTAGTTGTCCCTGTCGGTCTGAAAGCTGGCGTCACTATACCCTTGCACCTTCAAGTCTTCACTCCCTCCGAGGACTAAGAACCATTCCTTCGTCCTCCGAAGGTACTTAAGGATGTTCTTCACCGCAATCCAATGTGCTTTGCCAGGGTTCCCTTGATATCTGCTAACCATGCTCAAGGCGAAGGCTATATCAGGGCGAGTACAAGTCATAGCGTACATGATTGAGCCAACTGAGGAAGCGTATGGTACTCGGCTCATTTCTGCTATCTCAGCTTCGGTACTCGGACTTTGAGTCTTACTCAACTTGGCATTTCCTTGTATCGGTAATTCTCCCTTCTTTGAGTTTTCCATACTAAAACGTTTTAGTACCTTCTCTAAGTAAGTATTCTGACTAAGTACAATTAGTCTCTTACTTCTTTCTCTTACTATCCTTATTCCCAAAATGTAAGAAGCCTCTCCGAGGTCCTTCATAGCGAAACACTTCCCGAGCCAGGACTTAACCTCCTGCAGAGTCGGGATGTCGTTCCCTATGAGTAATATGTCATCGACATATAGAACTAGAAAGCTTACTATACTCCCACTGGCTTTGACATATACACAAGATTCGTCTTCGCTTCGTACAAATCCAAACTCTTTGACTTTCTCATCGAAGAAAAGATTCCATCTGCGAGATGCTTGCTTAAGTCCATAAATGGACTTCTCAAGCTTACACACTCTATTCGGATGCTTCGGATCCACAAACGCCTCTGGCTGAGCCATGTAAACATCCTCAGCCAACTTTCCGTTAAGGAAAGCGGTCTTGACATCCATTTGCCAAATCTCATAATCATGAAATGCGGCAATTGCTAGCATCACTCTAATAGATTTAATCTTCACAACTGGTGAGAAGGTCTCATCATAGTCAACTCCGGGAGTTTGAGTAAAGCCCTTCGCGACCAATCGTGCTTTATATGTGCATACGTTCCCATCCACGTCGGTCTTCTTTTTGAAGATCCATTTGCACCCAACGGTCTTACGTGTGGGCACATAATCAACCAAATTCCAAACTTGGTTATCGTACATGGATTGGATCTCGCTATCCATTGCCTCTTTCCATTTCGCAGACTCCGGGCCTGCCATGGCTTCCTTATAGCTATTAGGTTCATGAAGATTTACTAGTGTACCATCACTAATATACGTTTCCCCTTCGGTAGTAATATGAAAACCATAAAACTGGGGTTTAACTCTAACTCTATCGGAACATCTAAGAGGCAAGGATTCATCAATCGGTTCAACCGGAGTTTCCTCCTCGGGTTGAATGCCAGCAGTAGAGGTTCCTTCATCTATCGATTCTTGAATCTCTTCAAGTTCGATTTGCCTCCCACTGTCTCCTTGTCTTATGAGTTCTCGCTCTCGGAAAACTCCTCTCCTCGCAACAAAGACAACATTGTCTTTTGGTCTATAGAAGAGATATCCAAAGGATGTTTGCGGGTAGCCGATGAAAATACATCGCTCACTTCGAGGTTCAAGCTTGTCGTGAGTATCTCGTCTTACGAAAACCTCGCAACCCAAAACCTTGATATGTGCCAACGAGGGAGCTTTCCCTGTCCACATCTCGTGAGGTGTTTTGGCAACCTTCTTAGTAGGGACTCGGTTAAGGATATGGGCGGCAGTCTCTAAGGCATACCCCCAAAAGAAGATAGGTAGTGAAGCACGACTCATCATAGAGCGAACCATATCCAATAAGGTTCGATTACGCCTTTCTGCCACACCATTCAACTGCGGTGTCCTAGGAGGCGTCAATTGCGAAACTATTCCACACTCCTTGAGATAACCGTGGAATTCAAGACTTAGGTACTCTCCTCCTCGATCGGATCGAAGCATCTTGATTTTCCTGCCCAATTGATTCTCCACTTCATTCTTGAACTCTTTGAACTTTTCAAAGGTGTCTGACTTTTGCTGAATTAAGTAGATATACCCATATCTACTATAGTCATCAGTAAAAGTCACATAGAAGCGGTTCCCATCCTTCGTGGTTGATCTAAAGGGTCCACATACATCAGTATGTATTAGGTCCAATAGCCCCTCACCCCTTTCACAAGTACTAGTGAAGGGTGACTTAGTCATCTTTCCAAGTAAACAAGACTCGCATGTGTCATCTTCCCTAAGGTCGAATGACTCCAACACTCCATCCTTTTGGAGTTGTGCTATGCGTTTCTTGTTGACATGTCCAAGACGACAATGCCACAAGGATGCTTTATCCATACTAGTGGAAGAATCAATATTCAAAACATCATTTCCTAAGTTATCAACAATCATAACAGTTTCATATATTCCATTACATGGTATAGCTTCAAAGTAAAAGACACCATTTAGATAAGCCAAAATAGAACCATTCTCATTATTAAAAGAAAATCTAAATCCTTGTCTATATAAACCATGAAATGAAATGATGTTTCTAGCCATTTCTGGCGAATAGCAACAATTGTTCAAATCTAAAACCAAACTATTCCTAAGCACTAAAGAATACACTCCAATCTTGGTCACAGGCGACGATCTTCTGTTCCCCATGATTAGATTGATCCTTCCTTGCTCTACATCCCTACTTCTTCTTAGTCCCTGCACATTAGAACAAATGTGATAACCACAACCGGTATCAAGAACCCAAGAAATAACATGATTAGAATCGTTAGATTTGATTGTGTATATACCTACGAAAGATGGCTTGATCTTTCCTTCTTTGATCACTTGCAGGTAATCCGGGCAGCTTCTCTTCCAATGTCCTATCTTGTGGCAGTGGTGGCACTCTGCCTTCTTTGGGTTGGAGCAGGGCTTAGCGGGATCAACTTTGGTCCCACTAGAAGAGGCACCATCTCAGGCTTTCACCTTGCGATAGTTATTCGATGAAGCTTTCCTCTTCTTTCCCTTCCCTTGACCAATAGCCAAGACAGGAGCAGCGGACGGATTGGGAGTTGGTGCAACAGACTTGTCCTTGAAGTTGCTCTCAGCGACCCTCAAGAGACCTTGGAGTTTGCTTAGGGTGACCTCTTCTTTGTTCATGTGGTAGGTCATCCTAAATTGGTTGTACATTGGAGGCAAAGAGTGAAGCACCATGTCGATCGCCAAGTCTTCACCGAAGCCAACATTTAACTTGCGAAGGCGGTCGACATACCTTTGCATCTTTTGCAGGTGCACGGTAAGAGATTCTCCATGACCCATCTTAGCGGAGATCATGTTAGTGAAAATCTCGTAACGCTCTTGTCTCGCGTTTTGGTGGTATCTCTCCAACAAGTCTTGATGCATCTCGTATGGATACATGTCCTTGTAGGACTTTTGAAATTCGGAGTTCATGGTGGCGATCATGATGCAATGTACCTTCGTTGCATCTCGCTCATGAGTTTCAAAGGCGGTGATTTCTTCGGGAGTAGCAACTTCGGGGTTGATTTTCTCGAGCTTCTCATCGAGGACATACTCTTTATCCTCATAGCGAGCAATGGTGCGAATGTATCTTATCCATTCGCTAAAGTTCGTTCCATCGAAGGTGACCTTTTGGCAAAGGCTCATCAACGTGAAAGAACTAGCAGCAGCGTTGTTTGCGTTTGACATCTTCAATTAGAAAAGGACAAAGATAGATTAGAATAATAATCCCTAATTATCACCCAATAAGAAAATTAGGGCTAGGATCCAACAATAACATTTACATACTAGAAAAGGGATGCCGTAATCTAACATGCAAATAAATTGAAGGTGAGTGAATGACGATTCACTAATTCTCCATTACAAAACTTAAACTATTAGTCCTAAGTGTTTTTGAGAATTCCTAGGTTCGGATGAGATTCATTGAACTATTCAATGGCATGTTTAAATCTCGATATGCCCCTCTTGTTTGTGACTGGGATGCCGAGGATCACAAAGTGGGTGTGAATTACCATGCAAATTCACATGGTGCCTTCATTGTAACGATCACCTATTCGATGTGCCGGTAAACTACACACGCTCCATCGAACTATGATAAACAATGAATCACCCTTTGCCACCTTCGCTTAGAACCAATTAGTGTGCCGGTAAACCACACACGCTCCACTAACTTCTTAGCAAGGTGCAAAGTGTAATTTCATGGGATTGCATCAATTCACTTTTCCTAAAGTAACTAAGATTGAGAAATTTTTAAAACGTGTAGTTACTTTGTATTTCTTATTATACTTTTAATGAGAGGATGAGGTTGCCCTATCCTACCCGTTCGGCTAACGACCCTCCACCAATCAAGCAAGCGGTGGGTGTGAGTGTACACCCATTAAGCGCCATTTTATAGGCCGCAACCTTATACCCACCTTATAGATCAGCTTCGTGAATGAGGCCTACTAACGGTAAGACTAGCATTTAGTTATATATATATATATATATATATATATATATATATATATATATATATATATATATATTATTCTAGTAATATCATATTAGTATAGGGTTGTATTTTAAAACTTTTTAAAATCTAGGGTTTGAAATTTAAGTTGTCTAAATTAAAACTTTTAATCACAAATAATAATTTCAAAACTTTAGGGTAGGTTTTAAACATTTAAAACATGGAGGATCAAATAACAAATAATTCCAATTAACAATTAATATCCTAATTATCTTTATTTGATTTATCCAATATTTCTTTTAAGATAATTATCAAAATAATTAATCATTTATCATATAAGGGAATTAAATATTTTATTAGATGATAAATATCTTTAATTAGATCAAGATTATAGTCATATATATCAAAAAATCGGATTAGGGTTGATCTAATATGATTAAGGTAAGTTTCCATAAGATAAACATGAAAAAATCCCGGTTTTGCCTCATCCAGACGCCCGGACTCGCCGAGTACAGGCCTACTCGCCGAGTCCACTTTGGAACTCGCCGAGTCCATGACTCATAAACCCAAAATCGAATTTTGCAGGTTTGTTTCAGTTAATCAAGCAACAATTTAAAGAAAACCAAGCTAGGCTCTGATACCACTGATGGGTTTTAGCCATAAGAACTTTCCTATGTGCGCATGCAAAACCCTAATGCTTGGATCTAGGCTTTCTAATTAAACATGCTTTGAATCCAAGACTTCTAATGGCTAATTAGGTTAAATAACAACATTGAAATAGATCTAGAATCATACCTTTGAGTTCCTTGTTGATCTTGTTGTCTTGGAGCTTCTAGAGTCACAAATGTCACTCCTCTAATGGTTTACAAACACCAATAGCAAGCAAGATGATTTAGGAGAGAGGAGAGGGGAGGAATTCAGCCAGAGTATCTCTACTTTTTATGGTGTATCGAATTCCCTCACCCCTAGGGTCTATTTATACTTGTAGACTCCTTTAGGGTTACAACCTAAACCCTAATTGGATAATCTTCTCTTAAGGCTATCCAAATCCATTCCATAGATAAGCCTTTGGACGATTTTAGCTATCCTATATCTCATAGAATTCGTCCAAAGCATATCCCAATGGATTTATAGTCTAAAGTTTAACTATCAAACAATTGACAGTTTATACCCCTTTATTTAATTAATCTCTTTAAGTCACCAAATTAATTCCAATTAATTTATGACTTATATTAATCAAATAACCATATATTATTCCTTATAATATTTACTCTCTTTTAACAAATCATCCATTAAGTTGCTATGGTGAAGGCAACCCAAAAGGACCATGCACAACTGGATCAAATACTTGCCTATTATAGTTGCAGCCTTAGACACTATTCCAACAGTTTTCTCATTTGTTAGGATCATTGACCAAAATTCCAATGCTGATTTTCGAATACTATGATCAGTGGGCTGATCGTATGCAATATTAAATGAATGGTCTAGATGAAGATTTATGGTAATATATTTCTGAAAATGTCAATCCCCCAACGAATGTTCAACCAATTGGAGCATCTACTGCAAGTCCTGTTGTTGAAAATCAATCCGATCGTCTGAAGAAACTGGAAAAGAGATGTATGAGAGAATTATGAGGAGCTTTACCTCCAGTTGTGTACAATTAGGTAAGAAGTTGTACAACCGCGAAAGAGATCTGTAAAAATTTGAAAGAAAAGTTTCAAGGAAGCAAGAAGACAAAGATTAATTCAGTCAAATAGTGCTTGGTTGGGTTAAAAGACTTCAAACAAAAGGAAGGCGAAACAATTGAAGCATACTATGATTTTCTGAACGAGTTAATCTATCGTTGTCATCGCTATGGAATTACAAGGACTTCAATGGAATTCGATCTCATCTTTGTAATGGGTATTCAAAAGGAATGGAGAAGTGTGAGTATGATGGTTAAGAATCAACAAAGTTTTGATACATCAACTCTCGATGACCTGTACAATCAGTTGAAGACACATGAAACTGAAGTAAATGAAATGACTGAGGAATCGAAACTAAGTATGGGAGGTCCGTTAGCTTTGGTTTCGAAGGTGTCTGAGAAAGAAACATTCGAAAAAGATTATTCAGAGGAGGAAGAAGGATTCTTATTGAAATCAGATGATGAAGCAATAGCATTTTACTCGAACAATCACGTCAATAAATTTTTCAAAAAGCCATTTAATCTGAAGGGTAAGCAAAATGAGGTAAAAGGAAGTGTTATGAGTAAAGATTTTGATGAGGGGAAGAAGAATGTTGAGAAGAAAGATACAAAGGTGTCTGAGGGAAAGATTGAGAAGAAGCTGAAAGGTGATTCTAGAGTAGATTGTCACTATTGCAATGAAGCTAATCACCTTGCAAGTGACTGCATGCTAAGAAAGAAGGAAGAAAGGAAGAATAAAGTTAAGGATGAAGCCTATTATGTTGAGAGGCTTGAGGAAGTTCGAGTTAAGGCAAAGAATTTGTCATTAATTTCAATAGAAGAAAAGGACGAAGATGGAACATATCAAATCTGGCCATCTGGATCAGATGATGAGGAGTTGAGGAATCCAAATCACGGTGCATTGTATGCACAGATGGAAATGGATATGGATGCGGAAGAGATCGAAGTGAAAGGAAGGTGCTTCGTATCAAAGACAACTGATAAATCTCCGATGACAACAAAGGTACGTTCTATCCTTGAATCTTTTAATATTCTAGTAAATGCTTATAACTCTAAATTAATATCTTTTGATGAGATTATTACTTATTTCGATACAATTGTTGTGTATGCTAGCAATGAGGCTAAGAAACTGTATGTGGAGTTGTTAAAGACCAAAAAGCATCTAGATTCGGAAATAAGTAAAGTTGAGAGTTTAGAATTACAAATAAAAAATATTATGTGTGATAGGGATGCTCTGTCAAGTGAAGTTAAACTCTTATTAGCGCAAAGAAATATATACTGTAATACAACTAAGAGATAGTATGGAAAATTAACTCATTTGCATCATTTGTGTGACATTAGCAAAGAACAACATCAAAAGTTGTTACCTTTTCTTACTTTGGAAAGAGAGAACGTTGATAACATTTCATATGATTGTGAAAAGACAATTGCCGAATTTGACAAAGTTCCCGATGATAGATATAAATATGAAATTGTCAAAATAGTTGAATTTCTAGATACGAATGATTTAGTTAATATTGTGAATGAAACTTTGACCAAATCCGAACAATTTAAAATTTTGAAAAAGACTGAAAATCAACATCTGATTCTCAATATAATTTTGTTGATATTGAAGATAAATCTGATAATATAAGGGAAATTAGTGATTTAGAAGAAGTTGATTGTTCTCAGTTGTCTATTGTTAATGTTGCATCAACATCTAAAGGGAAAGAACAATTTAAGGAATTGATGGTTAAGATTGAAACTAACGAACCTTCATGTTCGAAAGTTCGTGATTTGGACTTCGTCGACATCACAGATAGTCAAACTGCTGATAGTGATGATGAAAGTGAAGAGAAAATTTCAAAGAAAAAGAAATCATGAAAAGAGAACGAAATTTCTCTAGTTATGGTGATACACAAGAGTTCGAAAAAGTGATGAATGAACAAGGTGCTCACTTTTTGGAAAAGCATAATGTGCTTTATCCGAATTTCAAGTGTTCGGATGATATTATTTTTCCAAATCAAGTGTTCGTTACTACATAGAATGTTGAAAATGTTAAACCTAAATTTAAAAAGTTAGTAGAGGAAGACAACAAGAAAACATCAGACGAAGGTTTCTTTGCAAATCAAAGCATAATTGAAAACAACCTAACAAAGAATTCGTATGTTTTTCAACGACAAAAAACCACAAAGAAAATGGATTGAAAAAACAAAAGTTGAGATAGAAATTGTGAAGCCAGTTGAAGTGAAAAATGAAAATATTATCAAATTAAACTCCAAAGAATTCAAAGAACAAATTGAAATTTTTTCGAAAGACAATAAAGTTTCAAAAAGACAAGCAAGAAAGACAATTTTTTGGCAGACTGTTAAACCTGTTAAATCAAAGAATTCAACAACTTTTTCAGACAAGAAGAAAAATTTCAAAATAACAAATAAATCGTTGTCTGAATCAAAATCACATAAAAATCTTTTCAACGCTAAACATTCGTCTTTTTCAACAAATAATCATACATTTTCGAAATCAAATCATTCAAATTTTGAAGTAATCAATAAAAACAGTTTTCGAAGATTTCAAAAACCACACTTCGAAGGAAATATTCAACTAAGCCCACTAAAAAAAGCTTTTCGTTAAATTCAACACAAAAGTTTTCTAACGTCAACATTTCAAATCGACTGTTAATACAACATATGCTCAAACTTTTCTAACAAAACCAAATATTGAATTTGTTCCTCAAAAGCCAAATTTTACTAATCATATGAAGAAACAGATTTTGAGATCATCGCATGAAAAATGTCTGACTTCAAGAAAGAATATTGATCATTGGCTTGAAGAAAGATGAAAAATGTATCAGTCGAGTAAATTCTCAATGGAGAAAATTGAAGAAGCTTATGGGAGGTATGTGTGACAACCGTCAAATTCTAGTCAATTCAAAGTCAAATAAAATCAACAAGTCAAACCGGTCAACTCAACTAACCCTTGTGTACTAAGGCTTATGTTAGGTAAATACTATACAACTCGCTATTCTGATGAGAGATCATAAATCGAAAACTACGTACATCCAAATCTCCTTAACCAAAAACTGTGGTAAGTGGCAAGCCAAATCGATAAAACAATGTTGCATACTCATCGGGAGTGTGTAAGATCCTTAAACAAGGCTTAACAGGGTTTACGGACCTTGCATTGCGAAGCCGGACACTCACATTTGTCACACACGAAACCTCTCTCAATGGTTTTCACTCTATCTCACTTTAATCGAGAATCTCTCTCAAATCTCTCTAAGCATGTGAAATCTATCCCAAATCTCTCTTTGTATGAGAAATCTCTCCAAAAAAAAGAGTGAAATCTCTCCCAAATCTCTCCTTGTATGAGAAATCTCTCCAAGAATGTAAAATCTCTCCCAAATCTATCTCAAAAGTTCCCGTAACTTTTTGAAGTCATTCAGGTCATTTCGACCCTTAATCGGGTCAAAAACGGCTTGAAACGGGGTAAAAACGAGTAAAATAGGCTTAAGGACCTGAAACCCTCTTATTAGGGCCGAAGCCTCTTAGGACCCGAAAGTCCTCTTAGGGACCGAAACCAAGAGGACCGAACATTTGCTGAACCGAAAGCCTTCTCAGAACCGAACCCGAAGGGTCCTCTCAAGACCGAACCTCGCACACACACCCGAACCCAAAGGCTCCTGTAACCGAACCCGAAGGTACTGTTCACTTCGGTCCATTTCGGTTCTGATGCCTTTGGACCGAGCCCTTCGCTTCCTACTTACGTTTGCTTCCTTTCGCTTCCGGCTCAGCATCAGAGGGGACCGAACCTCGGCCAGGACAGAGAGGTCTCGCTGGGAAGCTTCTTATCTCCCGGTTTTCGTCTAGTTTTGCGTTTTAGTCCCGTTCTTTATTGTTTTAACATGGTATTTTTACCCAAAACTTTATTTTAACATATAAGAACCCTAAATTAATGATTAATCACGTTTTTAGGATAAACCTTATCCAATAAGAGTGGGTGAAATACAAAGGTTGAGTGTTGACTTTGCTTTACCTTATGATACAAGCAACCACCCCCACACCCACTCTATGACCAGGCACACCTCCCCACCTTACCTAGGTCACTTCAATGTCCTTTCCACTAAATTATCAGCCTTCCCCATGCTCTTAGATCTGGAACAACCCATCCTCTCTCATCACTTCTCTCATTTGCTCTCATTTCACCAAGGATCTAACTCCAGTTTTCTCTCAAACTTTCTCTATCAAATTCGAGATTCAAGGTTGATTATCAAGATTTCTCACACTCTTGGTAAGTATAATTCATCCACTATATGATTATTTCAATTCCTTCTACTCAAATCATAGATTGCTTACACAAATATAATCATATTTGTTGTTAGCTCCTCAAATCTTCAAGCATCTCCCAAGTGTTCTTGAGTTGAACACTTCTTTTCTCCATCATCCATCTATTGAAATCACTCAAAGTGAGTTCATACCCCTAAATTTTCATGTTTTCTTAAGTTTTTAGGGGGAGGGGGGGGGGGGGAATGCAAGTCAAAACACCAAGAACATAACTAAAAATTTCTAACAGCTTTCATCAGAAACGTTGGACCCCATTCATAGACTGTTTTGGACAACTTAAACATTTTAGTTTTCAAAACTCTATTAGGTGCAAATAGTTCACGTTCTTAGCTTTACAATGAATACTTTCACATCTCCATACGATTTTTCTACAATTTATGGTGATTTTTACAAAACTACCTATCATTTCAAACATCAATCCGGACCAGTCTGTGATTATGGACTTTTTCACCCAAGTTGTAGGTCATTAAATATCGTGATAAAAATAATGAGGAAACTAGATACATTTTGGGAACTCTCAGAATTTACGGATTTAGTTTTCAACTTCGTATGATTTTTCTATGACATTTCTAAAACAGCGCAGAAAGGTTAGAGTTAGTTAACAGCTTATAACTTTCAAAACACTTTGTAACATGTTGAGCAAAGTGTTAAATCTTTGATAAATTTATATATTACCATTATTTCTTGTAATGGTACAATTATATAATAGAAAAACACTCACTGAAATTATAAGAATCCCCCATCATAACCATTAGTACCAAACAAAGCAAGATAAACATAGTTATATGGTACTATACATTTGACTTACATTGAAAGGGTTCTTAAACACCACAAATAAACATACTAAACTATAATAAGTATAGCTAGGTTGCATATATATTTCAAACATTTTGATAAACTATAATAGGTATAGTTTATGTTCATTTACGTTACAAAGTAACGGGTTTATATACAAAAGGGGTACAAATACAAAGTGATGGGTTTATATACAAAAGGGGTACAAATACAAAGTGCTGGGTTTTTATACAAAAAGGGGTACAAATACAAAGTTCCGGGTTTATATACAAAAGGGGTACAAATACAAAGTGCCGTGTTTTTATACAAAAAGGGGTACAAATACAAAGTGTCGGGTTTATATACAAAAGAGGTACAAATACAAAGTGTCGGGTTTTTATACAAAAAGGGGTACAAATACAAAGTGCCGGGTTTTTATACAAAAAGGGGTACAAATACAAATTTGTAACAACGTAATTTTTCAAACAAAATTTTCATTTCTTAAAACATGTTTTCATCCAGATCAATTCATAAAATCGAATGTATCATAACATAATACAAATCATGTAAATCCCAAGATCATAATAATCCTCCGATAGTGTGTACAGATCACGCCGGCGCCTTCCCACTGTCCTCGCTAGTACCTGATACACGTAACACAACAACTGTAAGCATAAATGCATAGTGAATTCCCCAAAATACTACTTACGCACATACGCCCTTCCAGGCCCCGATATTCCGGTCCATGTGTCTCAGGGGACTTCTGTCCCGACCCGATAAACCTTCCGGTCCTACCCGCGTCGACCTTACGGTCCACATCACAACGCCTTCCGGCCCATAACGTATATGCCTTCCGACCCATAACATAATGCCTTCCGGCCCATATCAAGCATAGCATACATAACACATACAAACGGTTAACTTATCATATACAATGCATACAAGTCATAACATATCCGACCTTCCGGTCACACAATAACACCCTTCCGGGTACAGTATAGTGAGAAAACTCACCTTGTGGAAAGTCTAGAATCTCACATGCTCGCTATCTCCGAATCTCGGAACGAAGACCCAACCCCGCCTAATCACAACGAAATATCATTCTAATTAATATAGACTTCTAAGACTAGGCTTCACCCTTATTACTATTCCTCATAGGGGTAAAAGACCATTTTACCCTTCCTTGACTCAAAGTCCACATGTTGACCAAAACCCTAAAAGTCAACAAAAGTCAACATATCACAGTATGCGGGGTGTACCGACTTATGTACGTGGGGTGTACATCCTTGATCCACAATCGGGGTCTCAACCCCGTACGCTGCGCGTACTGGGAGTTACGCCCAGCGTAACACCCAGATTCAGCCACTCTTTATTTCTGGTCTTAAGTGGTTAAGACATTTCTTCAACTTCTTGATCCGGCTCTCTTTAAGCCTCCTTACCTATAAAGTCGAAAACTTTAAGCCTTGGCATGGCTGTAAAGGCTCCTACACTCCCTAATACTTTTCCTTTGCAACTCAAAAGATCTAGATCTCATGCATGGTTAATCATTCACGTCCAAGATTACATTTTTATGAACCTACAACTCAAATGGACCAGAAATATGATAGATCTAAGCCAATGGAGACTACTTGCTCATAAAGTCTCCATCTTTGGGACCAAAACCCTAGAAAATGGTCCATAAAGCATACCACAAGAACTACAAGGCAAGATCTGGACTTTTTACCTTAGGAAGAAGCTCCAACCTTTGCTATTCACGGATCTACACTTGAACACCAACTTCTAGCCTCCACAATGGACTCCTCTTCTCTTTTGCTACCTTGAAATGACACCTCAAAGCTTAGAACACTCACAAACAAGCTATGAACGAAGGAACAACTCTTTTAGGGTTTCTTTCTGAAGGATGGTGGCTGAGGAACCAAGCCATCTCATTCCTTTTATAGCCAACAACCAAATTAGGGTTTTTGGGTCTGGACCGGTTGCGCCCGGCGTAACCTAGGGTACGCCCAGCGTACCCGGGTGATGACGTGTTTAAATGAGGCGTGCGAGTACGCGCAGCGTACTCGCCCAACACAAAGGCCCATAATGAAAAATAATAAAAGATGAAGGGCTAATTAGTGGTACCTGAATTTCGGGCTATTACAATTCTCCCCCACTAGAACCAGGCTTCGTCCCCGAAGTCTTATACCGAAAACAATTCTGGATACTGCTCCCGCATCTTCGACTCGGACTCCCATGTCAGTTCGGACCCCTTCCGATGCTGCCACTGTAGTTGCACCAAGGGTACTTCCTTGTTCCTCAAAACCTTAACCTCTCGATCCCTAATTGCCGCTGGTCTCTCAACATCGTTCAGGCCTGCATCCACCTGAATATCCTCTAATGGCACCACTGCCGATTCGTCGGCAATACATTTCCTCAACTGTAACACATGAAAGGTGTCGTGAATCTAAACCAGCTCTGCAGGTAGATCCAAACGGTAGGCTACCCTGCATACCCTTGCGATTACCCTGAAAGGTCCAATATATCGAGGTCCAATATATCGAGGTCCTAACTTGCCCCTCTTCCTGAATCGAATCACTCCTTTCCAAGGAGAGACCTTTAAGAGTACAAGGTCACCAACCTGAAACTCGAGCTCGGACCGACGCCTGTCCGCATAACTCTTCTGGCAACTCTGAGCGGTCAACAATCTCTGCCTACCCATGAGCGGTCAACAACCTGCTGTATCTGCTCGGTCGTCTGAAGCACAATCTCCGTACTACCCATGACCCATTGCCCCACCTCTCCCCAACAGATGGGGGTTTGACACCTCCTCCCATACAACCGCTCAAAGGGTGGAATACCGATGCTCGAATGATGACTGTTGTTGTATGAAAACTCTGCTAAGGGTAAATAAGTGTCCCAACTCCCTTCAAAATCCAAAACACATGCTCGAATCATATCCTCGAGCGTCTGAATCGTCCGCTCGCTTTGTCCGTCCGTCTGCGGGTGGTATGCGGTACTGAAATGCAGCCTCGTACCCAAAGCCTCGTGAAACTTCTTCCAAAACCCGGAAGTAAATCGTACGTCCCGATCTGAAACGATCGGCATCGGAACCCCGTGCCGCGATACCACCTCCCTCACATATAACTCTGCCAACCTCTCCGTAGAAGAGCTCTCACTGATAGCAAGAAAATGAGCGCTCTTCATCAATCTATCCACAATCACCCAAATTGCATCGACCCCTCTCGCAGTCCTTGGCTATTTGGTGATAAAATCCATGGTAATCTGTTCCCACTTCCATTCAGGAATCTCCAGCGGTTGCAACTTACCATGGTGCTCGGCCTTAACCTGACGACAAGTTAGGCACCTCTTGACGAACCCTGCAACATCCCTCTTCATACAGGGCCACCAATACTCCTTCTTTAGGTCCAAATACATCTTAGTAGCCCCGGGATGGATCGAGAACTTAGATCGATGTGCTTCTTCCATCAAATGGTACGCGACCCGCCCTCAAACGGTACCCAAATCCGACCCTGAAATGTCATAAGTCCCCGACCATCGGTAACGAATTCCGATACCTGCCCAACAACCCGCTCCCTCTTTCAGTTTTCTGGTCTCGTAACCTTAGCCTGGACCCCTCGAATGGTGTCCAATATCGGAGTCATCACCGTCAACCTCATACAAACGTCTCGGATCGGGGCGCTCTCCGCCCTACGGCTCAACGCATCAGCTACGACATTAGCCTTGCCCGGGTGGTACATGATCTCACAATCATAATCCTTCACCACATCCAACCATCTCCTCTGGCGCATATTCAGGTTTGGATGATCCATCAAGTACTTCAGACTCTTGTGGTCCGTGTATATGGTACACTAAACCCCATATAGATAGTGTCGTCAGATCTTGAGAGCAAACACCATAGCCCCCAGTTCCAGGTTATGGGTGGGATATGTCGACTCATGAGGCTTCAGCTGCCTCGAAGCATACGCTATAACATGCCCCCTCTGCATAAGCACTGCCCTAACCCAGATATGGATGCATCACAATATACCACAAAATCCTCCATCCCTTCCGGGAGTGCGAGAACCGGGGCCTCGCATAACTTCTGACGAAGGGTCTCAAATGAGGACTGCTGCTCCGGACCCCATGAAAATGCAACACCCTTCCGGGTCATCTTGGTAAGTGGCACAACGATCTTGGAGAAATCCCTAATAAACCTCTGATAATAGCCGGCCAATCCCAGAAAGCTCCGGATCTTAGTGGGTGATCTCGGCACTTCCCATCTCATCACCGCTTCGATCTTGGCCGGATCGACCAATATCCCCTTCTGGTTAACAAGGTGCCCTAGGAACTGGACCTCTCGTAACAAGAAATCACACTTGGAGAATTTGGCATACAGCCTCTCCGATCTCAGAACTCCAAGAATCTCCCTCAGATGTTCCTCATGCTACTCTCTAGACCTCGAATATACCAAAATATCATCAATGAATACGATCACCGCCCGATCCAACATCGGTCTGCACACCCTGTTCATAAGATCCATGAACGCAGCCGGGGAATTGGTGAGCCCAAAAGGCATCACCATAAACTCGTAATGTCCATAATGAGTTCTGAATGCAGGCTTCTGGATGTCTTCATCCTGAACCCTCATCTGATGATAACCTGACCTCAAGTCTATCTTAGAGAACCAAGATGCCCCCCTGCAACTGATCGAACAGATCATCGATCCTAGGTAACGGATACCGGTTCTTGACCGTCAACTTGTTAAACTCCCGGTAATCGATACACATCTGGTGTGAACCATCCTTTTTCTTGACAGAAAGGATCGGTGCTCCCTAAGGTGAGCTACTCGGTCGAATAAACCCCTTTCCCAACAGCTCCTGAAGCTGCAAGGATAACTCCTGCATTTCTGGTGGAGCGAGGCGATAAGGCGCCTTGGCGATGGGTGCCGCTCCTGGAACCAGATCGATACGGAACTCCACTTGCCTTTCCGGAGGCACGCCCGACATTTCCTCAGGAAACACATCCGAAAACTAGCACACTACTGGAACCTCGTCAACACAATTTGGCCTCCCCGCGGCCACTTGTGTGTCCATCACATAGGATATGTATCCACTGCAGCCCTGCTGCAAACTCTGCCTCGCCCTGGCAGCCGAACAAAATGCTGACCCACACCGGGTCCCATCGCCATACACAATAAGCACTCCCCCACTAGGGTCTCGTATGGTCACCAACTGTCTCTCGCAGTCAATGACTGCTCCAAAATTACTCAACCAGTCCATGCCTACGATGACACAAACATCTCCCATCGCTATAGGAACCAGATCTATAGGGAACTTGACACCAAAAATCTTGAGCACACATCCTCGAATCACGTTGGCGGCGTATACCGCTTTCTCATCAGCTATGGAAACCCTCAGGCGTCAATTCATCACCTCCCGATCAATACTGATGTGCTGACTAAAAGCCAAAGATACAAAAGACCGACTCGCACCCGAGTCAAATAATACTAAGGCAGGTACATAATTCACAAGAAAAGTACCTACGCATAACATAATATAAGCACAATATCTCAGCATAAAGTAAGTACACGAAAGAATATATACCATCCACGACATCGGGCTCTGCGCGGACCTCCTACGCAGTCAACTGAAAAGCTCTTCCACGAGCCTTCGGAGCCTCGGCCTTCGCCGAACGAGTCTCGGTAACCCTAGCAGTAGGCGTAGATCCCTATGCTGATCCCTGGTGAAGCTGAGGACACTCGAACTTACGATGGCCGGTCTGGTTGCAATGGAAGCAAACCATAAATCCCTTGGGGAAATCCCTAGCGATGTGCCCCTCCTTGCCACATTTGTAGCAAGCACCTGATCGACATGCCCCCTCATGACCCTTGCTGCACTTTTCGCAAGTGCGGCCCTTCTGACCTCCCGTCCTCGAATTGGCGGACTTGGTCCGCTTGGCTGCCGGCTGGGATTGAGCCGGCCGCCGATCCAACCGCTGAGACTCGGCCTCCTCCATGGCCTGAGTCTCCAACTCGATCTCCCTCTTCCGGGCATTTTCCTGGAGCTCAGAAAATGTCCGGTATATCGAGTTCGATACGAACTCCCGAATATCCCTCCTCAGTATACCCCAATATCGGCTCATCCGAGCCTGCTCAGTGGACACCTACTCAGGGCAGAACATCGCCCTCTCATGAAACTTCCGGGTGATCACAGGAACTGAATCGTTACCCTGCTTGAGGGTCAAGAACTCCTGAATCAACCGTTCCCTCTCCACGGGGGGAACATACTCGTCTCTGAACATAGTAGTAAATCTCTCCCAAGTCACGACCGAAATCTCCGCAAGAGTGAAGTTCGTCGTCACGAACTTCCACCAATCCTTTGCTCCTAGGCGGAGCTGGTTCAAAGCGAACCGTACCCTCAGATGCTCCAGACATGAACATGTGTAGAAGCATCCCTCAATATCAGCAATCCATCTCATTGCAACGATCGGATCCTGCATCCCGTTAAACTCGGGTGGCTTCGTGTTGCTGAACTCCCAGAATAGGAACGAGTCACCTCCCTAAGGTCTGGCAGCAGCCACAGCTGCTGTAGCTGCAGCGGCTGCAGCCTCAGTCACCGCGTCATACCGATCATCGAAAGTCTCCATTTGCGTGGCCTTGATAGACCCAAACATCTCCGGAATCTCGGCCCGGATTGTTGCAGCCACTTCCTCGTGGATCATCTGACGAAGCTCCTCGTCACTCACACCGCTCGTCCCAGGTCTATGGCGTATCCCAACCATAATGCCTCTGAAATACAACATAAAAATATCAGAGACTCAATCGATCATACTCGCACTCGATAACGCAACCCTACTCGGCCTCCGATACCCAAAGGATTCTTACTTGGGTTGCCCACTAGTTCGGTGTCTTCAGTAGTACAGGCCCTATACTACCAACTACACCGCATCAGTATTCACCCCAAGTCCTCCTCCTTGGACCCCGGATCACGAGTACTCTATTCATGCTATGCACTGGCTACCTACTTGCTCTCAAAGCATCTTATAGCAGCAGGTTCCCCTAGACTAAGGCATCACAAATCAGGCCACTCTAGTCCTAATATGAATACCTAGTCTACTCTAGCATGCATAACATATCATAACATATATTGTAAGGGTATTTTGGGGATTTTACCATTCGGGCGCTGGCTGACCGTACACACTGCTTCTCCTTTGGTTATTACAAAATCTCTTATAAAATTTTATGCCTTTATTATTTGAATTTTTTTCTCAAATCCTCGGTTTGAGTTTAGTTACGCCCGAAGGTGCATCCGAATCCCTCAAACCAAGGCTATGATACCAACTTGTAACAACGTAACTTTTCAAACAAAATTTTCATTTCTTAAAACATGTTTTCATCCAGATCAAGTCATAAAATCCGATGTATCATAACACAATACAAATCATGTAAATCCCAAGATCATAGATAATCCTCCGATAGTGTGTACAGATCACGCCGGCACCTTCCCACGGTCCTCGGTAGTACCTGAAACATGTAACACAACAACTGTAAGCATAAATGCTTAGTGATTTCCCCAAAATACTACTTACGCACATACGCCCTTCCAGGCCCTGACCTTCCGGTCCATGTGTCTCAGGGGACTTCTGTCCCGACCCGGTAAACCTTCCGATCCTACCCGTGTCGACCTTACAGTCCACATCACAACGCCTTCCGGCCCATAACGTATATGCCTTCCGACCCATAACATAATGTCTTCCGGCCCATATCAAGCATAGCATACATAACACATACAAACGGTTAACTTATCATATACAATGCATACAAGTCATAACATATCCGACCTTCCGGTCACACAATAACACCCTTCCGGGTACAGTATAGTGAGAAAACTCACCTTGTGGAAAGTCTAGAATCTCACATGCTCGCTATCTCCGAATCTCGGAACGAAGACCCAACCTCGCCTAATCACAACGAAATATCATTCTAATTAATATAGACTTCTAAGACTAGGCTTCACCCTTATTACTATTCCTCAGAGGGGTAAAAGACCATTTTACCCTTCCTTGACTCAAAGTCCACATGTTGACCAAAACCCTAAAAGTCAACAAGAGTCAACATATCACAATACACGGGGCGTATCGACTTGTGTACGCGGGGCATACATCCCTGATCCACAATCGGGGTCTCAACCTCGTACACTGCGCGTACTGGGAGTTACACCCAGTGTAACACCCAGATTCAGCCACTTTTTATTTCTGGTCTTAAATGGTTAAGACACTTCTCCAACTTCTAGATCCGGCTCTCTTTAAGCCTCCTTACCCATAAAGTCGAAACCTTTAAGCCTTGGCATGGCTGTAAGGGCTCCTACACTCCCTAATACTTTTCCTTTTCAACTTAAAAGATCTAGATCTCATGCATGGCTAATCATTCACATCCAAGATTACATTTTTTATGAACCTAAAACTCAAATGGACCAGAAATATGATAGATCTAAGCCAATGGAGACTACTTGCTCATAAAGTCTCCATCTTTGGGACCAAAACCCTACAAAATGGTCCATAAAGCATACCACAAGAACTACAAGGCAAGATTTAAACTTTTTACCTTAGGAAGAAGCTCCAACCTTTGCTATTCACGGATCTACACTTGAACACCAACTTCTAGCCTCCACAATGGACTCCTCTTCTCTTTTGCTACCTTGAAATGACACCTCAAAGCTTAGAACACTCAGAAAAAAGCTATGAACGAAGGAACAACTCTCTTAGGGTTTCTTTCTGAAGGATAGTGGCTGAGGAACCAAGCCGTCTCATTCCTTTTATAGCCAACAACCAAACTAGGGCAGACCCACTATATTCAACGTTTTATCTAACTTAAATCTTATATAACTTATATACGCTGGACGATTATAGGAGAAATCTACGGGTCATTCTAGGGTCATTAATACACCATATAGGAATATTCTTTTCACACTTAACTAAGAAAATATTGGATTTTCTAGAAATCAAACTCTATCGATTTTACAAGGAAACGTTTTCTACTTCAAACAAAACTCTTATGAACTCACCAACTTAATTGTTGACACTTTTTCAAAACTATTTGTATTCTCAAGAAATCAGTGAAACAGGAAAACTTCAATGCTTTGAGGATGGGGCGTTAAACCGTGAACAATTTATTTTTGTCATCATAATGTAATTGATTTTGAAACATGTAAACATATACTTTGGTGTAGCCTTTTCAATTGTATTTATGATGATTGTATTTACTTTGAGCACTATTATACACATTATTGTGATACTGTACATGAAGTCCTCCACCCCGGACGTTTCCACCGTCCTTTGTTTGGGGGTGTGACAGATTGGTATCAGAGCACTGTTTATAATGAAGTCAGTATATCGAACCACATAAGATATACAAACTATAAATACATTGGAACTAAGGTCTCTGATTTAAAGATTTCAAAACAATTATACTTTTAGAAATAAATAGTTTCTTGTTAAAAGTATACATGCATGCATACATACTAAGGTCAGCATCATTCTAGAACAAAACAAAAGTAATGATTATTGGATATCACAAGTAAGCTCGGGGAAGTATGGTTAGTCTTGGGAGTGGCATAGCCTGATCAACTATGTTGGTCCGAGGAGTGATTAGCATATACCCAAGAGTGGTTGTGATGTGGCAACAAGTCTAAAAACTTACCAACTCTACCACAATGAAATACCATAGGGGTATTTGGTGTTATTATAATTACTTATCTGAGAACTAGATAGATTTTTATCAATAAGTCAATAATTGCTTAGTGGATACATTAAAATTATATGTATCCAGGACTTCATAGACTTAGAATCTGTGGATCTTTGCTTTACTTCCTGTTCTCGTTGGATTGGGGATTTAGAGTTAGGGTCGCTTATTCGAAGGTCTATCCTATCCCAAATACATATGACTAGTATGCACTAAACAATGTATTGAAGTACCTGATAAAGATCATCTTATAATTATCTAATCAGTACGTCTACTTAGTTATTTCTTATACTACCCTAACTACGGCAATACCGAGTGGCTCGGAGAGGAGCCAGAGAATTGATTACGCAATCCCTGTGGATGGTAACCAACCTGAAGGCTTTGTTGATGGTTTTGAATCCGAGCCAGAAGTGGAGAACCTAACCCCGATGACCCTTGTTCCGAATCCTAACCCTTTTCCGGTTTTTCAAGGCCCGACGCCTCCTTGGGTAGATTGCTTGGAAACATGGAGCGAAGAGCAAGACCAACCTATGCTGTTTAATAGAGACCGAAGCTTCTACAACATAAGTGATGGAAGCTTAGCATATAGAATTCTTCCAATCCTGGTTCGTAGAGTTACCCGAAACGAGATTCAGGGCAGAACAACTCTCCATCATACCGCAGAGGTTGATGCAAATGCAAGAGTGCATACAATCCACACCAATCGCCTTGAGCACACTTGTGAAAAATCTGAGAGAGACCATGAAACCCTACTGCAAGCACTGGCTGAAACCCGAACCGAAGTCATAAAACTCCAAGTACGCTAAAGGATGTACGAAAGGCACATGCTTGATATGGAGAGACAACTAGCTGAACTGAGGGTTCACCAGAGGGATGACCGCCGCCAGTAGTAGATGCCTTACTTTCTTTCCCTGTTAAAAAGGAATCGTTTTTCCTATCTATGTCCTATGTGGCATTCTCTATGAAACTATCTTGTACTATAGGTACTTTTGGTTACACCTTTAGGTGGCCAAAACTCTCCTGCTCCAGAAGTGATGTAAGATCCTCTACAAGGTCAATTTCCCAAGCCTATTACATCATAAACATCAATGACATTGTCAGTTAACTAAATTCTGTGTCACCCCTTGTCCAAATACTTCCATCATGCTACCATAGGAGTCTATCTGATAACCATTCTAGTCAAGTTGTTAGACTAGAGTAATTTAGCTCAGGGATCGTTCCTAATTCTCTTTCAAAGGTTGGATCAAATTTCAAGGTTTCACTTGGATACAAAACCTACTAAACTCATGAAATTCATTCATATGGACTTCCTTTATGAATTACATATAAGGCATTCTTAAATCGGAGCATAACACAGAAAAATATAATTCAATAACAACTGACTTGTCCTTGCTAGTAGGAACTTACCATCTTATCCTTCTTTTGCAAACTTATGACAGAACTATGCCACAAAGGAAAAGACTTAGACCTTTCGGTAGCACAGCACCACCACCTCCAACGCCACCTCCTCAGTTTGATTCCGCAATGTTCCAAGCTGCAGTAACAACAGCCGTGGTAGTTGCAATGTCACAAATTGGTACAAATAGCATTGGTGGTGCTGGATCTGGAGCCACAAACTCTAACCACGGGGACAGTACAGGACGCACAAAGGAATGCACTTACAAGGACTTCACAAATGGCAAACCCGATTCTTTCGATGGAAGTGGGGGCGTCCTCGCACTAATTCGATGGTTTGAGAGAACCGAAGCAATCTTCGAGATTTGTGCTTGCTTCGAAGCGAGCAAAGTCAAGTATGCGACATTCACCTTCATCGAAAGAGCTCTCATTTGGTGGAACGGCAGAGTTAAGTCGCTTACGCTTGCAGTGGCTAACTCGTTAAGTTGGGAGGACTTAAAGAAGATGATGCTGAAAGAATATTGCTCAAGAGGCGAAGTGCAAAAGCTGGAGCAAGAACTGTGGAATCTCAGAATGGCAGGCTCCGACCTTACAACTTACACCAACCGATTTTGTGATCTAGCATTCCTTTGTCCCGCTATGGTCACCCTGGAAGACAAAAAGTTGGAGCGATACCTCTGGGGATTGTCCCCTGAAATTCAAGATAGCGTGTTGGCCTCAAGACCAACTACCTTCGATAGCGCCAAGGAGTTGGCACAACAACTCATCGATCATCGTGCCATACATGACACTACGATAACCACCCTTAACAAAGCAAGAGGAGGGAACAACAAAAGAAAGTTTTGGGACAACAAGAAGGACCAATCAGCCTAGGACCTCGCTATGAAGCAACAGATCTTTGCTGTTTATGCTACCACAACCCTCACCACGCCAACTCCCATGAAACCATACGCTGGAACCCTTCCGAAATGCAACAAGTGTAACTTCCATCACACTGGGTCTTGCCGGAAGATGCATTGCAAAACTGCAACAGAGAGGGGCACACTGTTCGCTTCTGTAAGGCACCAGCACGACCCATCAACCAAGTCCCTGGCTTTGGAGTAAGACCATCCTGTTACAAGTGTGGAGAAACGGGACACTTTAAACCAAGAACTAGAGATGCCAGTGGTGGTGGAAGGGTGCTTGCGATCACCGAAGGAGAGACCACCCCGAAACTGCCCTCAAATATTAGTACGTGTTTCTAACATTGACGTATAAACTCTAAATTTCTTTACATGTTAAATCTAGCATCGATTAAAGCATACATAGTAGTAATGCCAAGGATTAAACTGAGAGCATAAACAATAAGAAATTCCAAGGCTGTCATGTGACATCAGGCGGGTTATTCCTCACCATAATCAATTTCTTGTACTGCGAAAAGTTTCCCCCATATTTCCTCCGAATTCTTAGATCCCCATTCAAAGTGCAAATTTCGGGACGAAATTCCCTCTAACGGGGGGATGATGTGACAACTATCAAATTTTGGTCAATTCAAAGTCAAATAAAGTCAACAAGTCAAACCGGTCAACTCAACTAACCCTTGTGTACTAAGGATTATGTTAGGTAAATACTATACAACTCGCTATTCTGATGAGAGATCATAAATCGAAAAGTACGTACATCAAGATCTCCTTAACCAAAAACTATGGTAAGTGGCGAGCCAAACCGATAAAACAATGTTGCATACTCATCGGGAGTGTGTAAGATCCTTAAACAAGGCTTAACAGGGTTTACGGACCTTGCATTGCGAAGCCGGACACTCACATTTGTCACACAGGAAACCTCTTGCAATCGTTTTCACTCTATCTCACATTAATCAAGAATCTCTCCCAAATCTCTCTAAGCATGTGAAATCTCTCCCAAATCTCTCTTTGTATGAGAAATCTCTCCGAAAAAAGAGTGAAATCTCTCCCCAATCTCTCCTTGTATGAGAAATCTCTCCAAGAATGTAAAATCTCTCCCAAATCTCTCTCAAAAGTTCCCGTAACTTTTTGAAGTCATTCGGATCATTCCAACCCTTAACCGGGTCAAAAACGGTTTGAAACGGGGTAAAAACGAGTAAAATAGGCTTAAGGACCCGAAACCCTCTTATTAGGGCCGAAGCCTCTTAGGACCCGAAAGTCCTCTTAGAGACCAAAACCAAGAGGACCGAACATCTGCTGAACTGAAAGCCTTCTCAGAACCGAACCCGAAGGGTCCTTTCAGGACCGAACCTCACATATACACCCGAACCTGAAGCCTCTTGGAACCGAACCCGAAGGTACTGTTCACTTCGGTCCATTTCGGTTCTGACGCCTTTGGACCGAACCCTTCGCTTCCTACTTTCCTTCACTTCCTTTCGCTTCCGGCTCAGCATCAGAGGGGACCGAACCTCGGCCAGGACCGAGAGGTCTCGCTGGGAAGCTTCTTTTCTCCCGGTTTTCGTCTAGTTTTGTGTTTTAGGCCCGTTTTTAATTGTTTTAACACGAGATTTTCACCTAAAACTTTATTTTAACATATAAGACCCCTAAATTAATGATTAATCATGTTTTTAAGGATAAACCTTATCCAAGAAGAGTGGGCGAAGTACAAAGGTTGAGTGTTGACTTTGCTTTACCTTATGACACAAGCAACCACCCCCACACCTACTCTATGACCAGCCACACCTCCCCACCTTACCTAGGTCACTTCAATGTCCTTTCCACTCAATTATCAGCCTTCCTTACATTCTTAGAGCTGGAAAACCGCATCCTCTCTCATCACTTCTCTCATTTGCTCTGATTTCACCAAGGATCCAACTCCACTTTTCTCTCAAACTTTCTCTATCAAATTCGAGATTCAAGGCTGATTATCAAGCTTTCTCACACTCTTGTTAAGTATAATTCACTCTCTCTATGATTATTTCACTTCCTTCTACTCAAATCATAGATTGCTTACACAAATATCATCATATTTGTTGTTAGCTCGTCAAATCTTCAAGCATCTACCAAGTGTTCTTGAGTTGAACACTTCTTTTCTCCATTATCCATCTATTGAAATCACTCAAGGTGACTTCATACCCCTACATTTTCATGTTTTCTTAAGTTTTTAGTCAGGGAATACAAGTCAAAACACCAAGAACATAACTAAAAATTTCTAACAGCTTTCATCAGAAAAGTTGGACCCCATTCACGGACTGTTTTGGACAACTTAAGAATTTTATTTTTCAAAACTGTATTACGTGAAAATAGTTCAAGTTCTTAGATTTAAAATGACTACTTTCACATCTCCATACGATGTTTCTACAATTTATGGTGATTTTTACAAAACTGCCTATCATTTCAAACATCAATCTGGACGAGTCTGTGATTATGGACTTTTTCACACAAGTTGGAGGTCATTAAAAATCGTGATAATAATTATGAGTAAACTAGATACATTTTGGGAACTCTCAGAATTTACGGATTTAGTTTTTGACTTCGTATGATTTTTCTATGACATTTCTAAAACAGCGCAGAAAGGTTAGAGTTAGTTAACAACTTATAACTTTCAAAACACTTTGTAACATGTTGAGAAAAGTGTTAAATCTTTGATAACTTCATATATTACAAGTATTTCTTGTAGTGGTACAATTATATAATAGAACAACACTCACTGAAATTATAAGAATCCTCCACCATAACCATTAGTACCAAACAAAGCAAGATAAACATAGCTATATTGTACTATACATTTGATTTAAATAGAAAGGGTTCTTAAACACCACAAATAAACATACTAAACTATAATAAGTATAGTTAGGTTGCATATACATTTCAAACATTTTGATAAACTATAATAGGTATAGTTTATGATCATTTACATTACAAAGTACCGGGTTTATATACAAAAAGGGGTACAAATACAAAGTGCCGGGTTTTATACAAAAAGGGGTACAAATACAAAGTGCCAGATTTATATACAAAAGGGGTAAAAATACAAAGTGTCGGGTTTTTATATAAAAAGGGGTACAAATACAAAGTGTCGGGTTTATATACAAAAAGAGGTACAAGTACAAAGTGCCGGGTTTTTATACTAAAAGGGGTACAAATACAAAATGCCAGGTTTTTATACAAAAGGGGTACAAATACAAAGTACCGGGTATTTATAAAAAGAAAAGGGGTACAGATACAAAGTACCAGGTTCACTTAAAATAGTTATTATGATATTAAAACTATATCTCATCTAGAATTGTTAGACTTCAACTATAATCGTTGAGCATATATGCTTGAGTCATATAAGAATTTAGTCTTGATTGGCTTAGTATTGGTGGGGCCCGCCTCATCTCCTGTTCCTCGTTGGGTTGTGGACCTAGGGCAGACCCACTATATTCAACGTTTTATCTAACTTAAATCTTGTATAACTTATATACGCTGGACGATTATAGGAGAAATCTACGGGTCATTCTAGGGTCATTAATACATCATATAGGAATATTCTTTTCACACTTAACTAAGAAAATATTGGATTTTCTAGAAATCAAACTCTATCGATTTTACAAGGAAACGTTTTCTACTTCAAACAAAACTCTTATGAACTCACCAACTTAATTGTTGACACTTTTTCAAAACTATTTGTATTCTCAAGAAATCAGTGAAACAGGAAAACTTCAACGCTTTGAGGATGGGACGTTAAACCGTCAACAATTTATTTTTGTCATCATAATGTAATTGATTTTGAAACATGTAAACATATACTTTTGTGTAACTTTTTCAATTATATTTATGATGGTTGTATTTACTTTAAGCACTATTATACACGTTGTTGTGATACTGTACATGAAGTCCTCCACCCTCGGACGTTTCCGCCATCCTTGGTTTGGGGGTCGGACAGTATGTGAATACTTCATCAAACGGAAGTTCATCTTCTAAGGATTCGAACATATCAGTTAAACCATGGAAATCAATCATGAAAACAAATATTGTTCAATCACAAACTCAGAATACGAAGGGAAATGTTAGTGAACATTCGAAACCATCAAAATCTTATGTTTCAGACCCTTTAAATGATGAATTAGACTTAATTGATAGTCTCAAAACCAAAATTTGTGATTGGGTCAAAAGTTCTTCATTACATTCGAAGTTTAAATCTAATTTCTCAGGACCCAAAAAGCCTTGGGTACCTAAAATTTTCCATTGATTGCAGGTACTATGTGACGAAAAATATGATAACAAATGGTACATTGATAGTGGTTATTCTCGTCACATGACTGGGAAGGAGGAGAATTTACGAGATTTTCGAAGTTTGACGAATGGAGGAGTTGTGAAATTTGGTAATAATAAAAAAGTTAGGTTAAAGGCTATGGGAAAATCACGAATGTTAAGTCTATAGTGAATCGTGTTGCTTATGTCGAAGGTCATCAACATAACTTGATAAGTGTATCATAATTTGTTGTGGGCACTGGCAATTAAGTACTTTTCAAAGAAGAGGAAAGTGTCATTTCGAATATCGATACAAAAGAAGTTTTGCTTTATTCAAAAGCAAAGGTGACATGTTTACGTTGGACATCAATCCAATTGTAGGCAAACCTTTAGTATGCCTGCTTTCAAAAGCTACATCAGATATAAGTTGGCTTTGGCATCGAAGACTTTCACATCTCAACTTTCGAAACATCAACAGACTTGTTGCACAAGATTTAGTAACAGGTTTACCTGTACTTAAATTTGATGATAATTCTTTATGTTCAGCTTGTGAAGTTAACAAGCAACATAAACAAGGTCATCCAATCACGATCGATTTGAAGATTGTCGAACCACTAGAATTATTACATATTGATTTGTGTGGTCCATCGACAGTATCAACACTCAAGAAGAAACGGTATATTTTAGTAATTGTTGATGATTTTCAAGATTCACATGAGTTTATTTTCTCAGGCTTAAATCTAAAGTTGCACAAATCATGACTGATTTTGTCAAAAAGATGGAAATCACATTAAAGAAAACTGTTTGAAAAATCAAGAGTGATCATGTAACTGAATTTAAGAACAATGTTCTTGATTCATTTTTGGTAGACAATGGAATTTCACATAATTTTTCATCTCCATATACACCACAAGAAAATGGTGTAGTTGAACGAAGAAATCGATCTTTATGTGAAGCCGCACAAATAATGCTGACATATGCGAATCTTCCACAATACCTTTAGGTCCACATTTCCCAAGATGTTTAGGTTTATGAATGTGGGTCCAATTAGAGCCCAAGTAGGGTTTCTAGGCCCAAGATATTCAAGTTGAAGGTTTATTGGTCCATTTGGCCCAATAAGAGAATTCTAGTTCATATTAAACTTGAATCGGAATTTTTGGAGTTTCAAACTCTTTTTTGAACATGAGAGACGTATTAGAAGGAGTATAAAGTATGATATTTTATTAGACTACCAATCATTATACTGGTTGAATGATTATATGATAGTAGAATTTCCTAGCAAAAATGCTAGTTGTGACATCATCCCCCCGTTAGAGGGAATTCGTCCCGACATTCTTGCGAAAGACAGGTTCATGAATGAGATAATAGGTACTTCATCTGATCTTTGCATTTCTCATGTGAATTCCGATCTATGCTTGGCGTTCCATCGAACCTTCACAGTCAGAATGCAGTTTTGTTTTATACGCTTTACTTCCCTATTCCAATACATTGACTGATTCTTCGACGAACAGGAGATTCTTGTTTATTTCGATCCCTTATAAAGAATGATAAGAGTTTCATCTGATATGCATCTTTTCATATTCGAGACGAGAACACATGGTGTACGTTGCTGAGCTCTACAGGCAGCTGCAGCCTATAAGTCTTTGGACCAATCCGATCAAGAATCTTGAACAGTCCGAGGTATCGTGGGTTTGGTTTTCTCGTTTCCTAAAGCGAATCATTCCATTCCAGGGAGATTCCTTTAATAACATGCGATCCCCAACTTGACATCCTAATGGCTTACGTCGCTTGTCAGAATAGCTCTTCTGTCGGTCTCGCGATGCTTGAACTCCAACTTTGATTTGGATTATCTTCTCTGTTGTTTTGCAAATGGTTTCTGGTGTCATGAGAGTACTACCGAGTGATCTACATTTATGACTCTAAAGAGTTTTGAAAGGAGCAATCTTGATGCTCGTGTGATAGCTGTTTTGGTATGAGAAGTCAATCAAAGGAAACTGGGTATCCCTTGACTTGTTGAACTCGAACACCCATATTTGTAGCATGACTTCGAGTGGTTGAATGGTTCATTCTCTTTGGCTATTGGTTTGAGAGTGGTAAACAACGCTCGTGTCTAGCTATGTTCCCATAGCCTTCTGAAGTGACTGTCAAAATCTCGAAGTAATTCCATTATCCTGATCCGAGATAATAGATACTGATATTTCATGGAGTCTCACAATCACTTGGATATAGATCCATGCTAAACTTCCTTCTTTTTTGATTTCTATAAGCTTCGTCTTTCAACTCCGAGAGTTTTATCCATCCACATAGTGTTTTCTTCGCAATATTCTCCGACTTTGATGCTTTCAAGGTTGGTCGTAGATGTTGCCAGTGTTTTGTTCTTGCTTCGTGAGTAGATGAGTGTGTCATTGATGAAAATAATGAAAAGCATGACTAGGAATGGTTGGGAAAACTCAGTTTGTAGGGTCCATGAATACCGTGGAAGCATTCGTTAGATCGAAGGGTATCACAATGGATTTGAAATGGTCGCAATGAGTTCGGAAGGCAGTTTTTTTTTGGAATGTCGTCTTCTCGGAATTGAAGTTGATGATAACCGGTTCTTAGATCTATTTTAGAGAAGTAACTAGCTCCTTGGAGCTGGCCAAATAGATCGTCAGTCCGAGGGAGTGGGTATCGATTTTTGATAAGGAGCTTATTCAATTTCCTAAAATCGATGCACATTCTGAAGGATTCGTCTTCTTGAAGGACAAGACCGGAGCTCTCCAGGGTGAGAAGCTTGGTTCGATGAATCCTTTGCACAACAATTCTTCTCAATTGACTGGATAACTCGTGAATTTTCGGCGGGAGTCAACCTATAGGGTGAATTGGCAATTGATGTAGTTCCTAGTATGAGGTAGATTCAAAATTTGGCCTGCCTTTCTGGAGGTATTCCCGGAAGTCCTTCAGGTAATACATCCGGAAAATCGCATGCTAATGGAATACCTTTTATGATTACTTCATCATTGGTCTTGTCCACAACAAGAGTGAGGAAAACATAGTTCTTCTAGTGCAGGCACTTCTGTGCCTTGATGTACGAGATAGGACGAGGATTGGCGCCAGGTTTATCACCATGGATTATTAGAGTTTCGTGATTAGGAAGGAGAAGGTAAACGACAGTCTCGCGACACATAGTATCAGCACGGTGGGGGCTTAACCCAACCAAGTCAATTATCACATCAAAACTCCTAATATTTACTGGCTTTAAATTTTTATTTGAAATGAATTGTTGTTTACTGTTAAGGTGCACTGTACATGAATATCTTTGGTTAATACGGTTTTTCCCATTAGCCATCTCCAACGTGAAGGCTTCGTTTAGCTTTTGGGGTTGTTGCTTCAGTAAGTGTTTGAATATGTTACCAAAGAAGATTCACTTAGCTTTACTATTGAATAAAAGGTAAGAGAAAGAGTTGTTAAGTGGGAGCATACCAATAACAACCGTTGGGTCATGGACTGCTTCCCCTTGACCTAAGGTTAGGACCATTTCTGATCCTCCTGCTCCTTGATTGTTATCCCTGGGGTAATTATGCCAGAAGTGACCGATTCCTCCACACCCATAGCAGGTGCGAATGGTCTCATCATTGGTGTTGTTGTAGGGTTGTTGCGATTGTTGTCGTTTTCATTTGGCTGACGATTCTGGCATGGATAAGTTCTACAGAATTTGGCGGTTTGATTCTTTCGTTTGCATTTGTTAAAATGCATCTCCCAGTAGGCTCAATTATGATGGAATTTTCACTTGTTGCATTTTGGAAGGCTTCCAGCATATGGTCTCCTGGTTGTTGGTGTAATAGGGGTCATGGTCGCATGAACAACAACAACATGTTGCTTCCTTGATAAGCTTTGAGTGGGTTGTCCCTTTCTCTTACTTCCAGACCTCAGCTTCCTGCTCTTAAGCTTGGGCTTTGGAGTTCATTGATAGGTTGTCACTTGTTGGTTTCCATGTTCTTTCCTTTGGCTGGAGTCGTCAATGCTATTCCCGCCTCCATTGGGGTTGTTTGCATTGATCTGTGCCATAGCAGCGGTTACTGCCGCCATTACAGCAGCTTGAAATATAGCAGAGTCCATTTGCAGGAGCGGTGTCTCGTGGGCGTGCTTGTTATTCTTGCGGGATGGCATTTTCTTGCTGCACGTTGATAATCTAGATCGTAAGTAATGATCGTCATTGCTGGTTGTACTCTATAAATTTTGTATCTTGTTGTATAATTCTCACTGCTTCCATCTACATCCCTATGATGTATTTGCGGTAGTATGTAATCATAGATTTGGCACGATCGTTGCGTCTATCCTTAGATTATATAGGTTGTTCTGGTTTCGAGATCCTTAAGTATCTAGCGGTTTTGAGGGTTCGCTTGAGCATATAATTGAGTCTATGTAGTAATATGAAATAAAGATAGCACATAATTGTTCCAGTGGTAAGTACCATCTTAATACACGAAAGAGAGTCATGTCGGATAGTAGGGGGAAGTAGAAAAGGCTTATCCTAATTGTGTCAGGAAGTGTCTGGTGGTGGTGCTGATGAAGTGGATGCACCTTGGAGACGAGCTACTTGTTGTTCGGTATCTCATAGTTGTACTTCCCAAACTAATTGTCTCGTTCGAGAGTCTCCATTCACTTCTTGTGTTTGCCTCTCATCTCTCTCAATAGCAAACCACATTTGTTCCGTTCGATTTGAGGTGTCCTGAGCTTGGTTATCAATACCTCGGGTGCGCCGGACCATGACTGGGAGGGCCCAGTCAGCTGGTCCTCTATGACTAAGATCGAAGAGACATCAGTTCCTACCGTAGTGTGGTTGTATCCCATGTTGGTGACTCTATCTCCAAACGTCGTGTTCCTAAGGGGCATGGGGCCACCGGGGCCCACACGATATTTTGGTACTCTAGCTTTACATGGAGGATTGATGTCATAGGATTCTGCATCCGAGTCATCATCATCATTGCCCTCTGGCTCTTCCTATTCAAGGTCCAATATTGACTCGGCGGGTTCACCAGCACGTTCTACTTCGTGTTCCTTCTGTGGTTTCTCCTCTGAGTCGAGCCACCCTACTATTCTTTGACTAGGGAGATAGGGTTTCCTGGCTAATGATACTCGTCTATAGCATATTGCACGAAGGGCTATGAATACTAGAAACAAATAGCATACCAATTACTCCTATAACTCTACGACTATTGCATAGATTTAGTTGAGGTTCCCTTCTTGGAGATTAAGGGGTATGTTTTTAGGTTCCCTAGCTATCACGACGGAAACTTCCGGGGGCTGTTGTGACTTAATTGAATACCATCACAATGATTAAACATGAATCATAACATCATTCATCACCATGCATTGAAGTATTACAACTGATATTGTTTACATTCAGTACATTGTTATAAACATTACAATTCCATAACATAAACTGTTCGATCATTTATCTAAGCAAAACACCATGATATAACTTGATACATTTTCTTCTGTTTACGTGTTACCTGAGAATACAAGTTATTTTGAAAACGGTCGACATAAAGATGTTGGTGAGTTCATAAGCATGTTTGTGAAAATGGTTTGTATAACTTTGAAAACCGCCAGAAAATCCGATATTTTCTTAAAAGAGTATTGTTTATAAAAAAAATTGTGAAGATCCGTAAGTATGCTTGTCGATTTTTGTAAACATGTATAATGGTTGAACTTTGTATACATCACATAGGTAAAAGTGTTGAACTCCTCGGGAAAACCCGATGTTTTCCCAATACATTAAATTACGTGTCTTATTTATTGTTATACCGATACGACGATTGTTTTTGATTACCCAGGTGACATTGGATTAATTATGGGTTGTGAGTTGTTATAATCACGCATTAATGAAAATGACTAGTTTATAAGTACCAATTACAAACGATCCTTTAGGCGTTGTCCGTAACACTAAGTTAATCCAACCACCCTGACTTCTCTTGATTTATGCCATGAATTTGTCTACTCGATATTACCCAGGTGACACTGGATTAATTATGGGTTGTGAGTTGTTATAATCACGCATTAATGAAAATGACTAGTTTATAACTACCAATTACAAACGATCCTTTAGGCGTCGTCCGTACTACTCACTTAATCCAACCACCCTGACTTCTCATAGCCCCACAACCGAGGAAAAAGGAGGGTACGAAGCCCCCCTTTATTTCCATAAGTTGTTCAAGGCTATCGGGAATGTGAAAGGCACTTCACCCGACCCGCATTTGACTTCTCGACTTTGCTAGCAGTACCAATGGACCCTTGGGGACGAACAACGCAATAGAGCTATTGAAAGTCCTTTTACATGGAATTAGGTCATAGAAGGCCCAATAACATGTAAGCACGTTCCCTTCGGGCTTAAAGATCATGCTATTGGGCTAGCAAGGCCCAAGAAGCACGATTTGAAACTTTCAAGCCCAAAGATTGAATATTGACTCCTCGTAGATTTCACGTGTTTATTGAAGTACTATTGTTTATTGATTTTTGATTTGTTATTGATTCGAGACCAAATCAATTCGATTGGTAACGATATTGTTGTTGAAAGTGTATTTGTTATTACGTTTCGCCGGTAGTCGTGGATCTCGTATTTTATCCTAAGGGATTTATTTGTTTAAAAGTAAGATTTTACCTTTTCATGACCCTTCTTGGATAAAATTTGCACTTTTAGTCCTTTATATAAAATAATTTTCCATTTTAGTCCTTAAACCATTTTTCTTGACACTTTAGTATCATACCTTATTGAAAAGACATTTTCAGCCCAAATTTACTTTGCAAACAGCTTAAGTCCTTCAAAAATGAAGTTTTCTCGGTTGGACCCCCATTTTCGCAACTTTTATAGTTTTGGCCCAAAATGGAAAAGTTTTGCATTTTTTATCACTTTTGAATTTGAAAAACATTTTTGACCTTTGAAATGTTTTTAATACACTTGAAATCCGCTGTTATACAAAAAACTTCCTTTTCAGCGCCTCAAACTTAAAAATCTCGCATATTGAGGCTTATTGGGTCGAAAAGCCCAACTTTAGCCCATTAAGTGTAAAATTTACATTTTTAGTCTTTCAAAAATGTTTTGCTTCAGAAAAATTATTATAGAAACTGTTTGGACTCTTTTGACACTCTAGAAACTATAACTTGTCGGTTTGGGCCCTTAGTTTTGCATTTTTAATAATTTAAGCCCAAAAATGGGTTTTATGTCAAAGCATGTTCATCCTAACCATATGAGTTATTTTTCTTGACTTGATTAGGGTAAAATAGTTTGTTATGTTTATTTCCTTCCCTAGGTTTTAGATCTCGGTTTTTACATACTTTTTGGATAACATTTTCATCACAACACATGATATCACACACAAACATGCATCAGATCACACATAACATACATTTACACATAGATCTACACATTTACTTGTGTTCTCCCCCATAAAAACTCATAAAACCGAAAAGAAAGGGGGTATGAAACTCACCTTGGGGTGTTGGATTTGGTTTTTGGTGAAGAGATGAGAAGATCTCGACCCTAGGTGTTTTCTTGAGGAGATCTTTGAAGATGATATGATTCTAGGAGCATGAACAAGAGATTGATGATCTTTGATGAAAGATCTTAGCATAAAGATGAAGTTTAACATCCTAATTATGTAGCAACTTACCAAGAGGATGAAGTTTGTTGACAACTTGTTGAATCACCCCACCACCTCACGGTTTTCTTGAAGATTTAAAGAGAATTAGTGTTTGATTTGTGGGTGGAATGAAGATGGTGATGGGGGCTCCTTATGGCCGAGAATAGAAGAGGAGGGAGAGAAGTGAGAGAAGGTGCAAGATGGATACCTTGGAACATGAGATTTAGCCTAAATATATAATGGATAATTTGCATGGATATCCTCCATGCAAATATTATGTGTCATCTTAGAATTTATTCAACCTTTTCCTCTTTTTTTTTTTTTTTTTTTTTTTTTTTGTTACTTGGGCCGAGAATTGGGCCAAAGAAGAGTGGAGATGACACGGTTTGGGCCCTTACTTATCTTAACTTGAATTTATGGTGGCCAATAATAATTTTTGGCCCATTGGGCCCTTGGAAGGTTCACGGCCCAATGAAGTCCAATTGAAAAGGGTTTACGGCCCATTAGGAAATTTTGAAATCACTTATGGCCCAATTTGGTCCATTAGGGATAAAATGAGGCATTTTAGGTCCACATTGCCCAAGATGTTTAGGTTTATGAATGTGGGTCTAATTACAGCCCAAATAGGGTTTCTAGGCCCAAGATATTCAAGTTGAAGGTATATTGGTCCATTAGGCCAAATAAGAGAATTCTAGTTCATATTAAACTTGAATCGGAATTTTTGGAGTTTCAAACTCTTTGCTTAGAGTACCAATCATGATACTCGTTGAATGATTATATGATAGTAGAATTTCCTAGCAAAACTGCTAGTTGTGACATAATATGTGATAGGGAAAATTTGACTAGTGATGTAAAACTGTTATTAGCCCAATGCAATATTTATTGCAATTCTGCTAAAAGATTGTATGCTAAACTTACTGCTTTTCATCATTCATCTGATATCAGTAAGGAACAACATAGGAAGTTATTACCTTTTCTAGAATATGAAAGAGAGAAGGTTGATAATATTTTGTATGATTGTCAGAAAACAATTGTAGAGTTTGATAAAATTCTTGATGATGGATATACTTATGGAGTTATGAAAATTGATGAATATTTGGATAAGAATGAATTAGTTGATATAGTGAATGACACCTTAACCAAAAATGAACAAATCAAAATTTTGAAAAAGACTTAGAATTCGAAATCTGATTCTCAATCTAATTTTGCTGGTATCGAAGATAATTTTAATAATATTAGTGAAATTAGTGATCTTGAGGATGTTGATTGTTCTCAGTTGTCTATTGTTAATGTTGCATCAAAGTCTAAATGAAAAGAAAAATGTGAGGATTTGTTGGTTAAGATTGACACTAACAAACCCTCAACTTCAAAAGTTTTTGATTTTGATTATGTGGATATCAAAGATAGTCAGACTGATAGTAGTGATGATGAAAATGACGATGAAGTTTTACAGAAACCCATGTCATCAAAACTTCCACAAATTGTTGTTGATCAAGTGTATGGTGATAAAGAAAAATTCGACAAAGTGATGATTGAAAAGGGTGCCCAGTATCTCGAAACTAATACAGTGGTGTATCCTAATTTCAAATTCACAAATGATGTTTTTACAAATCAAGTGTTTGTGACAAAAGGAAATGTTGAAAACATCAAAACGAAATTTAACAAAATGGTTGAAAAAGATAACAAATGAACAACTAATGAATGATTTCTCTCAAATTAAAGCACTGTCGAAAACAATCTCACAAAGAATACATACACATTTCAAAGTAAAATATCTCAACGAGAATTGGTTGAAAATCAAAAAGTTGTGAAAGAAGTTTCAAAACCAGTTGTTGTGAAAAATGAACAAGTTGCCAAATTAAATTCACAAGAATTCAAAGCTCAAATTTGCAAATTTTCAAAAGAAAATGGAATTTCAAAAAGACAAGCTCGAAAGAAGATTTTCTGGCAAACTGTTGAGTCTCGAAAGAAACACGACAATTTGACAACAAAAACATCTAACAAGATGAAGTACAAATTTGATAAAACAATGTCTTCATCACATTCAGCCAATAAGAAAAATTTCACTCAAAGAAATAAATCAATGTTTGAATCAAATCCACAAACCATTTTTTCAAAAACTAAAAATGAATCATTTTCTACGAATATTAAAAATTCAACAAAGAAATTTCAAAATCAAAATTCCACAAATTGATTTTCTTTTAATTCACAACAAAGATTTTATCAAAATCAAAACCCCAAACCCACTTCTTTCTCAAATAATTCAAGGAATTTTCCAAAACGAATTCCTCAAAACACAACTGTTGAAATCAAAGATGAAGTCCACATGTTGAGAACTTTCGTATTAAATCAAATGTTGGTTTCATTCCACAAAAAAAATCAAAATTTTCCAAATCCTTCTTGGAAACAAAGTTTGAAAGTTTCATATTCCAAGGGATTGTCTTGTGAGAAAAAATAGATCATTGGCTTGAAGGAAAAGGGAAAATGTATCAATCACGAAAATTTTCTCAACAACAAAATCGAGAAGCTTATGAGAAGTATGTGAATACTTCATCAAACGAAAGTTCATCATCAAAAGAATCGAATGTTTTGGTAAAATCTTGGAAACCAATTTCAAGAGAAAACAAAATTCAAACACAAACCGAGAAGATGAAGGCATGTGTTAGTGACAATCTTAAACCATCGAAAACTTATGTTTTGGTCCCTTTGACTAATGATGTTGAGTTAATTAATAGTTTCAAATCAAAAGTTCATGATTAGGTTACAAGTTCTTCATTTCAGTCTATGTTTTAAACTAATTTCCAAGGACCCAAACAACCTTGGGTACCTAAATTCTTTCATTAATTGCAGGTTTTGTGCGAGGAGCAATATGATGATAACTAGTATATTGATAGTGGTTGCTCTCATCACATGACTAAGAAGAAGGAGAATTTACGTGACTATCGAAGTTTAAAAAATGTAGGACTTGTTAAGTTTGGTAGCAATCACGGGTGTCAGGTGAAAGGTTATGGAAAAATAACGAATGGCAAGTTTACTATACAAAGAGTGGCGTATGTCGAAGGTCTTCAACATAACTTGATAAGTGTTTCGCAACTTTTTGTGGGCACTGGTAATAAAGTAGTTTTTAACGAAGAAGGAAGCATAATTTCGAATATATATACCAAGGAAAGCTTGCTTTAATCCAAGAGAAAGGCGACATGTTTAGTCTGGATATCAATCCTATTGTGTGCAAACCATCTGTGTGTTTACTTTTGAAAGCTTCATCAGACATAAGCTGGCTTTAGCATTGAAGTCTTTCACATCTAAATTTTCGAAATTAGAACAAACTTGTTGCTCAAGATCTGGTACGAGGATTACCTATTTTAAAATTTGATAATGAAACTTTATGTGCAGCTTGTGAACAAGGGAAGCAACATAAACAAGGTCATCTGATCACTATTGACTCGAAAATTGTCAAACCTTTAGAGTTACTTCATATTGACTGGTGTGGACCATTGACAGTTGCAACTCTTAACAAGAAATGGTACATTCTTGTTATTGTTGATGATTTCTCGAGATTTACTTGGGTATATTTTCTCACACTGAAATCCGAAGTTTCTCAAATCATGATTGACTTTATCAAAACGATGGAAACAAGCTTAAAGAAGAGTTTTCGAAAAATCAAAAGTGATCAAGGGTTTGAATTTAAGAACAATGTTCTTGATTGATTTTTGGTGGAAAAAGGAATTTAACATAATTTCTCTTCACCATTTACAACTCAACAAAATGGTATGGTTGAAAGGAGGAATCGTTCACTTTGTGAAGCAGCATGAACCATGCTGGTATCTGCGAATCTTCCTTAGTATCTATGGGCAAAAGCATTTTCTACAACATATTTTACTCAAAATAGATCATTTATTCCTCGTCGTTTTTGTTGGATTAGGTGTCTAAGCTCATAACTATCATTGGTATGTATTGGACCCGAGAGTAGCATGGTCCATTTGGCTTGCATATCATCAGGACAATCTGCTAGGATGGATTTTTGAGAGAAGCTTATTTATGGTTAATTAATATATTATAAGTTATAATATATTAATATGAAATCATATGTTTTAATTAGTATTGATCAAGAATTAATTTGGAATTAATTTAGTAGTAAAAAGAGAGTAATTAAATCTGTGGGGACTAATTATAATAATTAGTTATATCTATATGTGTTGGGCTTATGATCCATGTTGAACCAAGTTTATGTATGGATACATAAAGAGTTGGGCCACATGGACCATGGATCATAAAACCCATGGGTATAGATTTGGGTTATATCCATGACCCTAGAAATTCCACATATAAATAGATACTTCATTGCCCAAAATCGCCACTTGTATCTTTTTGGAGTTCATGGTGTCTTTTGTGTGAATGAAATTCTCTCTCAAGTTCATCCGTTGTCCATGGTGTGTTGTGATTCCATTTGAGGCTTCCACACTATTGGGTCTAAGCTCTTTAAGGCGAAATACACCAAGACTTCAAGCTCCATCAAAAGGTTTGTCATGCTAACTAGTTTATTATATTTTTATGTTAAATGCATGCTAGTTGTAAGATTAATACCTTGGAAACCATTTGCATGTATAATTAGCGAAAACATAGATACAAGGTATTTAGGGTTGTATGTGTACCATAGGATGTTGTAGTATACCAAAATCCAACAGTGGTATCAGAGCCATGGGTTGTTTTTCAATTATACTTTATGAAAATAGTTGAAAAAAAAGCGAATTTTTGCTGTCTGGACAACAGACTCAATGAGTCCATTGATGGACTCGATGAGTCCATGAACAATTTCATCCAACTCGTCGAGTTGGTTCATGCACTCGACGAGTTGGACCCCCTGACAGCATATATTCGTGTTTTTATTTGGCCTTTTTTGGATTAGAATCATTACCACAAAGTGTTTTTGTTCATAAAATTTGTTTTTTGATACTATGGTAATGTTTATTCTTATCGAAATAAATTATAATAATCAAAGTTTCAAGTTTTATACATGTTTATATGATGCTTGAAAAAATGTTGATCATGAATGTTCATGTTTATGAGTTTATTTACATTAATAAAAAAAATTATGAGATAGTTGTTTTCAATCCAAATTAATCTAGAAGTTGGTAATAATATGTGTTTTTGTAACTTGTCCTCAAGTTACTTAAAAAGTCACATTTATGAATTTTATAACTCATAAAAATTCCATAAGTTATGAAAAAAATGAAGAGTCACATTTTTTAAATGCTTTTAAAGTCTTCCATAACTTGTCTACAAGTTATGGAACTTGAAGAGTTTTTCCATTAAACCAATTTAAAACTCATAAGTTATGGAAACCATAAGTTTTTGAATTGTTCAAAACTTGTCCTTAAGTTTTGGAATTTGTAATGTCACCCCCATACACACTTTTACTCCAAACTCTAGAATTATAAAAGTTAAAGTTCAAACTTTATGGACTTCATTAAATTAACTAAAGTGTTTAATTAAAAGAGTTAATAATTCCATAAAGACATGGTTTAAGTTTAATTAAATTAAGAGTATATGCTAATTAATAAATTAAACCACCAAGTATTTTAAAATGTTTAAAATACACCCTTATACTATTATAATATTAAAAGTTAATGATTATAAATACGTATAAGAGTAAAGTCAATCTTACCGTTAGTAGGCCTCATTCACGAAGTCCGTCTATAAGGTAGGTATAAGGTTACTACCTATAAAATGACAGTTTAATGGGTGTCTACTCTCACCCACCGCTTTCTTGACCGGTGGAGGGTCGTTAGCCGAACGGGTAGGACAAGGACTATCATTCTCCCTTCATTAAAAGTATTAATGATAAATACTAAGTAACTAAACCTTTTATATATATATACCCAATCTTAGTTACTTTGGAAAAAGTGAATGAGGTGCTAATCCATGAAATTACACTTTACACTTTGTTTAAGTCGGTTAGTGGAGCGTGTGTGGTTAACCGGCACACTAACTCGTATTTAACAAGGTAGGCAGAGGGTAACTTAATGTTTATCATAATATCGATGGAGCGTGTGTGGTTAACCGACACATCGATTGAGGGGTAAACACTTAAGGGTACCAAGTAATTTGCATGGTTACTTCACACCTTGTTTTGTGATCCTCGACATCCCAGTCACAAAACCTGAAGGGAACACTCGAGATTGAAATATGCCATTGAAAGGTTCAATGAATCTCAAAAGATCTAGGAGTTTCAAAGCCAATTAAAACCTAATAATACATTTCGTTTATCTTGGTGGAAATTGGTGAATCGTCATTCACCTACCTTCAAATATTTTATAGCTTGGATTACGGCATCCCTCATCTAAGTTATAAAATAGTTTGTTGGGTCCTAGCGTTAATATTTCAAATTGGGTGTCATATTAAGGACTTTAAATCAACTATCTTGAATATCTCCGAAAAGATGTCTGGATTAGATATTTATGATCTTCCCAAATCTCTTGAAACAAGCTTTCCTAAATGAAGATGATGTCCCATGGAAATCATACTTCTTCCACCTCCTCCAATTATTCTCCCTAACCCACAAGTTATTGAAAATTTTAAGGTCACTCAAGCCCTATTGGCAAGTAAAGGTCTATGTGTGGTCACATCTTGGAGATGTAGTCACATATTGACAAGCGGGGAAAGTTGGGTGTCAAAGTCTTGAGAAAGTTGGTAGCTCAACTACTTTCTAAGTCACATAGTGAGTTCCTGTGGGACTCCTATGAAACATACTATGACAAGACCCTTAATGATGTTATCTATTTGCTAAGATCAACTTCCTAAAACTTGTGGACATTGACAATGTAACATTGGATATCCAGTAAAGCTCTCTCTTCCCAATGGAAAGGGATCGGCTATAGTCAACTCAGTTGAAAAAATGGTAAAGAGAATGGCTAAGTCTGTGATAGTCCCATGTTCCATTACCAAAGCGTCCATATGTTAAATTGCCAAAGGAAAGGGCATTGGTTGCGAAGCTGCCAATTTACCTAAGGATGTTAAAGTCAATAAGTTTGACTCTACTTTAGGTAACGTCCACTATCTAACTCTACTAAGTTTCTATTATGAGACTCTTGATACATGATGTGACTGGGTCACATGTTGATTTTTTAAGAATCAAAGAAAACTGAAGAAACTTAAAGAAAGAATATGTTGAATTTGATCGCGTAGATGGATTTCTATTGCATAGTTTGAAGATCGGATTCTTGAGCTACTTCTTAGGAGTTATGAGATATTGCTTAGGAATAGATAACAATAAGTTTTCATATGGATTGTAAGGATAAGATTTTCCGCAAAGTTTTAAAATAAAAGGAAAATAATTTTGATTTTATTTATTTTAAAATATCCTTACAATGGCATTTGTGAAAATTTTTGTAGCTTATAAAGATTTCATTAAGAGCAAGAGTGGAAATATGAATTTGATTCTTTCATTTGTGGTAGTGTCTAAATTTACCAAATAAGGAAAGATTCTTATCACCCAAAGTTTCAATAAGACCGAAACTTGGAATCATGCAAGTGATATAGCATGAGGAATGAGAATTTTTCATCTTTGGAAAAATTAAGACTAGTTCCTTGTTAACATGTATATGTGAGTCAAGTGAAGGACTAAGGGATCAAATACACATTCTACTGCACTAGTAAAGTCCACCACAAAAGATCGATAAGATTATTCATTATAATTTACTAAAGCTTAGTAAATATGGTTATACTTACAAGCTAAGTGTAATTCTGAGACATTGGAAAAGGTTCAAATGTATGGCAGAGCGAATAAGAAGAATCAAATTAGGAAGAAGGATAAAAGTTTCTCAAATCTGAAAAGATAGGAGAGTACTTTAGTATCATGTTATATGATCATGTTAATAATTAAGAGACCTTATCACAATTCATCCTCCAAGTGCATTTTGATAGCTAAGAAGAGGAGCTATGAATTGTTGAAGTGGTTAAATCAAGAAGATGATTCATACTTCGTTCCAAAAAAAAAATCAATTCTTAAAGTTATACTCTAAGAATGTAACTTGAGTGACATGTCTTAAAGAACGTTTAAAACACTTGTCAAACGTAATAGTGAAAGTTTTCTACTCTTGTACATTTGAAATTGGTAGGTTGTGATGTTTTTGATAAAACAGAGACCAACTAAAGCCAATTGTGTGAAGTATGTGTCTTGATAAAGAATCCGCACTATCTATTGAATATTTGACAAGATAGTCTTATATGTCAAGAGGACAGTGACAGTCTTAAAGATGCTGAAAAGAATTTCAAGATCTAATCAAGAATAAAACCTGAAGTTCTTCACTAGCACACGACTTGAGGTTTATAACCTATTGTGTTGACATATTCTGTGCCTATTTCAATTAAAGTTGGCTTTGCATATGAGTTCTTAGAGTTCTCAATTGGTTTCACAAAAATTTTGAAGCAGTGGCAGACCCTTGAGCTGCCAGGTGGCAAGAAATTAAGATTGAGTTCAGTCCATATGAGTTTGGATTTGTCATTATCCTAGTCTTATGACTATGGTTTTGACAATTCACATGGATAAGAACACATACACCATTAAATCTAAGTTTCATAAGGTTTCTCTTCGATTCATGAAAATGATGGTGAGGAAACACTTTCATTAAGTAGATTTTAGCAAGATGGCAATTGTGATATTTTCATTCTCAAAGTCGTTAGTGGAGCGTGTGTGGTTTACCGACACACTAACATGGACTTGTGAGAAGTGGAAAAGGTCTAAACAATCAAGACTATGATTACGGAATCCCTTTTCATAGTTCTTAAGATTGTTTAGACACACCTATGAGCTATCTAAGATAAGGTGTATGATTAAGATAAAGTTTTATCAAAGCAATCTAGTATCAGAAATCTGAACTTTGGTAAGAAAGTTAATTAAGTGTTGATTTCTAGAAGTCCAACAGATTTCTGAGTACATGTCAAAGCTAGTGGGAGCATAAGTGTTATGCTAACAATCATCATGTTAGTGGGAGCATGATAATTATGATAAGTATTGCAACTTAGCAATGTTAATTATAGAAAACAAAAGTTTCAATTGGGAAAGAGTTGTTTTGCTATAATTAAGGGAGATGAAATTATACTTCATCTCAAATCTAAAAGCTTTGATTGAGGTTTTAATCATATTTAGTCAAGGATATATATATATATATATATATATATATATATATATATATATATATATATATATATATATATATATATATATATATATATATATATATATATATATATATATGAATTTCATGTTGGAATGGCTCAACATATGGAAATTTTGTATATGGGTCCATTATTTACGTTCTAAAATTAGATTATGATTACGACATCCCTAATCATAATCCGAATTATGAAAACTTGGCAAATTGAAATGGAAATATTATAGCAAAATACTGGTTTAGTCTTTATGTGAGACATCATGAATCATGTCCCATATGCTTCGGATATAGGATCGATTACTGAAAGGCCTTGTAAAATGGTTTGGTCTAGGTATAATAGCTAGTGATAGGGGTTGTGTATGAAATATATTTTTTTTGTAATAGTTTGCGGTGGTAATGGAGTTTATGGCCGTAAACTGATCACGGTCATGGGGTCTATAAATAGGGTGTTGTGTCAGATAGATAGGTTGTTGATGCCTTCGTATTTTCTCCAAGTTGTATCTGACATTTTATTGCTTTAAGGCGTATGCAAGCTTGGTTCGTTTTGTTATTTTCTTATTATTTCTTCTTTGCTTCTGTTATTTGTCTATGATCATTGGTAGATCCGTTTCTCGGACTTTACAATTGGTATCAGAGCAAGACCAGTGTCAAAGACGTCCTACAGTTGCAATTTTGCTCAAAACAATATTTGCAGCGAAAGAAGGGTTTTATTTCAATTGATTTTCGTGTGTTCAAGAAGTTCACGGTCCGAGCTTACGGCCGTAAACTCATAGTTCACGGCTGCATGCTATTCAAGGTCCATACACCGCATACGATCTCTTCTCCAGAAAATCGAGTTCCTGACTTAAGGCTTTCAGAATAATATTTCATTGCATTTAAATTCTCAAATAAAATAAATTCTTGTCAGAAAAACATTGGCCGTAAACTAGAAGTTTTCTTAGAAAATCATTGGCCGTAAATTGAATCTTTCATTCTCTCTTTCAGAATTTAAAATTTTCACAGGCCGTAAACAAGGAGTTTACGGCCGTAAACAGTTCTTGGGCCGTAAACATTTTATCAGCAGTAAGCTTGTTTTAAATCTTAATTAATTAATTTTCGAAATTCACTGTGAACAGTAAATTAATTAATTAATTTTTTTAAAAAAATTAAGTCATATCTAATAATTAATTAACTTTAATTTAAAAAAACTAGAATCACAAAGTCCTAATCAATATCAAGAACTCGATGCTGTGATGGGAACAACCACGCGCATTCCACGACTCATGTCCGCTGATGGTTTCCCCGAGTGGAAATATAGAATTGAGAAATATATAAAGATGAAGGACTTCAAGATTTGGAAATGTGTTATAAAGGATCCAGTCAGAATCACCACTACAGTTGGGGGGCAGGTGGTTGACAAGAAAATTGAAAACTACACTGATGAAGATTTTGAGAGTGTAGAAGAATAAGAAAAGGCATTGGCTATTTTGACTATGGCCCTATTTCCAGACATTACTCAAGGATTCAGAGAGTATACTTCTGCTAAAGCACTGTAGGAAGCCCTTATTGAAGTATATGAGGGAAATGAAGACATGCGAGAGAGTCGCCAAGATATGCAGAGGCAACATTTCAACATGTTTAACTATGTGCCTGGAGAGACTCTCGAAGCTCAACTGCAGTGATTCACAACATTCAATACAGAGATGACTGTGGCAGGGATCTTCTATACAAAGTCAGAAATTAATAAGAAGCTACTAAATGCTCTCCCAAAATCTTGGGACATGAACGTAGCTGTGATTAAGAAGACTAAGGATCTCAGTCGCCTTTCTTTAGCTGAAGTGATGGATGTCATCAAAGCGTGTGATATTGATGATAAGCAGTGAGAGATCAATCATGTGAACTCCTACTCAGCTGCCAATCTTGGCATTTCAGCTAACAATGCTCTTTCTTCTTTCTCTTATACTCCTGCGGGTTCATCTTCTTCTACACCAGTCATTCCCTACCAACAAATTAAACCACTTGTGTCTGCCCAAACTGCTCCTTCCTCAAGTGTGGCCTCCTCTTCAAAAGGAAAGGAGGGTGATGAAAACCTTGTTTTTGCAGCAGGGCATGTAAATTGATACAATGCACTTGTAGCTGGGGAGCTTCCACCTCAATTGTCATTTGCAGATCTTGATCAAATCCATCCGGAGGACGTTGAGGAAATGGACATCACATGGCAAATTGTCATGGCTGTATTTAGGGGAAAACAGTTTGCCAAAAAGACAGGGAGAACAATTGGGGAATGAGCGCTGATAAGAAGGTTGGATTCAACAAAGGAAAGATTCGGTGTTTCAATTGCCACGAGCCAGGGCATTTTGCTCGTGATTGCCCACACCCCGATAGAAGGGCTAATAATGGCAGAACTATGATTGCAGTTGGGAACAACTGAAGCAGTGGTCAGGCAAACAATGAAAAGGCTATGGTTGTGCAATCCTTCGACTGGGATGATCAAATACAAGCTCTCAACTTATCTGGACCAGAAAATGCTCATCTAGCACAAGTAAGGGATGATACTCCAGCAGGGATTGTAGCAGCTGAAGACAGTGTGATGAAGCTACAATTTGCTTTGATGGTATCCTCTTCCCATGAATCTAATTCGTCCAAGGTAAATCTCCCATCATATTCTAAGGCTTGTACAGATTATATAAAAACTTTACATGATAAACTAAAGACATTAGGCAATGAAGTAGAAAATCTTAGGATTCTTCGTGAGCTCAGTGAAAAATTAATAAGAAACGTGAAAGACCTTAGATATGAAGGGTACCAACTTCAAAAAGGACAAAAACCACTTAAAGCTCAACTAGAATCCAAAATTAAAGACTTTAGGAGACTCCAGGAAGACTACAGTAACAAATGTGAAAACTATGATTATGTAGTGAAACAAAATGCTGAGCTAGTGGCTGAAGTTGAATCTTTGAAAGGAAAATTTGAGACCGCCAAACTTGATGTTAGAAAATATGATTTCTCAAGCGAGGTGGTTGCAAATATGATAGACCAAAGTATGCAGTTTAAAAGGAATCAATCAAAAGGTCTAGGGTATAATAAAGTACCCCCTCCTTTCAATCATTCATATGTGTCCAAGCCCTTATCCAAAGAAGAGATTGCCAATGAATCATTTATGGTTTATGGCAAGTCCTCTGGTTTTATTTCGGGGGGATTTATTAATATTGAAAGTACTAACATTTCTACTTCTCCTACAGATCAATCCTTGAATCAGTCCAAGCACAAAGTTGAAGGATGTGTTTCTGAAAATAAAATCGAGTCCAAACCTGAAGTTTTCATTTTAAATGCAGACAATTCTTTTTCAAATGTTTTAAGTGACAATATTTCTTGTAGTGTTTTTAATTCTTCTAATACAATAGCTGCTACTTCTGATACAGTTTTGAGAGCTTCTAATATGTCAGATAAATTTTTGAACAATTTGGTTGACAATTTGCATGTTTGTGATAAAAATGTTGAGATACCACTAGTTTCACAACCCTTCATGAGCATAGCACCCTCACTTGCCTCACAACCTAATAATGTTGCATGTTCCTGTGAGACAAGCAAGGGTGTTTGTAGGGAAAACGAATCTGATAAATGTAGCACAAGTTCTAACAATAACAAGCAGATTTGTTTTAATTGTGGTACTAGTGGTCATATTGCTAGAAATTGTCTTAATCGAATGTTTGTAATTTATAATCTTCCAAGATGGGAGAATGAGTTCAGAGGAAGGCCTTTAAATAGAAATTCCTCTAGAAGTCGCTCTCGAAATGATGATTGGGCAGATGAACGAAATAGAAGAGGGGTATTTTTCACAGATATAAAAAGGTTTTTAATCATCCTGTTCCGAGCAGTCTGCCAAAAGGGAGCATAGCCACGCCAAGGTCATGCTCATCCCAAAGCAGTAATGGATCTTCACCCAACTCCGGTAGAAGTCACACATGCTTTAAGCAGATTGTTCAGCATAACATGACAAAGTTAACTGAGTTTTTCAGAAAAGCTAATTATAACTGGAAGCCTAAACTTGCTCCCAACACATCATATGTGTCCTCAGAGAAGTTTAAGTGCAATAAATCTGAAAAGGCATCGGGATCACCCAGGAAGATCATGACCTAGGTGCCCAAATCTAATTAAACCCGCACATTTTGCAGGGACAGTTGCGGGGAAATGTCCTCAGACCCTGGTTTGTCGACAGTGGCTGTTCCCGACATATGACGGGAGATATCACCCAACTACACAACATTCAATCATTTAATGGGGGTTATGTCTCTTTTGCGGGTGGAGATGGAGGGAAAATCACTCAAAGAGGAACCGTGTCAAATGGAGTTCTAAGTTTCAAAAATGTGAATTTCGCTCTCGAGTTGAAACACAGTATGTTAAGCGTTTCTCAGATTTGTGACAAAGGCTATTCTACGCATTTCAATGACAAGGAATGCATGGTCTTAAAGCCAGGCTTTATCATCCCTGAAGAATGGATTCTCGTAAAATCAAAAAGGGATGGGAATGCCTATATTATTGATATGCATAGCAATCTCCCAGAACAAGTTACTTGTCTATTCTCCAAGATCTCCGAGCAAACTGCAATGCTGTGGCACCGAAGATTAGGTCAATGTAACGCCAATGTGTGTCTTGCAAAAAATGAGATGGTACGTGGATTTCCCATCAAGGACTTTATTACGTTTGAAAAATGTGTGTCGTGCGCCCAAGGAAAGCACCATCGAAAGTCGCACTTGCCAAAACAGGTTAACTGAATCAATCAGGTTCTTCAATTACTTCACATAGATTTGTTTGGTCCAGTGAACGTGGTAAGCATCAACAGAAATTCTTATTGTTTAGTTGTGATTGATGATTTCTATCGATTTACGTGGGTTTTCTTTCTATCCAACAAAGCTGGTGTTACTGAATTGATCAAGAAGTTCGTTGTACTTGTTGAGAATCAGACCAATCATAGGGTGAAGGCACTTCGTACAGATAATGGAACAGAGTTCAAGAATTCCATTCTCGATCATTTCTGTGCTGAAAAGGGTATCTTGCATCAATTTAGTTCAGCTCATACACCTAAAAAAATGGTGTTGCTGAAAGGCAGAACAGAACACTCAAAGACGCTGCAAGAACAATGTTGTGTGACTCAAAGCTGCCAGTTTTCTTTTGGGCGGAGGCGATAAACACTGCCTGTGATGTTCAAAATCGAGTGCTTATCAACAAAGCTAAAATGAAAACTCCATATGAAATCTACTATGGACACAAACCGTCAGTTAATCACTTCCGAGTATTTGGCTATCCTTGCACCCTACTTCACCTAGATGCAAACCCGAAGTTTCATGCCAAAGCCGATGACTGCTATTGTGTAGGGTATGCTGCTCGCACTACTTATAGAGTGTACAATAAGAAAACCAAGCAGATTGTGGAATCCTATGACGTGCGTTGGTTGGAAGAGAATGAAACAGACGCAAGATTGGGTCCAGATTGGTTGTTTGATCATACGTCACTTTTCAAATCCTTAAACATGTATTCAAATGATGTATCTAGAACTGGTTCACATTGGAAGAGTATCTCTGAAGATGAAGATGAAGAAGTTGTGTGCAAGCCTGTATCTAAACCTTCTGATTCATCGAAAGGAGAATCAAAAGCTTCACTTGAAGGAGAGTTCTCTGACTCACACAAGGGAGGATCTTCTGCTGCATCTGAGGGGGAGCCTTCTGCTGCAATTGATGGGGAGTTTTCTACAACATTTTCGGGAAAGTCCTCTGCTACTCCTCAAGGGGGCCGTTCTTGGAACATGATAGTCCTCAATCAGTTCACACTGATTCTTCTGATGCTGAATCGACACCTCACATATCTTCAGAGAAAGAGTTCGTTCCAAATGATGCTTCCGCTGTCTCTTCAACCCTTATGGAATTACTCTTTCCCGACCTTATTGCAGATGAGTATGTCGCAGAACCATATGGTACTACTCAACCAGCAAATGAAGGAGGTCTCAACATTCACACTCTACCTGTTTCTCTCAATGACATCAGCCAAGAAATACCTTCTAGGGTTCAACGGGATCATCCGATCGAAAACATCATCGGCAAGATAGATGATGGCGTTAAAACTAGAAGTCAGAGTGGAGACGTGTATACATGTCTTTATTCTTGCTTTATTTCTCAAACTGAGCCCAAGAATGTAGAAATGGCTCTAAATGAACCTAGATGGGTGGATGCAATGCATGAAGAATTGCATCAATTTGAAAAACTCGGTGTTTGGAAATTGGTTGAGTTACTGAAGGGCAAGAAGTCTCTTGACACACGATGGGTAGATCGCAACAAACAGGATGATTCATGGGTTATTGTGCGAAACAAAGCCAGACTGGTAGTACGTGGGTTTCGACAAGTCGAGGGTCTTGACTACACTGAAGTTTATGCTCCAGTAGCTCGCCCAGAGGCTATTCGCATCTTCCTAGCATATGCTTCGTATATGAACTTTACTGTCTTTCAAATGGCTGTCAAGACTGCCCTCTTGTATGGCAAGGTGAAGGAAGAAATCTACGTTGATCAACCTCCAGGGTTTGTCGACTAGAAGTATCCTAATCAAGTCTACAAGTTGGAAAAAGCGTTATATGGGCTGCATCAAGCTCCTAGAGCATGGTATGCAACCCTAACAAAGCATCTGCTCGAACATGGTTACACTCGCGGGACTATCGATCAAACATTATTCATAAAGCATGTCGACAAGGACCAGATACTCGTACAAATATATATCGATGACATAATCTTTGGATCAACAAGCCAAAAGCTTTGCAAAGAGTTCGAAAGTGTAATGAAGAAAAGATTTGAAATGAGTTCGTTGGGAGAAATGACCATGTTTTTGGGGGTTCAGGTTAAACATAATTCAACTCGAATCCTGCTACATCAAGCCAAGTATGTGGAGGATATTCTTGAGAAGTTTGCGCTTCACGAAGTTAAATCTGCCTTTACCCCAATGGCTGAACGACCTCTCCTGACTCCAGATCCTGAAGGTGAGTCCGTAGATCAAACTCTCTATCGATCGATGATCGGATCGCTGATGTATCTTACTGCAAGTCGACCTGACATAATGTTTGCAGTCTGTCAATGCGCTCGATATCAGGCTAATCCTAAACTTTCTCATCTTATTGTTGTTAAAAGAATTTTTCGGTATATCAAGGGAAGCCCTAAATTGGGTCTTTGGTATCCGAAGAATTATGAATTTGATCTTTATGCTTTTACTAACAGTAATTATGGAGGCTGTGAGCTTGACAGGAAATCCACTTCAGGAGGATGTTAATACGTAGGTGACAGATTAGTTTCATGGCAATGCAAGAAACAGCACACTGTTTCGACTTCAACAGCAGAGGCGGAATACGTTGCTGCATCAGCTTGCTGCTCTCAAGTTATCTGGATCCAACATCAGCTGTTGGACTACGGTTTGAATTACTTCGAAACCCCTATCTATTGTGACAATGAAGCGGCAATTCAAATAGCTAAAAACCCAGTCCAACACTCTAAAACCAAGCACATCGACATTAAAATTCACTTTATCAAGACTGTTATGAAAGATCTTTAATTCGAATCGAACAAGTCCACACTGATAACAATGTGGCGGACTTGTTCACAAAGCCATTTAACAAAGCTCGTTTCGATGTGCTTGTCGGATTTCTTAAAATGATACGTTTTGAGGATTAAGTTTTTTATTTTTTTTCTGTTTTTTTTCTTATTTTTTTTCTTTCTTCTTTTCTGAATTTAATTTTGGTTTTATTAGTTTACATTTTAATTATTTTTTTGTTTTAGGATACTTTAAAATTTGCGCATTCTTTTGTTTTGTACTCTCACCCATGCACAAATTTAGGGGGAGAAATAAAAAAAATCCAAAAACAATAAAAATTATAAAAAAAATCCAAAAATAGTGCCATTTCTGTTCAGCATTTTAAAATTTTGGTTGACAACTTCGGTTGTAAGTACTGTGATGGGAACTGAAATTAACAAGTGATAACGGACAACCTGAATCGGCATCACGTACCTACGTTGAATCGTCTACGCTCTGTACTCGATGTGCTGGTAGGCACGAAAGATTTTAAATGGACTTGACTAGGAAAGTTGAACTTAATGAATTTAAGGACTGGACAAACTTTGACCTAGTTAGATCCGTTTAACCTGATGTCACGATGCTCGGATAGGTTGAGCAGGGAGATATACATGATAATCTACCCGTCACATTAATTGAACTCGTACTTGCAATGGTGGCTTAACTTTTCCTCGATGTGCGTATTCTATCCTTAATTCCAATTGGATGGCGTGACTGGTAAATTCCGATAAATTAGGTCTGTAGAATATCATTTTCCTTCTTTCCGTCTGTTAGTCATATGTTGCACCCTTTGCGTGATTGGAAGATATCTGACCTGGATTGAAACATATGCAACTCTATTTCTCTGCAAGTTATATATATGAAATTCTTCTTATCTGTTAGCCATATGTTGTCTCCTTTGCGTGACATCTAATCCGACCTCGTACACAGCATATGCAACTTTCTACTTCTCAACCCCTCTAAAGTGATAAGTTATTAAATTTTGAATCTATCTTCTCTCTGAATGGTTGTCTACTCACCCGGTGTAAGGAGTACTCTGGAAGTTCTTGATGGCTGGGGCATATCAGGAAGCGGGAAACACGTTCCAGTACAATTAAAATTGAACTCATACAGATTGTCTGTAGATCTCGCTGCTCGATTTAGGTGGACAACAATATCCCTGGTTGTAGTCAGTTAAATGGTCATAAAGAAAATCTATTTGAGATTTAGGATCTATTATAATAACGAAAATCTACAATTAGGTATATGCCTGAATCTATCATTGGTAAAATGTCCAAAACTATCATAAATTTTTCGTGTTTAAGTGGACCACAATACTGGCAATCGATCAGACGAAGATGTGAAGATAAGGGTACCGACAAGTGGAACAAGGTTGTCCATCAACTTTGATCCAAGCATCACAAAAGTCATAATGGTTAAATCTTGTTGTGTAAAATTATTTTAGTCAAAATATTTTTCTCAATTTTAATTTTATTTTATTTTTATTTTTAAATGTCAATTTTTTAATTTTATTTTTATTATTATTTCCTTTACTATTTCAGTTTTATTCTTATTTTTTAATTTAATTTAATTTTATTTTTATTTTTTGTTTTCGAAATTAAATTAATCCTCAAAGTTTTTTTATTTGTTGAAAGTTGGAAATACTGGGTAGTTATCAGGTAAGAGGGTAAGTGAGAGTAAAAGGGGTAAAAAGGAGTTCACTGCCGGAATCTCCCCATTCACGAGATTCTTCCCGCAAACTCCTCTTAAACCCTCTCAAAAAGGCAAAAAAATTTCTTTTGATTTTAGGAAAACCGCTTACACCATCACAAAGGTAATCACTTCTAGGTGACAAATATGTATTTTGTTTCGTATTTCACCGTGTCATTATGCCAGAAATCACGAAAATCGATTCGTCGGAGCTTACGGCCGTAAGCTTAGGCCGTAAGCTCCAAGCACTCGAATTTTGGACTTAATTTTATTTTATTTTGGTGCTATTTTTTTTACATTTACATATTTTCAAGTGTTGTGCATCAATTCGATGTGTAGAATCCATATTTGGAGATTTTTCGACTGACGGTTCTTAGGCCGTAAACTCCTAGTTCACGGCCAAGGAACAGTGAGTTTACTGCTTTGATCTTTGAATGAATTAACTGAGGAATTTGTTTGTGATAATTTTCTCAAAAGAATCCTTAGGCCATAAACTCTTAGGCCGTAAACTTCGAGTTTACGGCCCAAGAACGAATTTCTCAGTTAATTTTCTTTTAAAAATTATTTTCACAGTTTCCTTACATTGTTGGCAGTAAACTTGATTTTATACAATGAAATTTTATTTTGATCATATTTTTAAGTTAGAATATTTTTTGGGTCAAAATAAAATTTTATTTTGAGGTTTCTTATAGTTCGTGTTTGAGTGCAGAAAATGGCAAATTTGAAATTTGCAGACATGCACAACCTTGCAATCATGCTTGCAGACCCTCCAGCAATTCACTCTGATATGCGCTCGATGATTCATCGGTTACGAGAATGTTCTTTAGCATCCGCGATCACGATCAACCCCGTGGTGTATCAAAATTTGATTCGAGAGTTTTGGGCGACCGCTCAGTCGAGCATGGATAATGATGGCAATTTTACTGTGAAAGCCAAAGTTCAGGGACGGGAGATTTTGATTGATGAAGGTTACATACGCGAGGCGCTGCTTATTAACGATCAACCCAATTTCCCAACTGAAATCAGAATCGAAGACGCTCAACGGATTCTACGCAGAATGAGCTACGAAGGAACTTTTCCGCCGACACTAAAGAAGTTGCTTCATCCATACTGGAGGTTCTTAGCGCATGTTTTTGTTAGTTGCATTTCGGGCAGAAGGTCTGGAGCCGATGATATTTCACAGCGCACAACTGGTGCATTGGTATCCCTTGATGCTGGCATAAGATTTAACTTCTCGAAGTTCATCTTGGATCAATTTGTTATTAACATCAGAGCCTCTACCTGAGATACTTTTTTGTTGTATCCTCGTTTTATCCAAGCATTCATCAATATTCAGTTTCCTGACGTAAGGAAGGAGGGAGAGACTCTTGATATGAAGTCCTTGGGTCCCCACACTGTGGGACTCATCAAACAAAATCGTAAAGGAAAATTTGTTTTTCAAGGATTGTATCCTCTAGAGAAATTTGGAAAGTTTACTGAGTTGGATGAACCGACAGAGTCATATGATTCGTCTGAACAAACCTCGTCAGAGCAGACATCTGCAGAAAAATCAACTCCAAATAACATAGTTATTGATGTATCAGAGGATGAAGGAACTGAAAGGGATAATTCACCAACTCCTGACGCTCAAATCGTCTCAAAGCTTGAAAAGGAGTTGAGACATTATGAAGATAGTGCAGAAATGCATGTCGGTGATGAAAGAAACGATACATTCAGTGATCTTGATTTAACAGGTTTTGATCGTGATGACATTGAGGCTTCTTTAGCCAGCAGTGAAAATTTTGTGTCGAATGAAAACCTTGACACGATTTTCAATAATGTCGATGACGTTGTTTTGCAAACAACAGAGACTAGGAAGTCAAGTGAAACGTTTGAAACCCAAACTTCAACATCAAAACAAATGGTGTCCGCTTCAATTCGTATAGAGGCAGTTATAGGATGTTCCCCTTCTATATCCGCTTCTCCTACACCAGAACCATTTATGAGTGTATTTACCCCAGACTCTGACCAACCTCAGTCTAAGAGACAAAGGCGAGATGTGAGGCAACCTGACCTAATTGCGAGCTTGATTAGCGGTCTTCCTACCCCTCCTGTCACTACTGCTACTACTACACTTACAACCACCAAGATGTTTCAAACAGGTCCGAGTTCAGCATTTACTATTGGTGGTCCCTCTGCGCCGCCTGGTTTCTCAGTTCCAAGATACAATCGGGATGTTGCTTCTGAGAGGTTGGCGTTGCACATGGCTGAAGAACAACTTCTGTCGCCAGACCCTCGAGGAAAAGGTGTTTCCATTGAATAAGGTGGTGCTAGGGATGACAATCTCGCTCTTTCTGGTTTGCAAAAGAAGATTTCAGTTTTAAGCCAGAAGAATATCGAGTTAGATATTCAGGTAGCGGAACTTTGTAATGAGAATGTAAATCTTAAGATTCAAGTCTCTAAGTTGCAATCAGATAAATCTAATCTTGGAGTACAAGTGGCCAAGCTCAAAAAGGATAAAAAGCTGAAGACTAAGCAGATTTCTGACTTGCAAGATCATTGCAATCTACTAACTTCAAGCTGCTTTGAACTGAAGAAGAAACTTGAAGTAGACCATGGAGACAAATATCAAACGTATGTTGAAGAACAGAGGATCAATATTCATGTGCAAGCTTTCCCAGTTGACCTACCAGTTGATCTACCAGTCGGTCAGTCTTCTGGTACTGGTAACCGTAGGGTTGATGAACCTCCTTTGGTTCCATATATTACAGAAATCATTTGTCGTGGTCAAGAACAAGAAGTGAAGAAAGGACAATTGTTGTTCAAGAGGAACACTAATCTGAATGCTTCTCGAGGCGAACCGTTGATCACAGTTATTGATCTTTAATTGGTTCGGTTCCGAGATACGTTTGGAGACAGATCAGGAGTCGCTTCTTGGGGATTTCATGAACCCCTTAAGATGTGGATAGTCATTCGTAAGAGCGGTAATTCTGAGTTGTATAAGAATAGCCATGATTTTAGCTCATTCACGAGGGTTGATTTGGAAGAACTTTCTCAAGCTCCCTTCATCAATTTAATGAATAATCCACAAGTTACTCAATTCAAGCACTTCCTTGATGATCAAGTTAAAAAAGGATTTTCATCTATGCGCACTGCAGAATCTGTCATATTTGAACATCCAGATGTTTTGGACTCGTCCACTGACAAGCCGTTGCAAATAGTGATGTGGCCCGCAACGAAACAGGTCAAGCAGTTTCCAGTACTTCAAGGCTTTTCAGATGGGTCTCTTAGTTCTTTGGAATTCTAGGTTTTTGATGAAACTACTTCTAGTGCTGTCATTAAGCTTAAAGATGAGTGCATCAGGCTCTATGATCGCAAAGACTTGTTGCAGTTTAGGAAATGGGATATTCACTATCTCAGAAACTTTCAGATTAAGGTTGTTGAGGATATACATGAAGAAGGTGCTAAAGTGTACACGACAATGGTGGCTGAGATTTTGCGCAAGCATATGTGGAATGGAGCCATGGGACAAATTGACGTTATGATTGTTAACAAGGGGATGGCCTCGAGCTAGTCCAAACCAGGGGGAGATTGAAAGGCCCTGCAAAATGGTTTGGTCTAGGTATAGTAGCTAGTGATAGGGGTTGTGTATGAAATATTTTTTTGTAATAGTTTGTGGTGGTAATGGAGTTTATGGCCGTAAACTGATCACGGTCATGGGGTCTATAAATAGGGTAGTGTCAGATAGACAGGTTGTTGATTCCTTCGTATTTTCTCCAAGTTGTATATGATGTTTTATTCCTTTAAGGCGTATGCAAGCTTTGTTCGTTTTGTTATTTGCTTATTATTTCTTCTTTGCTTCTGTTATTTGTCTTTGAACATTGGTAGATCCGTTTCTCGGACTTTACAATTACATGTGCTATATTCATCCTTTCTAAAGTTTTCAAAATGCCTGGGGTATTAAGAAGGGAAAAGGTCTAGAATTGGATATCACAAAAAGGATTAAACAATTGTCGATGATAGTCTAAGGTTTACCAAAGATTGGTTGCTCAAGAACAGTTGCAAGTATAGTGATAATTCTGGAAGGACCATATAGAGATAATATGTAAGGAGGAAACTCTTGTTCAGAAGTGATAGTCAAAATGGAATAAGGAAATGTTTCAAAGTTATAAATTATTCAATCTGTGTAAGATTAGGAAACTTAATGCAAGAAGGATGTTTCCAAGTAGCTGATCTCCTTTGGAATGCTCTGTAATGTGTATTGTCAAGTCTTTGCGACTTTGTGCATAATCATTACAAGAGGATCTAAGCTTATAAGTTTAGAATCTAACAGATTTCAGTAAATGGCATGAATTTGGAATTCTTGCATTTGCAGTAAGGATTTGGGACTGTGAAAAGAGGATCATTGGAGTTATGTTAAATTGATTTAATTCATAAAGTAAAGATCATAGACAAACACAGTATGCATACTTGGTGTATGGCATGACTAGTGTTTAGAAAACATAGTGTACATGCTTGGAGCATGGGACAACTATTGTTTTAAATTCAATAATAAAGTTGATAGCTAAAACAGTATACAATGAATAATGTGTAATCATATTGTGATAAATAAAAGGTGTTTTATTTATGTTTATAGGTTTTGATACCATATTAGATTCAATTATTCTTGTGTTTCATTTTGCCTGTTTTGACTTCCAGAATAAACTAGGTTATGCTTCCGAAATGACTAAGTTATTCAAACCATCCATAGTCGGTCATATGTTGGAAGTAGATATGAATCAAGACTATCATGGGTTGGCTTGTAGAGGTCTAAGATGTTGAACAAAGGGCTACAACACTCACGAGTGCTCATAATTTCTGAGTATTGGATTCAACCCCCACTCATTCGAATCACTTCATGGATTTTATCACGAGTGATCATGAGACGATAATATCTTATATTCTTCAAACCTAGAGATATGAATTGTTACTATGAGTTGGTTGTACATTGATTGCACGAAAACACATTGGTAACTCGATGTTATAAAAGGTGCCTTTGTGTATGATTCAACAAGTAGTTTAACAAGCTATATGAGTCAAAGTTTATCCATTCCTTTTACCTTCGGGATAAAAGCGATATATGTGGGCCCCTCGATGATTTGGTGATGACAAACGTAAGTGCTCGGCCGGGCCTGGACTGATTTGATTTGTTTAATTAGTCAGTCGTCATAAATCGAAAATCGGGAAACAACAAATGGACAAAGAGAATTATTATAATCCATGTCTCAGTCCATATGATATCTAGAATAGAGGAATATATGATCCCTTAACTAATGGACATGTCTTTGATTTGTTCAAAGTTCGATAGTGGCTTTTAAGAGCTACGATTGCTATTCGGGATCTTGGAGTCATACTTGAATAATAGTTTTAGACTTATCCAAGTGGGAGACTGTTGGATTAGGTGTTTAAGCCCATAACTATTATTGGTATGTATTCGACCAGAGAGTAGCATGGTCCATTTGGATTGCATATCATCAGGACAATCTGTTAGGATGGACTTTTGAGAGAAGATTATTTATGGTTTATTAATATATTATAAGTTATAATATATTAATATAAAATCATATGTTTTAATTAGTATTGATCAAGAATTAATTTGGAACTAATTTAGTGGTCAAAAGAGACTAATTAAATCTATGGGGACTAATTATGATAATTAGTTATATTTATATGTGTTGGGCTTATGATCCATGTTGGACAAAGTTTATGTATGGATACATAAAGAGTTGGGCCACATCAACCATGGATCATAAAACCCATGGGTATAGATTTGGGTTATATCCACGACCCTAGAAATTCCACATATAAATAGATACTTCATTGCCCAAAATCGCCACTTGTATCTTTTTGGAGTTCATGGTGTCTTTTGTGTGCATGGAATTCTCTCTCAAGTGCATCCTTTGTCCATGGTGTGTTGTGATTCCATTTGAGGCTTCCACACTATTGGGGCTAAGCTCTTTAAGGCCAAATTCACCAAGACTTCAAACTCCATCAAAAGGTATGTCATGCTAACTAGTATATTATATCTTTATGTTAAATGCATGCTAGTTGTATGATTAATACCTTGGAAACCATTTGCATGTATAATTAGTGTAAACATAGATCCAAGGTATTTAGGGTCATATGTGGAACATAGGATGTTGCAGTATACCAAAATCCAATAGTTTTAACATTACTCCTTATGAAATAATAAACAATCGGAAACCTAATGTCAAGTTCTTTCATGTTTTTGGATGTATGTGCTTTACTATGAATCTCAAGGATAATCTTTCGAAATTTCGAGCAAAAGTAGATGAAGGACTTTTCTTGGGATATTCACATAACTCGGTTTCATATCGATTATTGAAAAAACAAACACAAAAAGTGGAAGAAACATTTAATCTTACGTTTGATGATCATTATGTTAAACAAGTTGAAAAGAGTTTTGAGAATCATCCTATTCTTAATGAGTCATATGATGAATATGATATTTCAAATTTGATGTATGTTGATTATGATTTAATTTTTGTTGTTGCAGATAATGTTGCTGATGCTGAAATTAATGCAAATGATAATCATCTTCCGGAATCTATGAAGCATATTGATGATTCGACATTCACTCAAAGTATTTTGGATATGCATTCAACATCGAATTCTCCAATTGTTGGCAAAAGTATGAAAAATAATCCAGTGGAGGGGAGCACTTGGATTCGACTACCCCGGTTGGAGGGGAGCATCCTTTCGAGGGGGAGAAAGGGTGAATGAATGAGGATGTTGATGGGGAGCATCATGTTGAGGGGAGCATCCGATTGATGTGAATATCGAGAGGGAACAAATGATCCAATAGAATAGAATTATGGTCATATTGAAAATTTTCATGATACTAATGACGAACATTCTATTTCAGGATCAGAAAATGATGAATTTTTTGAAGATGCGCCATTGGATTTTGATCCATCATATCCACCTCTGGAAAAATGGACAGTAGATCATCCAAAAGAACAAGTCATTGGAAATCCACAAGATGGTGTTTTGACTAGAGCTCAAATTCGTGCAAAGAATGAGGTACCAAATGAACATCTAGAGTTTTGTATGTTTAATCTGTTCATTTCAAAAATTGAACCAAAAACTATTAAGGTTTCAATGGAATACTCAGATTGGGTTGTTGCAATGCAATCTGAATTGGCTGAGTTCGAAAGAAACTAGGTTTGGTGGTTAATTCCTAAACCTGAAAATTTTTCGATTCTTATATTAAAATGGATTTTCAAAAATCAAAGTGACAAGGACGAAAATATTATTCGAAATAAAGCTAGGCTTGTTGTAAAAGATTATTCATAGCAAGAAGGAATAGACTATGAAGAAACTTTCGCCCTTGTTGCAAGACTCGAGGCAGTTCAAATATTTTTGTCTTATTCAGCTCATAAAGATTTTGATGTTTATCAAATGGATGTGAAGTGTGCATTTTTAAATGGAGAACTAGAAGAAACTGTATATGTAGAACAACCTCCAGGTTTTGTAAATGAAGAGTTTCCTAATCATTGTTATTTTTTTATAAGGCTGTGTATGGGTTATAACAAGCACAAAGAGCATGGTATGGTACTTTAACTTTTATTCTAAAACAATCAAATTTTAAACAAGGATCAGTTGATCCCACTTTATTACGAAAGAAAGTAGGCGATCATCTAATGGTTATTCAAATTTATGTTGATGATATTATTTTTGGCTCTACTGATCCAACTTTGTCTAATGAGTTTGAAAATTTGATGAAAAATAAATTTGAGATGAGCATGATGGGAAAAATCAACAATTTTCTTGGTTTGAATATTCGAAAAGGCAGAGAAGGAATCTTCATCAATCAAGAAAAATATACCAAGAATTTACTCCAAAAATTTGGGTTGAAGAATAGCACGAAATTACGAGTACCAATGGCAACTGACACTAAGCTGACACCTTCGTTAGATAAACCTGCTATTGACTTGAATCTATACAGAAGCATGATAGGTTCATTACTTTATCTCACAACAACTAGACCTGATATCATGTTTCCTGTTTGTAATTATGCTAGGTATCAGTCAAATCCACGAGAAGCACATCTTACTGCAGTCAATAATATTTTTCGCTATCTCAAAGGATAAATTTCATTAGGATTGTGGTATCCTTTGAAAATATATTCTTCATTCAAGCATTTTCATATGCTGACTTAGGTGGTTGTAATCTGGATAGAAAAAGCATAAGTGGAGGTTGTCAATTACTAGATGAGAAATTGGTAAGCTGACAGTCAAAGAAGCAAACACATGTTTCAATTTCAACCGCAAAAGCTGAATATGTTGCTACCGCAACTTGTACTTCACAAATCATTTGGATTCAAAGTCAACTGCGAGATTATGCAATAAACATGAAAAATATTCCATCATATTGTGACTCACAAAGTGCTATACGCATTTGTTAAAATCTAGTTCATCATTCTAAAACCAAACATATTGTACTTCGTTATCATTTCATAAAAGATCATGTTGAAGATGGTAATATTGAAGTTCATTTTGTAAAAACTACTGATCACCTTGCTGATATTTTTACAAAACCATTGGATGAAAAATCGCTTGTTAGAATTTTGTCAGGTTTGGAAATAGTCGAAGGGGAGTCTGTATGTAAGAATGATTTGAAAGAATAACAGCAAATTGACTACTGTCAATGTCAATGGTACTGTTCATAGTTAACGCTTCTCTTTCGACATTTGGGGAAAAAATCGATAGTTTGGTAAATTTTTAGTTTTCATTTTTTTTAATTTTCAAAAAATTCAAAAATACAAAAAGATTTTCTTTCTTTTCAAAAATTACGAAAGATCAGAAAGATTTTCTTCTGTTATTTGTTTTAATTTTTGAAAAATTTAAAAATACAAAAATATTTTCTTTTTTTTCAAAAATACAAAAGACGAAAAAGATTTTTCTTTAGATGTTTGTTATTTTGTATTTTGTTTTTCCTTCTTATGTGATGAAATCAAGAATATATTTCAAGATGTACTCTAGCATTTCTTAGGTAAGGTATACTTTTGAAATTTTGTACTGGTTAGGATGTCCCTTGAAGCATGTTGGAGCATGTCGACTCAAGCCTCCATTAACTCAATGTGTGATATCGAAAGCCTTAATAAAATCTTTTCACATGAAACATTTCTTCCCAATCAGGCTTGTATTCACATTATTCTATTGAGTTACCTAACTCTTCTCAAATGAGTTAAAAGTTTTCTGTTTGGTCCAAAAAAACAGAGGTACAATTGGGTTCTTAAAACCATCTTTTTCATCTCAAAATTCTAACACATTTCACACACAATGACGTATGTCCAAGAGGTCATTGATCAAACCAATCATGACTTAGACATATCAAACCTCTGTGTTTATGATCTTGATTCATGAGACCGTGATGAAAGTGAAACCCAATTTTTCAAATTTTTTAAGGAATTTACGGGGAACTATATTCCATATTTTCATGAAACATTTGTTTCAGTACCAATTTTCGATGCTCCAAATCATATTCTTTCATTATGAGTGGTCTTGATCAAATGTTCGAAACCCACGACATTTGTTTCCCAACAAGATCCACCTGAACATTGTTTTTCTTTGAATATGATTTCCGTGTGAGTATCTTTTCTTTCAACTGTCACATTCACTTTTATCCAAAGCATACTTGTCACTTACTACACTGGTCACAAAGGTAATTTCGATTACAATTACTCACCTTATGTTTAGGTTGATATGTATCGAAATTTTAATCCACGCACGAAACCTTGAAAAAGAAGCCCTTCGACACTTCTTTATAAGTATTCGATTGTATTTAACGGGAAACTACACAAGCACTTGGTCATCTCTCTTGATGATTAACGAAGAAACCTTTACCCAGGGTTTAACTGCTTTTTTGTCGAAATTGTAATTTTCGACATCACAGAACCAAATTTTTTTTACTAATGATTCTTATCTTATGCATTTGGCAGACTACACTCACGAAATCCTTGAGGTTCTGAGTATTACCAACTCAGGCTGATGATTTCGACACTCTGGAAAATGACTTAACTTTTCATCCTAAAAGTGAAAGAGCCTTACCACCATAACGAAGGCTAGTGACGGTTACAATTCCATTGAATAGTACAAACAGGCTGTTTGACAAGACTCTTTGTATTCCTTCCCAGTTTCAAGGCAATATGATGGTTGGTTTTTCATGCATGGCTAGTTTATCGGCTATAGGGTGCGAGTTTCAAAGAGCCAAATCGGATCTCATTTAATACTAAAACTGTTTCAATTTCAAATTTATAAGAAACATATAAAAGGCTGTTCATATATCCTTTTATACTTACACGTTCAAAATCTCAGAAGATCAAAAAGCCCTAATTCTCTGTTCTTCAAAATCCCGTTCAACCTTTCAACAGTGGCTGATACTCAAAGTACCACTACTGAAGATGTTGTTTCTCAACCGATTATGAAGATTCAAATCACTAACTATCAGGTTGAAGGCGATGTGTCAGTGTATCCGGACGAACTTAAGATGCTGACAGTTACTCTTCAACATGCAAGTCTTTCAACTGCAATGTTCAATGCCTTTGAAGTTTTGATGTCCTGGTTGTCAATGGAGGATTCTACTGCATCTTACAGCAAAGCTACTAATGTCATCACATTTAATTTGGCTAATGACAAACGAGTGAGACTTACGAATAAGCGATTTACTCAAATCTTGGCAATTCCAAATTCATCACCATTCTTTCAGTTCACTAGTACTCAGATAATGCACATGTTTATTGACATGGGACATCAACCACCTCTTCTCAAAATCAACAATTTCAAGAAGGCTGGTCTACCTTGCATCTGTAATTTCTTATTCGGAATCTATATTCGTTGCTTAACTAGGTGAAGTGTTGGGCTAGACAAGCGGACGATGGAAGTATATGCAATGGTAGCAGGTCTGTATTATGATCTAAATGTTGATTATGCTACTCAACTGTGGAAAGAATTTATCAAAAGTCTCGAAAATATGAATGTGGTTAGCTAGACTTTACGATAAACAAAATGATGTTTATCATGGCACAATACAAGATAATCGAGAAATTCGACAATGAAGATGATTACATTCACATGAAACTTAGGTTTCATGCAGTCCTTGGAAATTAACTAGAGGAGATATGGTCTTTGATAAAGATTAAGAAGGTGGTGAGCATAACGAAATATGTTCTGTTCGAGAATATGATACAAAACTTTTGGTATCATATTGTAAGAGCGAATAATCAAGTATGTGATTTCTCTGTTGCCGATTTACCATTCATGAACATGAATGGCCTTATTCAAGTTGCATTAATTTTGAAAGATATAAAGGTTTTGCAACGTCAAGGAACAGATAAAGATGTTTTGAAGCTGGGTCTAGGTCACATCAAAATTTTCATAGACAATTACTATGATTGTCTAGCCTTGACCGATATAGAATTAGCATCAGCTTCATGTAAAGAAATAACTGTTGCCATGGAAGCCACGAAGACCCATGCAGAATTGAAGAAATATGCAGATGGAGAAAATTGCTTGAAACCGTTTGGATTGGTTTTTGCTGGGAAAGACAAAAATGGGAATGCTAAGAGATTTCTTTTTCAAGCCTGCGAAGTGGAGAGATATACAACTGCTCAATATACGAACTTCATTGTTCATATGAATAACTGTCTGAAGAATAATCAAGGATATAAAAAGGAATTGAATAAGATTTTGACTTGCTACTCTGAATTCGAAGGATGATGCATTTTGCTGCATAGATTATCACAAATTGAGAAGTTTGACATTATCACAAAGGGGGAGATTGTAAGGGTCGAAGTTTTGGTTGTAATATGTCGAAATTTGTAATGTTATTTACAAGACACTCTATGTCAAAACTTAGTGTTTTAGTCCTTGTAATTTTTTGTATGTTTTCATGCCTCCTATAAATAGGGACTTTACTTAGAGTTAGATAAGGATCCGAATTCGTCTTGTCTACTTTCTCTCTATAAACATTGAAAGCATAATATGAGCTGAAAGCAGATTCTATTTACTCTTGTTGTTTGTTTACTCAATTACTCTGATATAGTTTGTAATTCTCGATTCAATACATCATGAAGGTGAGATCTAAGAAATGGAAAGCCAACGTAAAGACTTTTTACCTCCAAATGATAGCTAACACAGAGTAGATGTCGGATCTACTACTTATCCCTTTGCTCCAACCTCTTCAAGTTCCATGTTCCTTCACAACCACACCAAAATCACTCTTTAAGGCTTTCTCTCACACACACACACACTCAAGAAGGTATAAGGCTCGGAGTAGGGTTTCTCTAAACTGTAAGGGAGATAAGGGAGGTTGGTGAGGGGACTTAAGGTCCTTTAAATAGGGTGCAAACCCTAAAAATTAGGGTTTTCATGCACAACCTCAACTCATTGAGTTGGAGTCCTCAAACTCGTCGAGAAGGTACCATAATCCATGTGGTTTTATTAGTTTCTACATAATGAGTTGGGGCCTCAAACTCGTCGAGTAGGTCTTATGTGATGTGTAAAAATCATTAAAATTTCATACATGGGTGTCAGAATGTTACAATTCTCCCCTACTTAAATTAGGCTTCGTCCTCAAAGCCTGCTATGGTGAACATATCCGGATAGTGCTCTCGCATCTCTGGATCTGGCTCCTAAGTCTACTCGAATCCCCTCATATGTTGCCACTGTACCTTTACCAAAGGTATCTCCTTGTTACATAGAATCTTCACCTTCCATTCCAAAATACCCACCAATCTCTCTATGTAGTTCAAGTGCTTGTCGGCCTGAATATCATCCAATGATACAATTGCCCCTCATCCAATACGCACTTCGGCAACTGCGAAACATGGAATGTGTTATGGATCTAACTAAGCTCCTCAGGGAGATCCAATCTATATGCCACGTTGCCAACCCTGACAATAATCTGAAAGGGTCTAATGTATCGGGGACCCAACGTTCCCGTATTCCCGAAGCGGATCACACCCTTCCAGGGTGAGACCTTCAGCAATACCATATTCCCGACCTAAAACTCCAACTAGGATCGGCGCCAGTCGGCATAACTTTTCTGCCGACTCTGAGTAGTCTGCAATCACTGTCTAATTTGCCGAATCTTCTCAGTGGTCTATAGAACCACCTCAGTCCGACTTATGACCCTGTAGCCAACCTCTCCCCAACTGACTGGGGTACACCACCTCCATCCATAAAATAGATCGAAAGGTGAAGCACTAATGCTGGAATGAATGTTGTTGTTGTAGGAGAACTCTGCAAGGGGTAGGTGGGAATCCCTGCTCCCACCGAGGTCAATGATGCAAGAGCTCAACATATCCTAGAGGATCCGAACGGTCCACTCAATATAGCCACCTTTCTATGGATGGTAAGCGTTGCTGAAATGCATCCTCATGCCTAGTTCCTCATGGAACTTCTACTAGAAACGGGAGATGAACCAGACATCCCGATTTTACACAATAGAGATTGGCACCCAGTGCTGAGCAATGATCTCGCGGAGATATACATTGACTAGCATCTCGGCCGATGAACTCTCCCGAATAGCCAGAAAATGGGAGCTCTTGGTCAATCGATCCACGATGACCCATATAGCATCATATCCCATCGTTTTCCTTGACAACTTGGTAATAAAGTCCATCGTGATATACTCCTATTTCCACATGGGAATATCCAGAGGCTGAAGCTTGTCATGCGACCTCTGATGCTCGCCCTTGACCATCCTGCAGGTCAAGCACCTCTCAACCTACCAAGCGATCTCTCGCTTCATGCACGGCCACCAGTAACTCAGACTCAAATTTGATACTTCTTAGTGGCCCCCGGGTGAATAAAGAAACGAGACTTATCAGCATCCTCCAGTACAATCTGTCTGACCCCACCAGACATCGGAACCTATACCCGACATCGGAAACTATCCTACATGAATCTGGTGATCTCACCCCTAATCCTCTCCAGCTTCTAGTTCTCCTATCGCACACCGTCAGCCTAAGCTTCCTTGATCAAGCTCACACATCGAGAATCTACTGATATCCTCATACATGCCACTGGATCAGAAGATCCTGGTGAGTTGTAGGTTAAGGTGTTCGCAACCACATTCGCTTTACCAAGATGGTAAATGATCTCATAGTCATAATCCTTGACTACGTCCAACCACCTACACTACATCTATGATGTGTCTCAAGCTCTTTTGGTCTGTGTAGATGGTACATCGGACCCTTTAGAGGTAATGCATCTAGATCTTGAAAGTGAACACCACCGCTCCCAACTCCAAGTCATGTGTGGGATATCTCATCTCATGTTGTTTCAACTATTGCAATGCATAGGCTATCACTCGTCCTCTCCGCATGAGGATCAATCCTAGTCTGGTGGTGGATGCATCATAGAAAACCACAAAGTCCCCCACTCCCTCTAGGAGGGTCAAGAATAGAGCCTCGCACAACCGCTACCAAAGGTTCTCAAACACTGTCTGCTACTCAGGGCCCTAACATAAATATATCCCTCTTTCTCATCAAAGGAGTGAGGGGTACTACAATCTTGGAGAAATATTGTATAAATATGTGGTAGTACCCTGTCAATCCTAAGAAGCTCCTGATATCCGAAGGAGATTTCGAAACCTCCCACTGCATAACCACATCGATCTTGGTGGGGTCAACCAAAATCCCCTCCTGGTTAACAAGATGTCCAAGGAACTGAACCTCTCATAACCAAAAATCGCATTTCGAGAACTTGGCATAAAGTTGCTCTCACCTCAAAACTCCCAAAAGCTCACGGAGATGCTCCTCATGCTGCTCTCTGGTCTTGGATTATACCAGGATGTTGTCTATAAACACAATGACCGAGAAATCGAGCATCGGTCGGCATACCCGATTCATCAGGGTCAAGAATACTGCCAACATGTTGGCCAGCCCAAACGGCATCACCACGAACTCATAATATCTATAATAAGTTTCGAACACGCTCTTATCCACGTCCTCCTCCCTAACCCTGACTTGATGGTATCCGGACCTTAGGTCTATCTTGGAGAACCAAGAATCTCCCTGCAACTAATTGAAAAGAACACACAATCCTCAGAAGTGGATAACGGTTCTTCATCGTTAAATTTTTCAACTCCTGATAATCGATGCACATCTGGTGTGAACCATCCTTCTTTTTGACGAAGAGAATCAATGCTCCCCACGGAGAGCTGCTTGAATGAACTGCTTTCCTAGCAACCCCTGCAACTGAGATGATAGCTCCTGCATCTCTGGCAGTGCTAATTGGTACGATGCCTTGGCAATAGATGCCACTCTTGGTACAAGGTCGATCCTGAACTCGACCTGTGATATGTGTATTTTTATATATATTTTTATGCACTTTATCTTAATATTTTGGCCTTATTTATTCTATTTTATAACTAAAGAGTACTCATAATACTTTGAATTATGTTTTGCAGCTATTTGTTGGTGATAAAGCACAAAAGAAGAGACTGAAGCGGAAAACGGGATTAGAAGCTAAAAGAAAGAAAAGAGTGCTGAGGTAGCGAGTACGCCCCGCGTACCTTAAAGTTACGCCCCGCGTACCTGCTTGCATCAGATATACTTGATCGCGTGATTATCCAGAGTACGCGCTGCGTAATCCTAAGTACGCCTAGCGTACTTAGGTCGGCCACAAAGATTATAAATGTCGGTTTTTAGCTAACCAGAAAGAGGGATTCGACTTCTAACCTAATTTAGTCGACAATTAACTTCTGTTAAGCCGTTTTGAGGGTCTAGGAGGTGGCCGGAAGGCCGTTAAGCTAACGGGAGCAGAGATCGGAAGGATTGGAGAGCGGATTCATGTCAGTAATCATGTGGTTTGTTAACGTGACCATGTTTACCATTCCATTGTGTTACTATTCTGTATTTAGTTTCTGACTTGGGTGTAAAAACCTTTTACTTTGTGTTTATGATTGAATGAAGCTTTGATTATTAGACTAATTGCTATATTGAATAGTTTGTTTGTGTTTAATTTATCTTGCCAAGCTTGTTAAAAGATCCTTATGTATTAATGATGATTATTTTCTGTTAATTGTTAAGTGAATTGAGTTGTATGAATATATGCTTGATTGTTTGTCTCTTATGATTTTGATGACCATCGAGATTATAAGTCTAGAAATAACGAATGTGAAACTAGGATTAACATGGGAATAAATAAGTTAATGTGTGAGCCTTGTTTGATGACCATCAACAAGAGGTTAATTAAATGTTTAAATTAACTAAATTTACAAGTCTTGCTTGATACGAACTGAACACTAGGAAGCATGTTAGTTTAATCAATTGATCACTGTTTGAATTAACTTGTTTGCTAAAGGATTAGTTATAGTGAACGCGAATCTAATCATTTTAGGAATCGGTGAACATGAATAAATGAATTTGTGTATGCAATTGTCTATGTTTTTAAGGTGGAATGTGTCTAAACCAAAGTACCTGAAGAGATTTGTTTTCCTATTAGTTTATCGAGAATGGGTAATTAATTATTAGTTTGAGGTTTATTAAATTATGTCTTCTATTCTTTTCGTGTGACCTATAATCAGATATATTAAATTGATCCACCGTTCCCTGTGATCGACACCCGACTTACCTAAGCTATACTGTAATCTGACTAGGTACACTGCCTATAAGTGCATAGTTAGTCTAAGTTTGTTAGGTTATAAATATTAAAATTAATGGGTACTTTTGTGCACATTAACCTGCTTCTCAGGAGGCACTCTCGGTAACTCCTTCGAAAGCAGATCCGCAAAATCTCTAATCACTGGAACCTCAGAAACCGATAACTTGATCTCTGACTCGTGCATCCATCACATACGACAAATACCCCACATACCCATGATAAATAAACTACCGAGCCCTAGTAGTTGACCAAAACCTTGAACCCAACCTAGTGTCCTCACTATAGACCATCAGTCCCCCCCCCCCACTTGGGATTCAAACTACCACACGTAGTCCCTCATTGTTAATCATGGCACCGAAGTGACTTAACCAGTCCATATGTAACGACCAAAAATTTCAACAAAATTTAAACTTTTCAAAACTACCCATTTTAATAATGTTATTACAAAAAGGTTTTCAATACATTTATTATCAGAGTATTCCCAGAACCATGTCATAAAACATAAACACGAGGAGCGGTACGATCACGCCTTCGCCTTGCCACGGTCTCCTGAAGAACCTGAAAAAAACATTAAACCATAACTGTAAGCCCGAAAGCTTAGTGAGATACCCCCAAAATACAAACCACATGTACCATACACATATAACATATCAAATCATAACCGATCACAGAACAGCCATGCATATCGGGTCTACTGTGTGACTGGTCCGCCGTATCGGGCCTTCAATCCACCGGGTCCATCCTCCGAGTCTAGTCATATCCCTCGAGTCTGCAGTGTGGATGGTCCGCCCACACCGGGCCTTTAACCCAACTGGTCCACTCTCTGAGTCTACAACATGACTGGTCCGACCGCATCGGGCCTTCAGTCGGCCTGGTCCACTCTCCGAGCCTCGGCACATCTGGTCCGCCCTCGTGGGGCCTACAGCCTATTCGGACCGTTCGCTGGGCCTTCGGAACAACTGGTCCACCCTGGGTATCTTAGCCAACAGCACAAAGCAAGACCCGCCTCAACTCAACTCCAGTCCAAACAACCATGTGCACATAAACATACAATCATATAACGGTTCACAGTCAACAAGCCGATCAAACACATCACATAACATATCATCATCCTAACCAGGATACCGACCTAACTGGTCACTAGCATAGCATCACCCTACATATCAGGATACCGATCTTAACCAGATCTCTAACATATACCATCCTAGCTACCAAGATGCAAACATATCAAAGCAATAACATAACAACGAATACCTGGATCTCAATCCGATAAAGGTCCGGCCTTGATGCCTTAGACTCTGTTGATATAGTGAGGATAACTCACCTCGCGATTTTCAATACTCTGAACTGAAGAAGCGGATTCTTGAATTACCAACTCACCGCAAATCCCGAACTAGCCAACATAGCACAAATACACATTAGGCCAAGCATACATCCACTTATCGGGCCAAGGCTAAAGTCCAAATCTTATACAAAGTCCAATATTGGCCCAATTTACCAAATTGGGCCCACCTCACCAAATGGGCCTAGATCCAAGGTCCATAACAATAATTGGGCCCAAAATACTCTATCCAAAATTTTCAGTCATGGCCCATAATCCAACAACCCACAACCGACCCAAACTCTAAGGCCCAACATTAAGGTCCAATCAGGGGGAGTATGTTGGGCGTACCCTCCTTGGTATGCGGGGCGTACACGCTGAATCACAGAAGAGGATCGAGGCACTGGCCTGCTACGCGGGGCGTACTCAAGTGCTACGCGGGGCGTAACTTTGCAATTCATTAAGTCCTTATAACCTCTTAATGGCTTAAGCTCTTAAGCCCAAACTTCAGATCCCTAGGCCAAATATGCCTAAGATTCATAAAGTCTCAAACTTTATCAGTTGGGACGTCCATAAAGCTCTTAATCCAAGGTCTTAATCCATTAAGACCTATATATCTCACACATAGAACAACCACAACCCTTGGGACCTCATTTTTCTCACTCAAGACCTCTCCTAAGGTCTGAAAGGACAGATAATCTCGGCCAACACAAAGCATGAATCAAGATGAGAACTTTTGGGACAAGAATGATGCTAAAATTTCACAGCACTTAGATCTATGCAAAATAATTGGAAGCAAGAAGCTTTATACCTAAAATAAGCTCCAAAGGATGATATCTCTCCAGATCTACAAGCTCCAATCGTTCCTCTCCTTCTTTGACAACTTCTCATTTCTTCTTCTAGCTTCTCTTTTGCCTAAATGAGCTTTCCAAGACCAAACACACCCAACAATGGAGGGAATACGGGTTTCTAGGGTTTCTGAGGTTAAGGGTAAGCTTATGGAGGCTAGGGTATGAACCAACATGTTCCTTATATAGTGGCTGACCCTAAAATTTGGGTTTGCGGTTTCTGAGAGTACGATGGGCGTACCTCTAGTACGCTGGGCGTACTCACCCAAACACCCGCGTATTACTCCCCTCACTACGCTGGGCGTACGTCCAACTTACGCTGGGCGTACCCAGCCAATTTCAAGCATGCATGTCATGAATACATGTGACCTTTTCCACTTATCCATCAAGAACTATAATCAATTATTATCTTCAAAATGCCACAACTCCTCTACTCTAAAGCCGCTCCCAATAGACTTTACATTCACACGAGGGTGGCGAGAAGCCCTATGCTTCTAACAACATACACCAGTCCGAAACCTTCTCGGATAAAACCCATTTCCCATAAAGTACCAACACTCCCCTTTCTCTTAAATCTCAGGGACTCATAATTAAATACTTTAAGAACGAGGTGTTACAATTCTCCCCCACTTAAATTAGACTTCATCCTCGAAGTTTGTGGCAACTCTACTCCAGAACTACCCCCGCAATGCACCACCTGGCATTCAGCGGACCAGGTTCCTCAAGACTCAACCATCGAAATCCGAAACCCAACTTTTCCTTTCTTGCTGACAGGATGACACATGCTTCATCCTCAGAGCAACTCCCACGAGTTCTCCACCGCAATCTCATAACCACACTGAACTGGCTCTAGTGTCCTCGGGTTAGGAAAAACCCGATACACTGATGACACTTCCAAACATCCTTCAGGATGAATTTCCACCACATAAAACAAGGTCTAACTGGAAATCCGAGATTATATCCATGCATTCCTGCCGAGCCTCAGCAACCATCCAACCCGGATGTGATCCCATACCACTGCCGCAATCACGCTGCTCAATGACCATAATTGGACCACTCCAAACATAACTCTGCTCTGCTACTTTCACTTCCGTGAATTTACACTCCCTTATAGTATAACTGCGATCCATGCAATACACATGTTCTGAATCTGCTCGCAAGGACTCACGGGTCCATGCACCATCTCCACTAATCAAGATCAATACCCGGGGCCAGATCTTCTAATGCTAACACATCGCGACATACTTAACCCATTTCCTCGAACCGGTCTAACAATACCTGCAGAGTCTTCAGCATGACTGGACCGCCTTACTAGGCCTTCAGCCAATCTGGGCCACTCTCAAAATCTTCAGCCAATCTGGACCGCCCTCCAGGGCCTTCGGTCTGGCTAGACCATCCTCCGAGCCTTTGGCCTGACTGCTACGCCTACCGGCCTTTAGTCTATCCGGACCGCTCAACTAGCATTCATCACTCCGAGTTATCTCTCCGGGAAATCCTCCCATGTATACTGTTCTAGCCCTCTAGGGTTTTCGAACTCTATCTCCATCATACATACTCGATCCCAGCCTAATCCCAGGCCCTCCACAAACAAATTCCCGAGGTCTGTATCCCGCCCCGCACACCTGCCACTTACTCATACCTACTTGCACTCTTGACTAACAAAACCACTGCTGAATCCCAAGCAGCCAAACAACCTCTCATGCCCATCGACCTTCCGGAGAATTTCCAATTCTCCCCCACATAGGGTACTGACTATCGACCACCAGTAGCTATCACCGACCTCCCAAAACAACCCTGCATAAAACCAACACTTACACGCAGACGGATTCCCACTAGCACTAGCGACCTTCACGAAAATCACATTTCCACACTGATCATCCAGCTCGAAAGAAACTCAATCTTCAGCTAACCACTCCTCAAACTGCAGATGCTACCCGACATTTGGACCAACGCCAGATTTCCACTAATAACCCCCATGAATCATAACCAACGAAATTCCTAATACTAAACCCATAACCATACCAACCCTCAAAGAACAATGAACATCAAACCGAAGACCACACAACGAGACTAGTAGACAAACAACACCCCCACAATAATCACAAGATAACAAGCTAACAAGAAAGGAACACACCCGCAACTACATCCGGCACTGCCCTGACCTCCTCTGCTGAAAGCTGAAAAGCACGACCCTGAGCCCATGGGGGCTCCGCTCCACTTTGACCTCCACCTGTGATCCTCAAAGTGGCCGGTGCTGGAGCCTGCACCAGTCCCGCAACAAGCTGTGGACAGTTGACCCTCAAGTGCCCAACCTGATGACAATGATAACAGATCCTCAAATCCCGACCCGAGGCTGCCTGCCGACAATCCCTTGCATAGTGTCTATCCTTCCTACACTTGCGGCATGCACCACCAGAACTTCAAACTCCGGTGTGACCCCTCCCACACTTCCCACAAGCATGGCTGATCTGATCTCCCACCCTGAAATCAATGGTCTTCGACCGTTTCGGTGCCGGCGGCGACTGTACCGGAGCCTGCCTCAGCTCACGCAACTGCAACTCAATCTCTAACTCACGCCGCTTGGCGGCCTCCTGCAACTCCAACAAAGTCTCGCACCTCTGCGTAGACACAAACTGTCTGATATGTCTCTTTAGCATAATCAGATATCGGGACATCTGATCCTGCTTTGAAGCAAACTCAGGGCAAAACATCGCTCTCTCAGTGAACATCCTGGTGATCTCCGTCACCGACTCCGAATCCTGCTTCAGCTCAAAGAACTCCTGATCCAATCTCTCCCTCTCGACCTGCGGAACATAACGAGTGCTGAACATCTCTCTGAACTGATCCCATGAAACCGCAGCCCTCTGCGCATCCGAATATGATTTTTGGTCAATCTCCACCAATCCTTTGGACCGAGCCTTAACAGGTTCAGAGCACACCTCACCCTCTGATCAGTAGGGCATGAACACGTGAAGAAACTGATGGGTTTTGGTCATAAGACATCCTATGTGCTCATACAAACCCTAATGCTTGGATCTAGGTTTCTCTATAGTACATGCTTTGAATCCAAGACTATAAACCCTAATTCTAACATATAAGTAATCATATTAACATGTAATTAGGTTTAGAACATACCTTGATTGTTATGTAGCAATAACAATCCCAATTCCTCCTTGAATTTGCTTTGGAAGGCTTAGAGTCACAAGTGTCACTCCTCTAATGGCTTACAAACACCATAAGCAAATGGAGAAGGTATAAAGAGAGAGGTGAGAGGTTAGAATTCGTATCTAGGACCTCTTGGGAAGGGATACCCGAATTCATGACCCTAGGGGTGTTTATATAGGTGTAGAGATAGGGTTTCAGTCATTATCCTTATCTAGTTGATTATCCATTAAGCAACCAATAAGATAATCCTTGAATCCTTATCATACTCGAATTCTAAGGCTTTCCAACCTTAAATTCGTCCACCATATAAATAAGATAATCCTTACCTTATTTTGTAACTATCACATAATTACAAATCAGCCCCTCTAGTTTAATTAATTACATTTGATCACAAAACTAATTCTTAATTAATTATTAACCAATATTAATTAAACAAATATGATTTCTCCTTTAATATATTATTCTTATAACATATTAATAAATCATATTATCCTCTCTCTCTTTATTCATTTCTCCAATCAAGTTGCTTTGGTGAAGGCAACCCAAAAGGACCATGCACCATCGGGTCAAGTACATACCAAAATAGTTATGGACTTAGACACTAATCCAACAGTCTCCCACTTGGATAAGTCTAACAACTATTCTGCGTATGACTTTAGATCCTGATCTGCAATCGTAGCTTTCCAAAGCCGCTGTCAACTCTGATCATATCAGATACGCGTGTCCTTAGATAAGGGATCATATATTCCTCCATTCTAGATATCGTATGAGATATGATTTCTAATCATTCTCTTTGTACTATATCTCGATTTCCGATTTATGACGACAGACTAATTGAACAAATCAAATTAGCCCTAGCCCGGCCGAGCATTTACGTATGTCATCACTAAACCATCGAGGGGCCCAAAGATATCGCTTTTATTCTACTTTGAATAAAAGGAACGGATAAACTTTGATACAATGCTCGCTTGCACTCACTCACCGAATTACACACAACAATATGTTTTATAACACCAAGTTACTGGTGTGTTTACATATTATCAATGTGCAACCGATTCGCAAGATACAACTCACACATCTCGGTTTCAAGAATATAAGATGTTATCGTCTCACTAATCACTCGTAATACAATTCATGGAGTGATCCAAGTGAGCGTGGGTTTAATCCAATGCTCAAATCATATTCATAAGCACTCATGAACGTTGCAGCAAACATTTGCTTATGTCTAATACTCTTCTAGACAATCCACACACCAATTCACGACAGTCTTCATTCATATCTACTTCCAACATATGAACGATTATGGCCCGTTTGAATAATTCGATTATTCTTAATAAACTCAATTATTCTGGAAGTCAAAACATGCAAGGTGAAACAGAAGAATAATACTAATCCCATATGGCCTCAACCCTTTGAGTATAAACAAAACACGTTTTATTTATCACCATATCGTATACTCATTATTTGTCATTTCGGGTAATCAACTTTTTACTTGAATCATTACACTTGTCCCATGCTCCTAGCATGCACACAATGTTTACCTCTGGTTCTTACTTTTGTGAAATAGACAAATTGAACAGATTTCCAATCATTCTCATTTCACAACTCCAAATCCATTTTCTTAAGTGTAAGAATATCAAATTCTTGTTACTTATAGAATATACTAGATTCTAACACTTTATGCAACGATCCTTTTGTAATGTCACTGCACCAAAGTCTCAAAGACTATTGCCAATGATATTACAAAGTCCTCTATCGGAGATTGTTACAAGACAATTCCTTAGATGTGATGTCTCTCACTCAAAGTACATTCCTTTGAACATCCTTTTGCATAAAAGTTTCTAATCTAGATTTTCAATATTTACTTCCCAATATAGATACATTTCCATACTTTCCATATGACAACTCATTTCTTAATAGAATCTTTTCTATTCATCATAATGTCAACATGGTCCATTAATACCATGCTTCCAACTACTCACAAGCAACCAATCCTCGTCGAACTTTGGATTGTTCTTTGACAGTTGTTTAATTATTTTAGTCAAAACCGATTCTAGTCCCTTTTCCTTCTAAATGCGCTAGACATTTGGAAAATTTTAGAATGGTCAAACATTAAAGCATTTGCAATCGATCCTATACCCGAAGCGTATGGGACATGATGCACAATGTTTTATTTGCTATGTTCTCAAAATTCGAATTGTGAAGAGGAATGCCGTAATCATAATCGAAATTTTAAGAACACACTATGTACCTTTGACTAAATTTATTAACATTTCACAACCTAATCCTTTAGATTTGAAATGAAGCATAATATTATCTCCCTTAATTATAGCAAAACAACCTTTCAACTCTTACAACTTTGCAAAGTATGACTCTTGTTTTCTATAATTAATATTGCCAACTATGCAATACTTGCCTTAATAATCATACAATCATAACATTTATGCTCCCACTATCATGATGATTATTATAAAACATAACACTTATGCTCCCACTATCTTCGACATGTATTCATCAACATCTTAACTTTCAGAAAAACAATACTTATTGAATTTCTTAAGTTCATGTTTCTAATACTTAGTGCTTTGATAATCTTTTATCAAGACTTGTTGAACTTATACACTTTTGCCTTAGATAGTTCATATGTGTGTCTTAACAATTAAGACTAATTGCCAAACCTCACAATTCAAATTATGGAAAGGGATGCCGTAACCATGATCGAATTCGAGAATGCAATTTTTACAATCACTATCTTTTAAAATCTTTCTTAGTGAAAGCATTTTCTCACAATCATTTTCATGAAGGAGGAAATCTTATGACACTTAGATTTAAATGGTGTATGTGTTCCTATCCATGTGAATTTGTTAAAACCAAAGTTTACGACAAATTCAAACTCATATGGATCGAACTTTCTTAATCTTGATTTCTTGCCTTATGGTAGCACAGCTTCCCACCACGTCTTCCAAGTAGTTAAGTAGCTCACCTCTTCCTATCAATGTACTTTCCATTGATCAAGGTCCTTGCCTTTTATGCATTCAAATGAGAACTCATAGGACTCACATGCATAATTAACTCGATTGGATTGGCACAGAAACAAGATAATATCTTCACGATAGGTTGTAAACCTCAACTCGTGTGCTAGTGATGATCGATAAGGCTTATTTGATTTGTTCTTGAAACTTTTCAAGACTATTAAGACTCCCACTGACTCCTTGACATATACGATTCTCTTATCAAAAACATTTCTTGACAAACAAATATTCAAGAGTTAGTGTAGCTTATATCAAAACAAAACACTTCATAATTTTGGTCTTAGTTGGTCTTTGTCTTATCCAAGACATCACAACTTTCCACAATTGATGAATGTTATAAACCTTCTTAATACTATTCACTCAATGTCACAATCTTGACTTTAAGACTTGTTTTGGAACGAAGTATGATTGACTTCTTGATTTGACCATTTCTTCAATCTTTGATTCCTCTTCTTGGACATACAATTGTACCAAGACTCATTAGAGGATCAATTGGGATATGGTTCTTAATCATTAAGACCTATCATAAAGCATAAAAGCTACTCTCCCTTCTTCTTAGAATGGAGAAACTCTTATCTTTCTGCCTACTTGATTCTTCTTATTCGTTTTGCTATTGATCTAAACCCTTTAATCAATTCAAAATTACACTTAATCTTGTAAGTGTAATCATATTTACTAAGCCTTTAGTAAATCATGACGAATATCTTTGTTACTCTTATGGTGAACTTGATCAACACACAACTTTGTGTACTCGATCTCCTAGTCCTTCACTTGACACTTTGTCAATGAATTAGTCCAATTTCCAAATACGAAATTCTCATTCATCATGCAACCAAGTTGCATGATTCCAAGTTTCTGTCCAATTGAAACTTGGGCGATGAGAAACTCTCCCTATTTGGTAAATTCTCGACATTTCCATAAATAACATAACTAAGAATCACATCCATTCGTTGTAGAAATATTCAAACATCAATTTTCATAACGATTTCATTGCAAGGAAATAAACAAATAAATAAGTGAGTCAAAATTTATTTTATTTATAAAAGCAGCGGAAAAAACATTTGTCCTTACAATGCACAATCTATTGAAAACTATGTAAAAAAAAATTTCTAACAACTCAATCATAACTATCTAAGCTCAAAATCCAATCTTTAAGTCCATGCGATCAAGATCCATCTCTTGTGATTAGATTCATCTTGCTCTCTTATCAAGCTTCCTTTCTTTTCATCGATCCTTCAAAACATTCAAATGCAATCTTATCACATCATGTATTAAGAATCAATGAATAGGAACTTAATGGAGTTAGATAGTGGATTCTTACCCAAAGCGTAGTCATACTTTTGACTCTCCCATCTCTTAGATCTCTTAGGTAAATAGGGCAACTTCATCTCCAATGCCCCTTCTCTTGGCAATAAAAGCAAATTGACTCTTTTGGAACAACACATGGAACTACTTCAGACATCGCCTTTCTCTTATGATCAAACTTTTCGATCATTGCATGTCTTTCATTGCCATTGTCTATATCCATAGAGGTCTTGAAGGCAGATTCACCAATCAACTTTGCTTTTCTATTGCGCCAAATCATTGTTGATTCAGCAGCAATAAGCATGTAGGTGAGATCTATAAGGGTCACGTCGTGGTTTATCATATAGTACTCTCTTGCGAACTCACTACATGAGTTAGGAAGTGACTGAAGAACCCAATCAACAGCCATTTCCTCACAGACAACGGATCCCAACAGTGTGACTTCATCCTTAGGACGTGTGCACACACCGACTTTCCTTCTTTATGTTCACTTGCCAAAAGGGCTTGAGTGATCTTGAACTTTTCAAGCCTTTGAACTTGTGGGTTAGGTAGAATAATTGGAGGAGGAGGAGGAAGTGAAGCATGATCTCTTGTTCCTCGATCGAATCGTGGAATATCATCTTCATGTGGAATGCTTGTTCCACGAGATTGAGAAGACCATAGTTGTCGAACTTTGACATCGGGAGAAAAAAGGAATTCAAGTTAGTTGATTGATTGAGTCCTTGGTAAATCACCCAAATGAAATTCCAAGGCTAGGACCCAACACAATATCCTACAACTCGGGAGAGGGATGCCGTAACCCAAATTGCAGAACATTTGAAGGTAAGTGAATGACGATTCACTGATTTCCACCATGAAAAACGAAAAAGAAATTTAAGTTTTAAATCTATGAAAACTCCTAGATCCTTTGAGATTCATTGAACATTTCAATGGCATGTTTAAATCTCGATATGCCCCTCTTGTTTGTGACTGGGATGCCGAGGATCACAAAGCGAGTGTGAATAACCATGCAAACTACATGGTGCCCTCACATGTTACAATCACCTATTCGATGTGTCGGTAAACCACACACGCTCCACCGAACTATGACAAACATTGAGTCACCCTTTGCTACCTTTGCTTAGAACCATTTAGTGTGCCGATAAACCACACACGCTCCACTAACGTCTTCGCAAGGGCACAAAGTGTAATTTCATGGAATTGCATCAATTCACTTTTGCCTAAGTAACTAAGATTGGGAATTTGAAAAACATTTAGTTACTTTGTATTTCATTATACTTATAATGGAAGGTTTCGTCCTATCCTACCCGTTCGGCTAACGACCCTCCACTAGTCAAGAGTGCGGTGGGTAAGAGTGGATACCCATTCAATCTCCATTTTATAGGCAATTTCCTTAAACACCCCTTATAGACCAGCTTCGTGAATGAGGCCTACTAACAGTAAGACTGATTTTTACTCATACATATATATAATGTTAGACTTTTAATGTTATATATAGTATAGGGTGTATTTTATACTTTTAAAATACTATATGGTTAACTTTAACAATTACACTTTTAATTCAATTAAATGGTTAACCTAAACTTTTATGGATTTATTAAACCTCTTTTAATTATACTCCTTAATTAATTAATAAAACCATAAGGGTGTGATTTGAACTTTTCAAAACTTTACTGGGGTTTTAGAATTTAACATTCTTAATTAAACTTTTAATCAACTTTTAAATTCCAAAACTTGATGGCAAGTTTTGAAACATTTCAAAACATTAGGGTTTTAACTATTTAAATTTCAAAACTTAAAACTTTTGGGTTCAAATTTAAACTATAAAACCTAAAGGGGAAAATATGAAACTTTTCATAACTACAAGGATCAAATAACAAATAATCTAAACTAACATTTAGTTACATAATTATCCATATTTGATTTGTTTAATGATTTCTTGCAAAACAATTTATCAATTTACTCAAAATAATTAATCAATTATCTTATAAGGAAACAATTATCTTGTTAATTGATAATTATCTTTAATTAGATCAACAATATAGTCATATATATCATAAAATCGGATTTATATTGATCTAACATGATAAGGTAACTATCCAAATGCAAAAACAGCAAGAAATCCCGAGATAAGCATTATCTGACGCTCGAACTGGCCGGATTTATATTGATCTAACATGGTCATAAGACATCCTATGTGCTCATACAAACCCTAATGCTTGGATCTAGGTTTCTCTATAGTACATGCTTTGAATCCAAGACTATAAACCCTAATTCTAACATATAAGTAATCATATTAACATGTAATTAGGTTTAGAACATACCTTGATTGTTATGTAGCAATAACAATCCCAATTCCTCCTTGAATTTGCTTTGGAAGGCTTAGAGTCACAAGTGTCACTCCTCTAATGGCTTACAAACACCATAAGCAAATGGAGAAGGTATAAAGAGAGAGGTGAGAGGTTAGAATTCGTATCTAGGACCTCTTGGGAAGGGATACCCGAATTCATGACCCTAGGGGTGTTTATATAGGTGTAGAGATAGGGTTTCAGTCATTATCCTTATCTAGTTGATTATCCATTAAGCAACCAATAAGATAATCCTTGAATCCTTATCATACTCGAATTCTAAGGCTTTCCAACCTTAAATTCGTCCACCATATAAATAAGATAATCCTTACCTTATTTTGTAACTATCACATAATTACAAATCAGCCCCTCTAGTTTAATTAATTACATTTGATCACAAAACTAATTCTTAATTAATTATTAACCAATATTAATTAAACAAATATGATTTCTCCTTTAATATATTATTCTTATAACATATTAATAAATCATATTATCCTCTCTCTCTTTATTTATTTCTCCAATCAAGTTGCTTTGGTGAAGGCAACCCAAAAGGACCATGCACCATCGGGTCAAGTACATACCAAAATAGTTATGGACTTAGACACTAATCCAACAGAAACACCCCTCCAACAGCAGCCATCTCAGTGAGAGCCGCATAACGCTCATCAAAATACTCCACCATGGCGATCTTGATCGACCCAAACAGTTCCGGCAGCTCGGCCCGGAACAACGCAACAACCTCATCATGCAGAATCTCGCGAATCCTCGCATCTAACTCGCATGTGCTCATCTGACCGATAACCTCGGGCGGTACTGACACGCCCAGAACTCCCTCTCCTGCTCCCGATCCTGACCCAGATCTACTCCCAGCATGCCTCGAAATCTCCATACTGAAAATAAACCACAAAATCTCAGACATTTCCCACTATCCCGAGAACCAACTCTCAACTTGACCCTAGACGTCATGGTTTCCCTGATACGCATATGGGTCCTGTGCTTTCAGTAGTACGGGCCCATACTTCCTTCCACACCTACCCATATTTGTATGAAGTACTACCACAACACCCTAGTAACAAATATACATAACAAGCGCTCAATCCTCACTCCTAGAGGAACACTGGAAATCTCATACAAAAGGAAACCCTAGGCTAGTAGGCATCATAAAACAGGCAACATTATCATGAAATCCTGAAGATCCCTAGCCTAGTACTAGCATGCTGTTCTATCAAAGCTCGAAAACAAATATCATGTATGGTATTTTAGGGTTACTTACTGGCTCCAGCTGATCATACCTTTGCATCATCCGTTTACTTAATTTGAAAACCATTTTAAATTCTCTTTTAAAAACTCTCCTTTATTTGAGACTGGATTCACACGAATGTTCCTCCAATTCACTCAAACCAAGGCTCTGATACCAACTTGTAACGACCAAAAATTTCAACAAAATTAAAACTTTTCAAAACAACCCATTTTAATAATGTTATTACAAAAAGGTTTTCAATACATTTATTATCAGAGTATTCCCAGAACCATGTCATAAAACATAAATACGTGGAGCGGTACGATCACGCCTTCGCCTTGCCACGGTGTCCTGAAGAACCTGAAAAAAACATTAAACCACAACTGTAAGCCCGAAAGCTTAGTGAGATACCCCAAAATACCAACCACGTATACCATACACATAACATTTCATATCATAACCGATCATAGAACATCCATGCATATCGAGTCTACTATGTGACTGGTCCGCTGTATCGGGCCTTCAGTCCACCGGTTCCACCCTCCGAGTCTAGTCATGTCCCTCGAGTCTGTAGTGTGGTTGGTCCGCCTGAACTGGACCTTCAACCCACCCGGTCCACTTTCTGAGTCTACAGCATGACTGGTCCGCCCGCATCGGGCCTTCAGTCGGCCTGGTCCACTCTTCGAGCCTCAGTACGTCTGGTCCGCCCTCGTGGGGCCTACAGCCTATCCGGACCGCTCGCTGGGCCTTCGGAACAACCGGTCCGCCCTGGGTATCTTGGCGTATAGCACAAAGCAGGACCCGCCTCAACCCAACTCCACTCCAAACAACCATGTGCACATAACCATACAATCATATAACGGTTCACAGTCAACGAGCCAATCAAACAGATCACATAACATATCATCATCCTAACCAGGATACCGACCTAACTGGTCACTAGCGTAGCATCACCCTACATATCAGGATACCGATCTTAACCAGATCTCTAACATATACCATCCTAGCTACCAGGATGCAAACATATCAAAGCAATAACATAACAAAGAATACCTGGATCTCAATCCGATAAAGGGTCGACCTTGGTGCCTTAGACTCTGTTGATATAGTGAGGGTAACTCACCACGCGATTTCCGATACTCTGAAATGAAGAAGAAGATTCTCGAATTACCAACTCACCACAAATCCCGAACTAGCCAACATACCACAAATACACATTAGGCCAAGCATACATCTACTTATCGGGCCAAGGCCAAAGTCCAAATCTTATACAAAGTCCAATATTGGCCCAATTTACCAAATTGGGCCCACCTCACCAAATGGGCCTAGATCCAAGGTCCATAACAATAATTGGGCCCAAAATACTCTATCCAAAATTTTCAGTCATGGCCCATAAACCAACAACCTACAACCAGCCCAAACTCTAAGGCCCAACATTAAGGTCCAATCAGGGGGAGTACGCTGGGCGTACCCTCCTTGGTATGCGGGGCGTACACGTTGAATCACAGAAGAGGATTAGGGCACTGGCCCGCTACGTGGGGCGTACTCAAGTGCTATGCGGGGCGTAACTTTGCAATTCATTAAGTCCTTATAACCTATTAATGGCTTAAGCTCTTAAGCCCAAACTTCAGATCCCTAGGCCAAATATGCCTAAGATTCATAAAGTCTCAAACTTTATCACTTAGGATGTCCATAAAGCTCTTAATCCAAGGTCTTAATCCATTAAGACCTATATATCTCACACATGGAACAACCACAGCCCTTGGGACCTCATTTTTCTCACTCAAGACCTCTCCTAAGGTCTGAAAGGACAGATAATCTCGGCCAACACAAAGCATGAATCAGGATGAGGACTTTTGGGACAAGAATGATGCTAAAACTTCACAACACTTAGATCTATGCAAAATAATTGGCAAGCAAGAAGCTTTATACCTAAAATAAGCTCCAAAGGATGATATCTCTCCAGATCTACAAGCTCCAATCGTTCCTCTCCTTCTTTGACAACTTCTCCTTTCTTCTTCTAGCTTCTCTTTTGCCTAAATGACCTTTCCAAGACCAAACACACCCAACAATGGAGGGAATACGGGTTTCTAGGGTTTCTGAGGTTAAGGGTGAGCTTATGGAGGCTAGGGTATGAACCAACATGTTCCTTATATAGTGGCTGACCCTAAAATTAGGGTTTGGGGTTTCTGAGAATACGCTGGGCGTACCTCTAGTACGCTGGGCGTACTCACCCAAACACCCGTGTATTACTCCCCTCACTACGCTGGGTGTACGTCCAGCTTACGCTGGACGTACCCAACCAATTTCAAGCATGCATGCGATGCATGCATGGGACCTTTTCCACTTATCCATCAAGAACTATAATCAATTATTATCTTCAAAACGCCGCAACTCCTCTACTCTAAACCCGCTTCCAATAGACTTTACATTCACACGAGGGTGGTGAGAAGCCCTATGCTTCTAACAACATACACCAGTCCGAAACCTTCTCGGATAAAACCCATTTCCATAAAAGGACCGACACTCCCCTTTCTCTTAAATCTCAGGGACTCATAATTAAATACTTTAAGAATGGGGCATTACACCATACCCACTATCACACAAACATCCCCCATAGGAATCGGTATCAAGTCAACTAGGAAGGATACCCCAAAGCTATCTAGAACACAACCACGATAAACAAATAAAGCAAACCCCGTGTTTGTTGGTGATGGAGACTCGCAACGGATATTCTACCTCTCCTATAGGAAAACCAAACCCTCTGCTAAATGATTGAGATACAAATGACAGACTCACCTTCGAGTCAAATAATATAAGAGTAGGCAAAGAGCTCACTAAGAACGTACCTAACATAGGTACAACACATATGAGCATAAAATAAATATAATCAATAAGATAAAGAATAGAAACATACAAGGACGTGCATGCAAGGCTCCAATGTCTTTAAAAGCCCAAACTATGATTGAAATGGGGTTTTACACATAGGGAGGGGCTCAAACTTGCCAAAACTAAAAACTTTATGGTCCCTTAATCCTCAGAGAGTTTAGATATGAAGTTACAACTTTAGATCTTGGCTTATACCCTAGAAAGTGACTTTCTAATCCAACCAAGAACCCTAATCTCCAACCAATGAGATCTAGAACGAAATAGAAAGAGAATAACAGCTTGATACCTTCCCAAGAGATGACAACTGGAGTAGATCCGGATTTCCCCCATGCTCCTTACTTCAACCACTTGCTTCCCAAGATCCTTTCACCAAAATCCCTTTCCAAGGCTTCAAACACACAATACACACACTCACACGTATTAGGGTTGCTAAGAGACTGCAAAGAGGCTGAAAGAGGTTTGTGTTCCCTTCAATAGGGTGCATAACCCCGAAATTTAGGGTTTTAGCTGCCTGCTCCTACTCTCTGAGTCCCAATATGGAATCTTCGAGTAGGTCACTTAACCCGCGATCCTACCCACTGCTACTCGATGAGTAGATCAATCGACTCGTCGAGTAGGGCTTAACCCTTAAACTCATATTTAGACAATACCTAAGAATTAGGGTGTTACATGTGATCTAGGCCAACAAAACCAGGGCGGTCCAGAGAGACTGAAGGCCCGCCGGGGCATACTAGTGAGGTCGAAGGCCCGAAGAAAGGTCCAAATATGTTGAAGGCCCGGGAGGGCGGACCAGACAGGCTAAGGGCTCTATGAGTGGGCCAGATAAACTGAAGGCCCGGCGAGGTCGGTCCAGTCATACTGAAGACTCTATATTCATGTTGTTTGTTATGAAATTGTTTTGTTTGTATGCCGTTGGTATTTTGGGGGAACTCACTAAGCTTTGGGATTACTGTTTTGGATTTTGTTTCAAGTACATCAGATGATTGCAGGAAGGTGAATGCTTGATCGTGCAGCTCCTCCTATTTTATGATTTTGATTTCTAGGATTCTCTGATATAAACTATTTTGAAAACATTTTGTAATAAGTGATACTTTCTTAATGCTTGAAAAAGTTTTAAATTTTTATGAATTTTCTGGATGTTATAAGTTGGTATTAGAGCCTTGATTTCAGTGAAATGGAGAAACACTTATGTGAATCTAGTCTCAAACTAAGGAAAAGATTTTTGAAATTACTTTAAAATGGTTTTCAAAATATTAAAGGACGATGCAATGTGTACGATTAGTCGGAGCCAGTATGTAGACCCCAAAATACCATACAGTTATTTGATATTGTGATATATTAGAACAACATGCGAAGGATAGGCTAGGGATCTTCAGGAGTTGCATGGTAGAATTTCTTGATTATATGATGCTTGATAGCCTAGGGTTTTCCTTATATGATATTGACATCATTACTGTAGTTTCTTAGTGTATGCATCACGGTTGTATATAAATTAGATATGATAGCCTGAGAATGTTTGGTTTGGCCTTATTTCCTGTTCTTTTCTGATGAAGGGCTTAGACTAGGATCGAATATTCAAGAGTCTATAAGGTCTAGTGTTATGTATGGTTAGCATACACTAGTGTTGTAGGGTTGGTGGAAGTTTCATGGATGAGTTGTGTGGGGTAAGTCGGCTAGTTGTGAGATGTTTAGCCTGCCTCTAGGAGTGAGGATTGAGCGCTTGCTTATTCTTATGCATATTTTTAAGGCATGTGATGACCATTGAGAAAAATATGGGTAGGTGCGGAAAGTAGTATGGGCCCTTAATACTGAAAGCACAAGACCCATACGTGTAGCAAGGAAATCACAACCCCTAGGGCTTTCTTTGTAGTTGGTTTCCATCTATTATATGGAATGTCTAATATTTTCCTGGTATATTTTCAGCATGGTAGTTGTGAGGCCATTTGTGACCGGATTCGGGTAAGGATCATGAGATGGCAGTCATGGTGGACCATAATTGCCCGAAACCATTGGTCAGATGAGACTAGATGAGTTGGATGCCTGGACTAGGGAGATCCTGCATCATGAGATTGCTACACATTTTTGGGCTCAGTTGTCGGAGATTTTTCGGCATATTAAGACTACTATGGTCGAGTAATTTGATGAGCGTTATGCAGCCGTTGCTGAGATAGTTGTCGATGCTACTTCCGTAGCTATAACAACTGCAGGTGGTAGGGCCAGTCGGGCTTTTCGGTATCGGGACTTCGATAACACGAAACCCCTAACTTTTGATGATATTTAGGACTCAATCATAGCCATGAGGTGGCTATCTGGCGTTGAGGGATTCTTTTTCACATGCTTATGTCCTACAAACCAGAAAGTCAGGTGTGCTCTGAACCTGCTGAGGTTCGGAGCAGAGGGTTAGTGGAGATTGATGACGTGGTCATATTCTAATGAGCAGACAGCTGCAGTCACTTAGGATCAGTTTAGGGAGATGTTCTACTCCCGTTACATTCCATATGTTGAGTCTGAGTAGTTGGCACAAGAGTTTTTGGATTTGAGATAGGGATTGGAGTCGGTGACTGAGATCACCCGCATGTTTACTGAGAGGGAAATGTTTGGCCCGAAGTTTTCTTCCGAGCAGGCTTAGATAATACGATATTTAAGCATGCTCAAGACTGACATCAGACAATTTTTTGCTACCCATCATTGTGATACATTGCTAGAGTTACAAGAGGTCAGTAGGTGGCGTAAGCTTGAGATTGAGTTGCAGTTTGTGATGAAATCTATAGTGATATCTTCCTATTTCCACATCGGGATATCTGACGACTGGGTCTTGCCATGAGGCCTTTGATGCTCGGCCTTGGCCTTCTTGCAGGAAATACCTCTCTCAACATACTAAGCTACATCCCGCTTCATGTAGGGCCACCAATAATCAAGACGAAGATCCCTGTACATCTTCGTCGCCCGAGGATTGATGGAAAACTTGGATTTGTGCACTGATATGTGCATATTTAGTTCATATTAAGTGTAAGATTTTTATTCATTTATTGGCTAAATTATTTCATTTCATGGACAAAAGATACTTAAAAGTGCTTGAATTATGTTTTCAGTCCAAAAGTGAAGCTCGGAAGCAAAAGGAAGCAGGAGAAGCGGTTAGGAGCTCGGGAATTGAATAAAGAAGAAAAAACACCAAAAACAACACCTACTCAGCGAGTAGGGTCGTCTACTCGGCGAGTCCAAGTGATTATTCAAGAAGATAAAGATTCAAAGACCCAGATACTTATCGCATACGGGGATTGTGAGATGGACTCGTCGAGTCGTTGCGTGTATATAAAGATAACTTCTCATATCGATAAAGAAAAATTTTGGAACCCTTCTGGAGAGATTATCTACGATTGAAGAACCAGAGAAACCTTAGAGAACGAAGATACGAGCTAGAATCCAATTCCGAAAGAGATTTGAGGCAAATTTCATCATTCTACTTATTCTTTTGTTTTCCATTATGGCTAGACAATTAGAATTCGTTTGTTTGCTGTTATATACTTCAATCATGAGCTAAAACTCTTAAACTTTTGTTTGGGGATACAAAATTGAGACTATGGTTTGATTATTGGTAGGATTAACTCAATGTTGGTGATTTTTGTTATTTTAGCTTGCCAAAAGAACCTTGTGTGTGAATGATAATTAATTTTCTGTTAATAGGAAGGTAATTAAATAGTATGAACATCGTTTGATTATCAACCTTATATGCCATATGATCACTTTGTTATATGTCTAGGATTAATGAACATGAAACTAGAATTAATAAGAAAATTAAGTAAATCCATGTGCGAGCTTGTGTGATGACCATCAAGAAGAAGTTAATTAAAAGCCAAACTAGTTAACTATTGTAAGTCAAAATTAATCCGAATAATTAACCGAGTGAATTGAATTAAATTAGACAACTGATCACTGTTTGAGTTAGTTTATTCACTAAGGATTAGTGTAGTGAATGTGAATCTAGTCACTTGAATCGGTAACCAACAAAAGAGTTACTCCATTGCACCATTACCTTGAAATCAACCATAGGATCAATTGAGTTGAACTAAACAGAAGCTCCTTCTCATTATTGAATCTAGTTAATTCTTTGTTTTTCTAGTTTTTAGATTAAGTATTAGTTAGTAAGTTTCTAGTCTTGTAAAACTAGAGAAAACCCCCTACTTATTAATTAATTTAGATAGAATTAGTTTTTAGTTTTAATTTGTCGTTCCCTGTGTTTGATACCCTACTTATTTGACTATACCACAATTGATAGGTCCACTGCCTTTGTGTGTTTATTTTACAACTAAAAGTAGGTTTAAAACTAAGTGAGTTTTCACACATCATGCACCTCCTCCATCAATACCTAGTGCACACCTCCATGATATGGGAACCACACCCTTCGATGTAGTGTCAACAATCCAAGGCCTTCATAATCGAAGGAGGAAACCTAACCCACAATACGCTCACTCTTACAATGTTCCTCCTTCATAGCCTCCTGTTGGGCCTCTCGGATCCGCTCCAATAATGGAGTCACCACTGTCATCCTCAATCATATATCCCTGACCGGGGCTGCCTTTGCAACTAAGCGCATCGGCCACAGCATTGGCCTTCACCAGGTGGTAGAGGATTTCACAATCGTAATCCTTTGTCACATCAAACCATCGACGCTGTCTCATATTTAGATTTGGTTGATCCATGAGGTACCTCAAAATCTTATGGTCCGTGTAAATAGTACAGAGGACCCCATAGAGGTAATGACACCAAATCTTGAGGGTGAAAACAATTGCCACCTACTCCAATTCATGTGTTGGATAGTTCGCCTCATGAGGCCTCAGCTGCCTTGAAAGCGTAGGCGATAACATGCCCCCTCTGCATCAATACCGCGCCCAAACCCGAGATGGATGCATTGCAATACACCACAAAATCGTACACACCCTCTAGCAGGGCCAAGATTGTCACCTCGCATAATCTTTGTCTCAGTTTCTCAAATGCGGCCTACTGCTCCGGCCCCTAGAAAAAGACCACGACTTTCCTTGTCAATCGGGTCAAAGGCACGACTATATTGGAGAAGTCCTGAATAAATCTCCGACAATAACCTACCAGTCCCATGAAGCTCCGAATCTCAGATGGAGACCTCGAAACCTCCCACCTCATCACGGCCTCCACTTTGGCCGGGTCGACCAAAATCCCGTTCTGGTCGACAAGGTGCCCAAGAAACTGCACCTTGTGCAACCAGAAGTCGCACTTGGAGAACTTGGCATACAAGCTCTCCCTCATCAATGAAAACTATCAAAGACCAATCCAACATCAGTCTGCACATGCGGTTCATGAGATCCATGAATGCGACAGGAGCATTGGTGAGCCCGAAAGGCATCGCCAGAAACTCATAGTGACCATATCGTGTCCGAAAAGCAGTCTTCTACACATCCTCCTCTTTTACCCTCATCTATAGATAACCTAAATGCAGATTAATCTTTGAGAACAAAGATACTCCCTGAAGCTAGACAAAGAGATCATCAATCCTTGGAAGTGGGTAACGGTTCTTCACCATTACCTTATTCATCTCCCAGTAATCTATACAAATCCGATGCGACCCTTCCTTCTTCTTAACAAATAGAATCAGGGCTCCCCAGGGTGAACTGCTCAGTCTGATGAATCCCTTGTCTAACAGCTCCTACAGATGTGTAGATAACTCCTACATATCAGGAGGAGCCAACTAATACAGTGCCTTTGCTATCGGAGCCGCACCAGGGACTAGGTCGATCCTGAACTCTAACTGCCTCTCCGGAGGTATCCCAAACAGCTCCTCTGGGACTACCTCTGCGAACTCTAATACCACCAGTATGTCATTCACTGTCTCCTTACCAGCCTCTCTGGTATCCAAGACATAGGCGACATATCATGCGCACCCCTCCTATAGATAGTGCCTAGCTCTCGCTACTAAACATAAAGTTGGTCCACGTTGGGGCCTCTCACACTGAATCACGAGCTCTCCCCTACTTGGGGTCCTGACCCGAACTAATTGTTGCACGCTTTCGATCACTTCCCCATTGGGGCTCAACCAATCCATACCTATAATAACCTTGTTCCCCCGCAATGGTATGGGAACCAATTCTACCAAGTAGCGTTCTTCGAACAACCTCAAAACACAATCCCTGAAAACCTCTGCTACTCGAACTGATTGGTCGTCCGCAATCTCGACTTCTAGAGGGAATCCAACATCCCGACGACTCAGAGAACCTCTTGCTAAGCGCAAGATAGACAAACGATCGGGTAGCACCCGAATCAAACAACACCTGAACTGGGATATTGTTCACATGGAATGATCCTAAACAAACATATAACATGGCATATCAATATCACAAGCAACAAATAATAAATGTTAGAGAGAAGAAACCATTCCCGTCACTACATCGGGTGTAGCGCGTGCCTTTTCGGCTATCAACTAGAAAGCTCAACTCCTCACCACTAGAGCCTCTTAGTTGACCTTCCGGCCTTTTGTAACTCAAGTAGTCACTGGAGATGGCACCACCACTGGCGCTACTGCTACTGCTGTCAATCTAAGGTTGTTGGATTTTTATGGCCCCTATGATTGCAATAAAAGCAAATCATGTCTGATGTCTGAACAGTGGGGGTAGGGGCAGTACAATCCCTGCCAAAGTGCCATGTCTTGCTGCACTTGTAGTAGCCTGATGATCCTGCTCTACAAGCTCCCTCATGCAGCTTGTTGCATTTCCTGCAGCGGCTCTGGCCTGGCTGTCCCTTCGACCTAGTGTCGGATCCCTTCGGTTTCTTCCCTGAAACCCCAGTAACCTGCTATGTCTCTGCCTTCCTCTTCTTAAGGTGATCTAAATCAATCTCCCTCTCCCTCGCGTGGCAATCATGGACTCCAGGGTCGAGCAGGCTGAGTAGCTTACATGCTCCTGAATATCATCCCTCAACATATCATGATAGAGAGTCTTTTGTATATCCTCATCCCATGCATACTGAGGTACCAACAAGGCCCACTCTCGGAACTTGGCGGTGATCTCCGCCACTGCCTCCGTAGTCTGTCTCATGTCAAGAAACTCCCTGGCCAGCTGATAAAGCTCCACAGATGGCACAAACTCATCCATAAACCTGGTCACAAAGTCTGACCAAGTCATAACTTCGATAGTTGGGGCTCCGAGTGAGTCCCCACCTGACTCCCACCAATCTCTAGCTATCTCTCAAACAATCTGCAGCAAAGCAAACTTTCGACCTCTCCGGGCATAAGCTTGTCAACTGCGCAGACTCGATGTTTGTGATCCATCTCCTGGTAGCAATGGGATCCTTCACCCCATGAAAGTCTGGCACACCACTCCCCTTGAAGTCCTAGAAGGACAGTGTACGCGTACCCGAATGGTTGGATGCTAATTCACTCTTGAATGTTCGGAGGCGATCCTGCATCAGCTCAATAATAACCTCCTTGATCGACCCAAAAATGACAGGGGTCACCTCAAGCATACCTCTCATGAACTCAGACGCGATGAAATCGCATAGCCCATCATCAACCTGATCGGATCCCACACCCGAACCTGATCCTGATCCTGATCAAGACCGTAAACCTCCTGCTCCATGTCGCATAATCGGCATACTAAAATAAACACATAAACATCGGGGTCATACATATTCTCGAGAGGTCTCACACACTCTCCAAGTTTCTTGGTTCTGTCATATCCCTCCTTGATTCGAGTACAGATCCTCTGCTTCTAGTAGTACGGGCCCATACTACCTTCCACATCTATCCGTACTTTCCTCAAGGATTGCTTCGACTTCACCAAGTCCCTTCTACTAATACTGCTTTCCAGACTAATCTCATCCTAGGCTTGTCCTAGGGTATTCTCCGACCTATTCTCTACCATCAGCTGCACAAGGAGTCCCTAACATCTTTCCCTAACTAGCTTGCGAACACTATTACATATTCGACTACTAGTTAGTTAAAGCTAGTTGGAACCCTTTAAGAACAAAGCAAGCAGCATTCATGCATTGAGTAACCATTACCAAGCATAACATAGTTAGGATATCATACTGTTGACTAATCAGCCCAAGCATATAGCTCAATGAACTCATACAACAAGCATATAAGGTATCCTTCTTAGATCGTTAGCCCTAATCTAGCATGCAGTTCTCATAATCACATAACAAGCATACAGGGCATCCTCCCTAGATCCTTAGCCCTAGTCTAGCATGCATTTCTCATAACTATATCATATAACATAACCTTCATGTATGGGTATCTTGGGGAAAACTTACTTGAGCTCGGTCGATCGCACGCATCACACACGTTGTTCTTTCTCAAAACTCCTTATCTTTAAATTTTAGAAAATATTTTTCTTGTAAAAATCATTCAAACCCTCGATTTGTGTCCAGACACCCCCGAAGGTGTGCCCAAATCCCTCAAACCATGGCTCTGATACAAACTTGTAAAATCCCAAAAATGGAGACTTTTTTTGTTTTTAGTTATATTACTTGTAAAATTGTTTTAGGAAAACATTACTGATATCACACCAAACCATAAAACCATAGTTACATGTCTCAAAAACCATAATGTCAAATAGAATAATGTCATAGTACAATCCCAGGGTTCTCAAATGCGGAATCATGTATGTGTGATGCGCTGCTACCCAGCCCACTCCTTCCCCTTAGATGAAGAAGTACCTGAAACTAAAACTGAAAATCGTAAGCACAAAGCTTAGTGAGTTCCCCCATCATACCCCATACCATACAATCATACATACTGTTGGGAAATTTTGCGGTGCCTGACCTACCCATATCAAGCCATTCTAGGGTGCTGACCTACCCATGTCAATCCATTTTAGGGTGCGGACCTACCCATGTCAGACCATTTTAGGGTGCCTGCCTACCCTCCGGTCTATCTAACCTGGTCACGGGGACTATTTCACCCCCTGTCAATAACACATAATAACATATCATAATCATACTAACATACATATCTGGGGTGTCTGACTTACCCTTCGGTCCTAACGACCGAACCGTGAGACTATTCCCCTCCTCCTGCCACTATCACATATAGCATATCATACTGGCACATAGAACACATCAGGTAGTAGAAAACCAAACAATTATCACAAACACAGTCATCTCAACTATAATCAAATACTAGTGGGTCGGCCTTAGTGCCTTAGACCCACTTCTACTGGAAGGTAACTCACCTCAATGTCGTGTAGTGCCTGCACTGTCCTCGGTACAGAAATCAAGTCTTATCGACTCCTCGGTCCTTACACAACATCCTTTCTAAGTTACCATTTCATACTCATAATCCATACAAAGGTCAACTCAAGTCCAAGTCAAAGTCAAGGTTAAAACCTTGGTCAAAGTCAACTTTTGTCAAAGTCAACATTTGGTTGACTCAACTCGTTGAGTTGGTCCACCAACGCGTCGAGTCCCCACATCCATAAACATCGGGACCTTTTTCAACTGACTCATTGAGTTCGTCCTTGAACTCATCGAGCTCATCTTCATCCATATGAAGGTATTTAGTCTATGACTCGTCGAGTTCTCCCTGAACTCATCGAGTCTATCTTCATGTGGTTGGGACATTGCCTTGAACTCGTCGAATTCCTCCTTGAACTCATCGAGTCCTTTGATATTCAAGTCCATAAATAACCACAATAGGCAGAGTTTTCATTCAAATCAACCAAAAACCACTTCCAAAAGTCATTTTGGGGGAAACTGCGACCCAACTCGCCGAGTCCGTCTTTGTCTAAAACTATATAGTCGATTTTAATTGGTTTTGACGCATCCAAATCATAGATCTGACCTCCTAGGGTCCATATTATATGTGAAGTCACAAACTTGATGTCTATGCATGGGATTCTTGGCACGAAAGGCCATAAAAAGGGTTTATATGTTGCATGGGTCTCCCATGGCCATAAAGTTGGCACCTTTATGCCATGGGAACCCTTAATGGTTCCAAATCTGAAGTACAACTCCAAATATACACACAAATCTGAGTATAGATTCACTAAATCTTAGAAAAAGGTAGAAAATAGCCCCAAATCAAGATCTAAGTAATGAATAGCCAAGGTATCAACTTTATACCTCAAATGAGTAGGAAATGTGCCAAGACTTCTGGATCGACTTGCTCTCTCTTGATCTCTTAAGCCTCCTTCTCCTTTTCTAACTTCAAACACACACAAAAGGCACCAAAAAGCTCAAGAACACTCAATAGAGGCTTAGGGTTTCGAGTTAGGGTTTCTATGGGTTGGGAGGGACGATGGGGGCTGATTTGAGGTAGAATAAGTCGTTTAAATCAGGTGAAAACCCTAAATATTAGGGTTTCATCCAAACAGCTTCTACTCATCAAGTTGGTCCCCTGACTCGTCGAGTTGGTCACTGAACTTAGCGGTCAAAATAGAGTCTACTCGACGAGTTGAGCCTCCAACTCGTCGAGACCCAAAGCAAAACATGAAATTACTTGAATTCAAATACGTAACAGGAACCCTGTGTTAAACCTTGAGATTGGGTGGGGCCCGTATCTCCTAATTGCATGATATTTGTATGGTTTTGTGTTAGTTTGGGGAACTCACTAAGCTTCGTGCTTATAGTTTTCAGTTTTGCTTTCAGGCACTTCTGCCAGCAAGGAGCAAGGCTCAGGATGATCGCATGGCACACACCACAGTTTCATCTTGGGATGATTAGACTCTTGTATTTTTATCATATGGTATTGTCACGGTAATTGATATGATGTTTTGAGATACATGATACATGATTTTCTTTACGATTAAGGATGATTTATGGTTTTATATTAAGTTTCTATATGAAATTTTTGGTCTGTATTTTTGGGATGTTTCAATTCCCATTTCTTGAAATTCAACAAACTTAAGAACATGAAGATCATTTAGGTCTTCAATAAGAGAAACATATTCCTTTTTGAATAATATCTTTCTTTTCCTTCCTTTTGATTAGCACTCCAAGATAACATATTCATGGAAATTAGAATTAAACAATCAATTTTATTAAGAGGTTGAAATATCAACTTTCCTTGATCATCTTTCAATCCTCCATAAGAAATCAAAGTTTCCCATGAAATCAAACCACCTTTCAACAATAACCCATAAAGTTGCTTCTCATTAACTTTGTATTTGACATCTTCAATAATCACAACCCAATAATCATAAACCAAATACACCATGATCACAAGAAATTGAAAATTTTCTAGAGAAAGAAAGTAAATATGAACAAGTATTCTAGAGAGAGAAACTCGAATTTTTGATCAAATCAAGGAATAAATTTGATTTCTAGAACACAAACTTTCTCAATGATGAAGAAGTCACAACAATGAAGATTCACTCAAATCATGTAGTTATCATGGATCAATTCTTGAGAGCTTCAAGAGCACCAGCTTTGATAGCAATTGGAGTGTTCCTGATTATGATAACATGTGCGGAATTGAAAAGATCTAGTGAATCATACCAACATCAAGAACACAAGGAGTAAATAATAACGTTTAAGCTTCATTATAATATTAAAAATAAAAGTGGGTTTTGTTCTTTCTCTCACTAAACTAACACTCAAAAGTGGGTCTTACAAGTTCTTACATTATGGGAGTCACTCACTTCCTATTTATAGGAAAGACTCAACCCATTTACATATACAAGAGGGTAAGCCACATCCAAAGAGAACTTTTCACCCTAATACTTTTTCATATTGTTTGCAATTAGTGCATGATTATCATCATCATAACTTTCATTTTCATCTTTCGGTTTATTCGAATTTCATAAACAATCACCTTATGAACATATTTCAAATGAGGTGATTCATCTTTCGAAACCAAAGCTATTAGGCCGCCATACGAATTCATGTTTAGTTCTTCGAGTACATCATCTTCATGTGATTTTGAGAAGTTCATGAAGGTCAAACGATGACTATGAATCCTTGCCACCATGCCTTCGATCACAATTATGATTAACTCCACTTCATTCTTAATAAATGCAAGAAAGTGGTGTTTATTCCATGTAAATCCTTTTGAAATCCAATCCACTTCTGTTTATAAATAAGTAAATATAATCCTTCAAAAACATAATCAAGAGTTCCATATGCTTTTTCCTTGAAAACTGTAAATTCAAAGAAAGTGTTAGTCTTTTTCCAGTTCCTTTGTTCAACGTCTTTAATCAAATAGACATATCAAGTATTGATTTACAATTTTGAGAATACACAAATACATTTGGCGGTAAATTTTACCTCAGTTATCTTTTTCACTTGATATCATTCTATTGTACAACTTATCTTTTAATAACCTACACCACGGTTAGTGTATGGCAACTCAACTTATGTCAATATCAAAAAGATCAACTAATCTCAAAGCTCTACTGTAACATCCTGTTTCGAGAAGTTTCTTATTTCGGGATTGTGGACAATAAATGGATCTAGAAAAAACCTTGGGATTCAAGGGAATAGGTTTTAGACCCTATTGGATGATGATAATGTTGGATAAGTGATGAAAGGCTTTGATTTGTGCTTGGAAGAAAAATGGTAAAATGGGGAAAGTAATATTTTGGGATTCTTTCACGAATTATGGTTTTTAGTTTGACATGTGTTAAGCCGAAATTAACTATATAGAAGTAGAAGACTCATCAATACCTTTCCGTGGATATAAAGATCATCGAAAACGGAGTTGAAACGAAGAAGTTATGATTGTGTTGAAGTGGAGTGAAATTGAGTGAAAACCTGTTTTCACGAGGTGAGCAGTAATTCCCACGACGTGAGAAGTGCTCATGAGGTGAGAATTTATTCTCACGGCATGAGAATTGCGCAACCCAAATCCCACAAAAATTTTAGTTTTTTCAAGGTATTTAAAAGTAAAAAATTCATGTTTTAGGGTATTTTCTTAGGGTCCATCATATCTAGAACCTCTTGGGAGAAACCTTAGCCTCCATGTTCAAGATTTGAGCCTTCCCTCATCTCTCTCATCCATTTTTTTAGAGTTTTTGGTGGTTTTGGAGCAATGTTTTCACGCAAGATTGATCCTTGAAGTTTGGCAATTGAAGATCTCAACTTTCACCTTCTAGACCTTTGTAACTTATAAAGTTCCAAGCTTTATCACATTTCATCTTTAGATCTAAGCGCATTTGGTGTTTTGATCCCTTTTATGGGTTTTGAGTGAGAATTAGGAATAAAATTTTCAACTTTATTACTCTACAAGGTCCAAAGATCAATGTATGTTTCAGATCTGGACTCCAACACCCTTTTGATCAGTTTAGAATGTTTTCTTGGACCTCTTGGACTAGGAAAGTTT